>NC_065579.1:94600247-94922747 GCF_024542745.1 Macaca thibetana thibetana | reverse complement strand
CTTTTGAGGTTTCATATAAATGTTAGGATTGTTTTTCTATTTCTGTGAAGAATGTCATTGGTATTTTGATAGGAATTACATTAAATCTATAGATTGCTTTGGGTAGTTATGGACGTTTTAACAATATTGATTCTTCCAATCCATGAACATGATCTATTTTTCCATATTTTTGGTGTCCTCTTCAATTTCTTTCTCAGTGTTTTATAGTTTTCATTATAGAGATCTTTCATTTCTTTGGTTAAGTTAATTGCTAGATATGTAACTGTATTTGTGACTATTGTAAATGGGATTACTTTTTAAATTTTTTTCAGATTCTTTGCTCTTGGCATATAGAAATGCTACTGATTTTTATGTGTTGATGTTGTATGACACAGCTTTACTGAATGTGTTTATCAGTTCTTTGTGGAGTAAGAATTTTGTGGAGTAAGGTTCTTCCAAATGTAAGATCATATCATCTGCAAACAAGGATAATTTGACTTCTTCCTTTCCAATTTGGATGCCCTTTATTTCTTTCTCTTGTCTAATTGCTCTAGCTAGGGCTTCCATTGCTATGTTGAATAACAGTGGTGAAAGTGGGCATCCTTTGTTGTGTTCCAGATCTTAGAGGAAAAGCTTTCAGTTTTTCCCCATTCAGTGTAATACTAGCTCTGTATTATCATATATGGCTTTTATTATGCTGAGGTATGTTCCTTCTATACCCAGTTTTTTGAGGGTTTTTATCATGAAGCAATATTGAATTTTATCAAATGCTTTTTCAGTATTAATTGACATGATCATATAGTTTTTGTCTTCCATTCTGTTGATGTGATGTATTACATTGACTGCTTTGTGTATGTCGTACCATTCTTGCATCCCAGGGATAAATCTCACTTGGTCATGATGAATGATGTTTTTAATGTATTATTGAATTCGTTTTGCTAGTATTTTGTTGAGGATTTTTGTATCAATATTCATTAGAGATATTTGGCCCACAGTTTTGTTTTTTTTTTTTTTTTTTTGTTTTTGTTTTTGTTTTTTTAATGTGCCTTTGTCTGATTTTGCTATTAGGGCAATACTGGCCTTAAAGAATGAGTTTGGAAGCATTCTCTCCCCCTCTATTTGTTGGAATCGTTTGAGTAGGATTGGTATTATCTGTTCTCTAAATGGTAGAATTCAGTAGTGAAGCCATTGGCTTTTCTTACTGGGAGATTTTGAATTATGGCTTCAATCTCCTTACTTGTTATTGAACTGTTCAGGTTTTGGATTTCTTCATGGTTCCATCTTGGTAGATTACATGTGTCTAGGAATTCGTCCATTTGGTGTAAATTTTCCAACTTATTGGCATATAGTTGATCATATGGTTTCAGTTGTAATGCCTCCTTTTTCATCTCTCATTTCATTTATTTGTATCTTCTCTCTTCTTCTCATCGTCTGGCTAAAGGTTTGTCAATTTTGTCTGACTTTCCAAAAATCCACCTTTGTTTCATTAATCTTTTGTACTGTTTTCTTCATTTCAATTTCGCTTATTTCTGTTCTGATCTTTAATATTTCTTTTCTTCTACTAGTTTGGGGTTTGGTTTGCTCTTGCTTTCCTAGTTCTTTAAAATGCATCATTAGGTTGTTTATTTGAAGTTTTTCTTCTTTTTTGATGTAGGCACATAGCTATAAACTTCCCTCTCAGTACTGCTTTTGCTCTATCTTATAGGCTTTTGGTATATTGTGTTTCCTTTATTATCTGCTTTGAGAAATTTTTCAGTTTCCTTCTTAATTGCTTCATTGACCCACTGATCATTCAGGAGTATATTGTTTAATTTCCATGTATTTATGTAGTTTCAAAAATTTCTCTTGCATTTTATTTCTCATTTTATTCCATTATTATCAGGAAGATACTTGATATTATTTCAATTTTTTAAAATGTTTCAAGACTTGTTTTGTGACCTAACACATGATCTGCCCTTGAGAATGATCCATG
Organism: Macaca thibetana thibetana; assembly: GCF_024542745.1. Lineage (NCBI taxonomy): Eukaryota > Metazoa > Chordata > Mammalia > Primates > Cercopithecidae > Macaca > Macaca thibetana. Next base: position 94,920,796 of record NC_065579.1, on the reverse strand, counting down.
TGCTGAGGAAAAGATGTGTATTCCACCATCATTTAATATGTTCTGTAACATATTATCTGCACTATAGAAGATGTTCTATGGTGCAGATTAAGTCTGATGTTTCTTTATCAGTTTTCTATCTGGATGATCTGTCCAATGCTGAAAATGGGGTGTTGAAGTCTTCAGTTCTTATTGTATTGGAGTCAATCTCTCTCTTTAGCTCTAATGACATTTGTTTTATATATCTGAGTGCTCCAGTGTTGGGTGTCTATATATTTACAATTGCTATTTCCTCTTTCTGAATGGGCCCCTTTATCATTATATAGAGATGTTTTTTGGCTCTTCCTGTGATTTTTGTCTTGAAATCTGTTTTGTCTGATGTGAGTATAGCTACTCCTGCCCTTTTTTGGTTTCTATTGGCATGGAATATCTTTTTCCATCCCTTTATTTTCAGTCTAAGTGTGTGTTTATAGGTGAAGTGTGTTTTTGTAGGCAACAGATCAATAGATCTATTTTTCAATCAATTCAGCCATTCTATGTCTTTTGGTTAAAAACATTTTAATAAGCCTGATAGGGACAGTTTTTCTATAGATCTTTATATAGAACTCATGGAACAGCTTGATAAGCCAACAGCTTCACCAGGCTTAAAAAGACAGGAAAGTTAAAAATGAAGGGCTGAAATCCTTTTAGGATCCTCATGGGAACCTTCCATTGAGGCACAAATGCAGGTGGAGAGGCTGGTTATGAAAGGAGCTGAAGTTTAGAGCAGAACTGAGTATAGGGAGGGAAACACTGGCTACTCAGAATCTGAACTCAAAACTTCTTGGGAACCATTTGTCTTTCCTCACCTATAGGTCCCAAGAAGATGAGCAGGGCAGGACAAGTCCTTTAAGACAAACTGGAAAATGTGGGGCTTGGAAATGTTATGATACCAGGTTCAGAGTCCATCACCAAACTCACTGGTATCCCAGAGAAAGCAAGTCAAATGGACATGTTTGACCCAACTCCCCATTTTACAACTGAGAACAGTCTAGGGAATGAAGGGTTTCACCCAAAGGCCCTGGCTATTGGTAGCAGAACCTATATTAGAACTCAGACAACTTGATTCGCAGGCAGCACTCTCCTCCCTGCTCTGCTCCACAGCCCCTTTCCCTCACAACAATCCCCAAGAACATTTCCATGGAGAGAAGCAAGAACATTCATTCTTGGGTTCTTGTTCTGAAAACTGTGACTTCCCCATGGGTGCTAGGAGTCCAAAGTGGAACCAAAGGCTAACTGGTGTTCTCCTACTGGTTCCCATTCAGGTGCTCCACTCCCCAAAAGATAATAGAGTATGTGGTAACCTGGGGTTCCAGAAACAACCCTTTATTAATTTCCTAGGGCAGCTGTAACAAAATACCACAAATTAAATATGTCAAAGCCATCAATTTTCTCACTGTTCTGTGGGCTCAAAGCCTGAGATCAAGATGTCAGCTGGGCTGTGCTCCCTCTGAGACACTGGGTAGAATCCTTTCCTAGCTTCTGGTGGTGGCGGCCAATGCTTGGCACCTCTATACTTTGCAGCTGTGTCATTCCAGCCTCTGCCTCTCTTGTCACATGGGGCTCTCTCCCTGCATGTCTCTCTTCTCCTCTTTTATAAGGACCCTAGTCATGTTGAATTAAGGACCTGCCCCACTCTAGTAGGACCTCATCCTAATTTACATCTTAATTACATCCTACAAAGATCCTAGTTCCAAATATGGTCACATTTAGAGGTACCAAGTTTACAAATTCCATATATCTTTTGTTGGGGCCATAACATAACCCAGATCAGCCTCCTTTAGGTTCTTCCCTAAAAACTTTCTGGGCCCACAGCATCTCAGTCAGTCAGGGCCACTGTATTAGTTCATTCTCACACTGCTAATAAGGACATACCTGAGACTCAGTAATTTATAAAGTAAGGAGGTTTAATTGACTCACAGTTGAGCATGGCTGGAGAAGCCTCAGGAAACTTAAAATCATGGTAGAAGGGGAAGCAAACACATCCTTCTTCACATGATGGCAGCAAGGAGAAGTGCCAAGCAAAAGGTGGAAAAGCCCCTTGTAAAACCATCAGATCTTGGCCAGGTATGGTGGCTCACACCTGTAATCCCAGCACTTTGGGAGGCTGAGGTGGGCGGATCACAAGGTCAGGAGATTGAGACCATTCTGGCTAACACGGTGAAACCCCGTCTTTACCAAAAATATTAAAAAATAGCCAGGCATGGTGGTGGGCGCCTATAGACCTGGCTATTTGGGAGGCTGAGGCAGGAGAATGGCATGAACTGAGGAGGCGGAACTTGCAGTGAGCCAAGACCATGCCACTGCACTCCAGACTGGGTGATAGAGTGAGACTCCGTCAAAAAAAAAAAAAAAAAAAAAAAAAAAAAAAAAAAAACCATCAGATCTCTTGAGAACTTACTCACTATCACAAGAACAGCAGCATGGGAGTAATCACCCTTATGAGTCAACTGCCTCCCACTGGATTCCTCTCATGACATGTGGGGAGTAAGGGAACTACAATTCAAAATGAGATTTGAGTGGAGACACAGCCAAACCATATCAGCCACCAAAAGGATCACACTTGAAAGGAGTCCACTGTGGACATAATTATAAACAGAAATACTTAGAATTTCAATGTTAATAATGAAAAAAAGAAAGGTAGCATGCTCCAAGATGTGCCCTATTCCCAAGCGTGGACCACCAGGGCAGTCACCCAGGGGTGGACCTGACCTCTTCCTCAAGGTTGTCAAAGAAACACCAACAGCCTTGTCAGGGTGGACAGGATCCTTCCTGCAGGCAGAGGCAGGACAGGGACAGTGTCTCCTTGCTGTGAACAGAGTTCCTCTAGCTGTCTTGGTACAGAGGATGGAACTTCCCAGCCCTGGCAACCCTGAGGGGTGAGGAAGAGGATGAGGCCAGATCAAGGAGTGAGGGAATTCCCCCAAGTACCACAGCATATAAGTTTATGGGCTAGAGTGGGAACTCTCATGCCCTGAGCTCTTGAGCAGTTGCCAGACTAAACACAGCACGGGCTGTACTCCTAGCCAACCACATGCCTTTCCCCAGCCATGGGCCTCAGTTTCCTTGCATTCCAACTAAAGGAGTTTGGTATCTAAAGTTCCTTCCCAATTCAGTAGTTCTGAGCTCAGAGTAAGAGCAGGAGTCTCCTGGGGGGATGTCTCCAGTGGGTTTTGCAGGAAGCAGAGATAGAGAGGGGGATTCAGGTGCACGGGAAGGAGAGAAGCAGGACAGAAAGGGAAGGGGCCAAACACATCTGGTCTCAATAAATCTAGCCGTGGCTTGAGCCTAAGGGGTCTTTGGAACATAAATCCCACCACAGAGTCAATTAAGGGCTTTGTAGCCCTTTAATATCAGTAAGTTGGTCTCTGTGGGCTGCCGTAGATGACAGTGTGCATACCTCCCAGGTGAGGTGGCCCGAGGGTAATTCTCTAGAAAAAGGGGGCTGCTATGAGTCATTTCAGCCCCTCACAGTAGCTAGGAGAGGGGAGAACCCCAGCCATCATTGCCAGGGAAATGCAAACATCAATTACCTCAGGCCTCTACCCAGAAGAGACTTGCTGAGAACATAAGAGAGATCCTGCTTTCTGTAAAGCCCTCCCCATTCACTCAACTTATATTATGGAGCCCCTGCTGCCTGCTAGGCACTGTTCTGGGTGTTGGAATATAATACCTGGCTTCCCTGAAATCACAACAGTCTGGTTATGGTACTTCTCTCAAGAACAGCTGGATTCCCGTTCCAGTTAGACCCTGCGCCCAGAGGAGCTAACCATCAGCTGTGCTGGGAAGCATCTACAAGGCTGGGGAGGATGAGAGGAGGGAGCAGCTCAGGTTTGCACATGTTGGGTCGTGAAATGCCTGCAGCACATTCAAGCAGAGAGGCAGTCGCCACACTGGTACAATTTGGAGGCAAGTCTGGCTCCCCTCTCCAGGAGTTTCTGGCCAGGAAGCCTGCTGTGCAGCCAAATGTAGCCTCCATATGTTTGAGCAAATTCCACTTGGCAGGTAGAGAGGGAACATTTGCTGGGCAGGCAGTCCTTTGCCTTCAAAGCCTCATGTGCCTCCCCTCTCACCTTTTAGCTTGCATCTCTATTCATCTCTGCTGCCCCTACCACAATGGGAGCTTCTCCAAAGGGCCTCAGTGCTCACATTTGGCCAGCCTAGGACCAGCTTTCATGCCCCTAGAGGTTGGAGAGGAGGTGGTGTGTGGTGGGGACTGTGAGCCTCAGAAGCAGGGCCAGATCTGGGTCCTGCCAGGAGGTCCACGTCCAGCAGTGGCGGGGGTGGGGACCACAACGGATGGGGACTACAGCCCTGTGAAGCCAGAAGGAAGTTAAAACAGGTTGTTTAATGTTCCTTTTTCAAAGTTCAAAGTTATTCCTCATCATAGAATGATAAAGGGGATGCTTTGAGAAGCAGAGAAGGTGGCCTAGAGTCAGCATCACGTTAGTGAGAGGTGGACAGGCTTGGGGGACTGGAAAGGATGTCCCTTATAAAGCACCCACTAGCATGAAAATAAGATGCCCTTGCTGGGAAAACGAGATGCTATCTAGTGGGTTCATGTGTAGCAACAATTTTAATTGCAAATTGAATGTGTGGATGGCTCTAAGCCAAAGTATCAACTTCAGCCAACTATCACAAGCTCTCAGCTCTGTCTCTTTCTCCCCAGCTCTCCCTCTTTCTATATACACAGACACACATATGTAAAATGTATGTGTATATGTGTGTGTATATACGCAACCACACACACATACATATATGTGTATATGTGTATTTTTTTTCTCTACGATATGGAGAAGATGACTTTCCATCTTGCAGAGAAAGACCCAACAGCAAGACTTCTATATGGTCACTGGTGCATATTTTAAAATTGTTTTGTCATCCCAGGGAAAAACAAAAGACAAGACAGAAAAAGGATATGGTATTGGCCCCTGAATGAACATTTATTGGGCACCTAACGTGTTCCAGGCACTATGCCAAGCCCTTTCCTGGCATGATCTCGGTCCCTCAACCCCCTGATATGAGGCTTATTTGCATCCTCCTTTTACAGACACAGAAACTGGAGCACTGAGAAGGGGGCGAACTTGTCTGAGATCACACAGCCAATACCTGTGAGATTCCAGAACCCAGTCTCTAACCACTTTATTATGGACACAGATTCCAATATAGCCCTGCCTCATATAAACAGTCTTCAAGAGTGTGTCAAAAAACAACTTTTACAAATGAAGTCCAGGGATAAGTAGAAGAGAAGGGCTGGGCAGAGAGGGAGTAAGGATGGAGTGAGGATGGAGAGAAAAAATGACCCTCGAAAAATGAAGCCAAGCTGAGGGACTGCATTCAGCCAGACGGCTAAGCTCTAAGCTTCCTGGGAATGGCTGCAAACAAGGATAGGCAGGGAGTGACCCGCCCTCACCTAATAAGAGCGTCGTAATCTGATCAGTCACAAAAGAGACTTTCCCAGCCCCAGTTCCGGGGAATCCATGGATTTGTCCTGGAGTCTTCCTTATTTAAGGAGCATGATTCAGAGCCATTGTTGTTGAGGAGGAGGAAGAGAGTAATGATGCTTGTTACGGCTGGTGTCTTAGCCCGTTTGGGCTGCTATAACAAATTACTATAGACTGGGTGGATTAAACAACAACCATTTATTTCTCACAGTTTTTGAGGCTAGGAAGTCCAAGACCAAGGTGTCAGCAGATCTGGTGTCTGACCTACTTCTTGGTTTGCAAAAGGCCATCTTCTCATTGTATATTGTCATGGCAGAGAGCAGAGAGGGAGAGCAAGCTCTCATGTCTTTTCTGGGGAAAAGGGAACTAATTTTATTCCTAAGGGCTCTACCTTCATGACTTAATAGCCCCAACAGCCGAGCCTCCTAAAACCATTACATTGGGGGTTAGGATGTCAACATATGAATTCGGAGGAGACACAAGCAGTCCATAATAGTTGGTGCCTGAGGCTGCAATTCATGAGCACTCCGTGGACATACATGTCCATATGTATGTCTTCCATTGGAATAAGACAGCAACTTAACCTTCTCCTACTTCCCTCTGATCTCTCCCACTCTCCCCCTTCTCCAGCCCACACCAACACCCCTGCAATGTTGGTGTGGTCTGGCATTTTAGGTCCACAATATTATGGACTTGTGCTTAGGTCATTACTTATCTAGGCAGTCATAAACTGTACTGGATTATTTCTTCACCTTTACTCCTCCCACATCTCCTTGCTTCCTCCTGGAGATACCTTCTCAGGTTTTTTCAAGAAGGCACTTTACATAGCATGTGTCTGTGACTTTCTATCTCTGGGAATGCCTTTTTTTCTATCCACATTTAAATGACCATTTAGGTATATATATATGGTTTATATAGAGAGATATACATCTATATATACACATCTGGATATATATACACATCTATATATACACATCTACATATATCTAGATATATATACACACATCTAGAATATATACATATATATGTATAAATGTATATGTATAAATTTATATATGTATAAATGTATATATTCTAGATGTGCTGATATTTTCCTTCCACACTGGAGAGATCACTCCATTGTCTTCCTGCTTTCCAGGTGGCCATTGAGAAGTTTAATATCTATTTTAAATGAACTCTTTTGCATGGATCTGCATTCTGTCTCTGGAAACTTCTCTGTCTTTGATGTGTTTAAATGTCAATACAATACGTCTAAGGGTGTGTGTGTGTAATTCTCTCCTGATTGGTGCACCATCTACCCATCTAATCAGAGGCCTCAATTATGTCATTAAATCTGGGAAATCCCCAGTCATTAATTCCTCAAATATGTATTCTCTTCCCTCCATAGACTCATTTCCCTCTTTTAGGGGAAAAAAAAAAAAAAAAAAGTCAACACTTCTAATTCTAAACTCCATATTGTTTTCTCTCATCTTTTCCCGTCTCCACACCTTTGTGATACCTTCTGTAAGATGAATGACCTACATGTCTGTCTCACCAATTTGTGCTGCTGCAAATATCCTATGTTCTTCAACCCATCCATTGAGTGCTCTATTTTAACAATTCTACTTTTGTCTCTATTACCTCCAATTAGTTTTTTGTTTTGTTTTGTTTTTTTTAAGACAGAGTCTCACTTTGTCACCCAGGCTGGAGTGTAGTGGCTCCAGCACAGCTCACTGCAAGCTCCGCCTCCTGGGTTCACGCCATTCTCCTACCTCAGCCTCCCAAGTAGCTGGGACTACAGGTGCCCACCACCATACCAGGCTAATTTTTTGTATTTTTAGTAGAGACGAGGTTTCACCGTGTTAGCCAGGATGGTCTCAATCTCCTGACCTCGTGATCCGCCCACCTCAGCCTCCCAAAGTGCTGGGATTACAGGCGTGAACCACCATGCCTGGTATAGTTTTCTTTATAACTACTTATTCCTACTTCCTGATCTCCCTGAGGATATTTATGATGTTTTTTAAAAATTATTATTCTATTTGTTCCATTATTTCTGCTCCTCCTGCACAAGTTGCTCCTTTTGTTGGGTGTCTTAATAGCACACACACTCCTCTCAGATGTCGCCCTGAGAGTACCTACCCTGCCCACTTTGGGATTGTCAGCTGACAGCTAGGACTGCCACCTGGCTGGGAATGGAGAACACTCACCAATGCTCCTCCAGGGCACCTCTTCAGGGTAGAGTCTGTAGAACACACTCTGGGCTCAACCCTCAGGCAGGCTTACCACCCAGAGTGGACCACCTTCTGCTGAAATGGATGACTCTCAGGGCTGGGTTGAGGGAGTAAGACGGGCTAAACCACCTGTCATGTTACAGTCCACTGCTTTGCTGTCACTCTAGAATCTCTCTCTGGCAGGATCCCTCCCTGCCCTGTGGGAGAGGGAGCCAGTGGGCAGTCCTCCACCCAGGAAATGTGGGAGAAAAAGGGCACTGCTGGAAAGCCACCCGTGGTCCCAGCCCTGCCACTGTTACCCCACACGGGGACCCTACCACCTTCACTGTCCTAGGGTTTTCTCCTACCGTCTGTGTCGGTTCCTGAAATCCAGACACTTCTTTTTTGTACCTGTGGTATTTCTGGTTTTGGACACGAAAACAGCAGCCCATGCTGGTCCAGAACGCTCCTCCATTTCTGAAACTCCACTCTTATGCGTAAGCATGACCCTGCCCTCCAGGCCCTTCTCAGAGAACACAGCCTTCAACAGCCAGTTGGAGCTGCCCAACCTCCACCCAGGGCCCCCCAGAACAAGAGACATTTATGGAAGCAAGCTGGAATTTTCCCAGGGCTTCTGACATCTTTGAATGAAACCAGTCTCCAGAGAGCTGATCTCGTCCCCAGTTCCCACTCCTTATCCTCCAATGGCCTCCAAAGAATTGCTCTGGGAAGCTACTGCCCACCCCAGCAGTGAACGATACCTCTGAAATCTTATACCTAAGAAATTTCTTTTAGAGTCAAGTACCAAAATCTTTACCCTCCTAAAAACCAGAAATACATTATGTTCTCTCTGATAATAAGAAATGTATGACTGACTCTTTTTCCCTTTCTACTTGGGCTGTTATAAAGTTCAGAGCCAGAACTGAGGCAAGATTCCAGCACTTACATGGAGACACTGATAGCCTGTGTATTTGAATTTCTTTCCTTCCTATTCCTGACTTCTTATTATCAGGTCCTGTTGGCCTTTCTGCCTATTTTATTTATACCCTGATTGTCCAAAAAAAAAAATTAAGTTTACTGTTAGAGACCCAAAAATAGGAAAGAAAGAGAAAAAGCAAAAGAGGTGATTGCTTATATTCTTTAGACCTGAATTTTTAACTCTAAGCTATATTTTACAATTTTATTGTATGTGTTTCTTTTGTATGTTAACTCAATTCCACTGTGGAATGAGGCAGAGTATATAAAAATAGACACAAAATAAGAATACATGAAGTCTGTGGAGCATGTCTTTGTGAGTAATCCTATGAAATACCAAGACTTTCCACAGATGGCCATTTATTACATTAAGCCTTAATGAAAGTCACAGTCTACCAATCAGTGGAGTGCCCCTGATTTGCAGCTGATCACAAAGCTTATGTAAGAATAATAATGACACCTACTTTGACCTATCTGGTGCTTGGGCAGACAGATTTCACAGGAGAGAAGGTGCAATTGTTTACAACATTTGTCCCTACTGAAAACTAGTTTCTTATTCAATGAGGGTGCTCCCAAGCCTTTGTGAGCAAGGTGTGTGCTTGTTAGAGGCAGAATTTGTACTAAGCAGCTCATGCTCTTTTAGCACTGGCTAAAGCAATGGCTGCCTGGAGTACAGGACACCAGTGAGAACATAAACCAGCCCATAGAGGAAAGCCATAACCACATGTGCAATCATGGGGAGTAGCTCTCAAAGCCACATGAGAATTTCAGGCACCAGTTGGAGCTCCGTGATTTTCCTAGGCACAGATACATCAAGATTCCTGGGTGACTCACAGTTGCCCCCTAAAGGCTTGCTTTCTCCGGCAGATTGGCATGGAAAGCACCAATGAGCTGCCTAAAATCATGCTTCATCCCAGACTTTTTTCATAGCTTTCTGGACATGCGAATAGGTGGAGGCCTGTGTGAAGCTGAGCTGGAAACAAATGCCCTTTGAGCACTAGAAAAGTCACTCCTTGAGGAGTTTAAGAGAAACAGGCAGCTTCTCCATGCTGACCATGCAGACTTTCCAGGAACTTTTTCACATGAAATTTCTTTTTCCTCAAGGCTTAGGTTAGGGAAGGCAGCCAGGAAGAGTCCATGGATGCTCAGGCAGGTGTGTAGGGTCTGTGTGTTCTAGGTCCAGATTTGCCCCCGTTCACTGGTCTGAGTCTTTCCTTTCTCTGTGCCTCTCTTTCTCTCATCTGTGAAATGGGGATTATAACCAATGCATGGAAGGAAGGCTTGAAGACTTGAGGAGAAATGGTGAAAAATTCTACACTTCTCAAAACAGGTCCATATATAAAAATCATTCTCATTGCTTTAAATAAGTGATAGGGGAGATAGAAATAAAGTCCCATGGAAACAGAACTGCACATCAGATTCTGAATTCAGTTCACAAGGAAAACTCCTTCTTATGGGAATTGCTCCATAAACTGGAGAATACTTTTGAAATAAAATCATCCACTCTTTATTGATCTGTTATGTTAGTTGATAATTTGGCATTCTGCTTCTCCTTAAAGAGAGGCAGATGGGTAAGACCCGTAGAGGTTTGTGGAAACAAAGTGCGATGGGTCTGTGTGCTTTGGAGGCTAACTCAGAATCTGGCAGCAAATAGATCTCTTTCTAGCTGAGCCTTAGTTTTCATATCTGTTAAACAGGAATAATATCCACCAAATAAGGTTGTTGTGAGGCCTAAGGGAAATAATGTAAGAAAACACTTCAGACAGTGTCAGACCCATAGTAAATGCTCCACAAATGATAGCAATAAGTATTCTTGTTAGAGTAGGAAGGCCCCATCACCATTACTCTCTCTGTCTCATTTTCTTTCTCTCTCTCTCTCTCTCTCTCTCTCACACACACACACACACACACACACACACACACACCCCCCACAGGGCCAGGACTAGGGAAAGGCAAGCTGAGAATCTAGGGTGCAAATCATTCCCAGGTCTGTGCAAATCCAAGAAGGAGTGCTTAATTAAATTTTGCAATCTAGACACGTGCCCTAGTCTTGACACACACACACACACACGTCAAATGAGAAAACGGAGAAATTTAAGGAAACTGGATCTCACAGTTTGCACATGGAAACACTGAAGGTTCCCAGTTAGAGCCTCCTCCTCCCTTCTCCCATGCTCCATTCTCCTGGGTCTGAGTGTGGAGATTCAAAGAGAGGGCAACAAAGCCAGATAATGTGAGCTTGTTCCTGCGATCACGCCAATAATTTGCAGAGGAGAGAAACGGTGTCTTCTTGTGCACTGAGAAAGCTTTACCCACCGAAATTCTTCCGCTACCTGTGAATGGACCTTACTTTAGAAACTGACCCCACTGCACTTTTGAGTAGGACTGGTGCCCATCAAAGGCGCACTTATAGGGCCTTCTGGCCAATCACACAAGAGTCCTTTTGATTGGTCTCACTGGTTGTTAAATAGTTTGATATTGACCTGTGCAGAAGAAGGTTTCCAGAGCCCATAGAGGAATGTGATGATTTGCCCTCAATAAGGACAAAAAGCCCAATTCAAATTCAGCAGGTGAAGGTGTCCCTGCCTCTTTACAATGCCTCCTTAGATCATCTGCTCTTGATCTCAAACTCCACAGCCCTAGCTCCAGTGCTCCTCCACTTCTCATCCAGGAGAAGCTATCCATCCAGTTGCCCACCCTTTTGAAAAGCCTGCATTCTTGTGTGCATGGGTGCCACCCATTTTCTCTTCTGCCTTTACAGCTCTGCTTAGCATGGGGCCTGCAGGTCTCATCACTAGCTCCAGACTGAGCCCTGATCCAGGCAGAGGCATGTTAGGAACTCCAGCCCATGAGCTGATGGTATCAGGAATTAGCCTTACTGCTCTGAAGTCAACCAAATACAACCTTCTCTGATCAAAATCATGACTACCCGGTCCCTAGTTAGGTTTCTGCCCTTGCTTACTGAGAATACAACCATTACCAGGCTCCCTCCTCCCCACTGGGCAAGCCCAAGTCCCTAGGCCTTGACCTTGATTTCAGTCTTGGACTGTGCCAACTCCAAACCCGAGGTCTTGCTTTGGCTTCTGCCAAAAGCTGACCCTGAGCAAAGACCAGGGGAGGGTAGTTTGGTTTGGAAGATTATCCAAGGAAGCATAATGAGAGAGTAGGGAAATGAGGCAGGAAGGGAAGTCTAGAAAGCATGGGCTAATGAGCAGGTTACCACTGCAGGCACCTGGAATTCAATCTTGCCAGGAATCCTCAGAGAGACAGTGTAGAACATATCCCTTAAAACTGACCCACCAAGAGGGGAAGAGGCTGAGATATTCGTCCATCAGGGTTAAGGATTAATCTAGGAAGAGTTAATTCTCAGAACTCCTACTCTCTCCATGTGCTGGCAAGTTACTTCTGTGGCCAAGAAAGCCTTCAGGTGGAGAGAGGTGCAGGGGCTCAAGATAAGAAGGCATCAGGGCATAAACAGGGTATCGGGAACCATCAACTGAAGCTACAGTTGACCTCCAGGGTGGCAGAAGTGGTACAGCATCAGAGTTGGCAGCACCTGCTGTCATGAACAAACTTCCTGGAATGATAAAGTGTTTTTCTGGGCTTGGAAGAGCCCATTCTACCCTGAGTCTTTATAATGTTAAGTTTTCCCCTCCAATGTCTCCTCTACCACCCTGGTCTTGATTTTTCTCATCAAGAGAGAAAGTGAGAAATTGAGAAAGGACGAAGTAAGAAAGTCAGACACAATAGTGGTCTACAGACTTCCCTCCCACATTCCACTTTCATGTCAGGCTTCTGTCTCAGGCTGGGCTCTCCAGAAGATACCCTGAGATGAAGAATTGTATGTGCTAGTCATTTAGTAAGGAAATACTCCCAGGGAGACTTATAAGGCAAAGTCCCTCTTGGGTGGCCTCTGCCTGATCCCATGGGGAGCTCTGGAGTGTAAGTTACATCTCATAGTTTTCCTGACCCAGAGACAAGAGAACTGGGCTCTCATCTTCCTGTACTGATGAATCATTGGCTCAGGGCCACTCCAGAGGGATGTAAATTCCCAGACCTTTCCAGCCTGCCACTAGTGTGGGCAAAGTGAGCTCTACTAGCCCAACCGCGAGTGCTGCCCATTGAAAATAAAAGTGCGCCTAAGCCATGGCAAGGGGATTTGATGGGCCCTGGACAGAACACCAACATTATCTGCTATTAATTGCAGATAAACTTTCATTTTAACAACAGGTTCTGCTGCTTAAAAAAAAGTTTGGATACTGCTGGATTAAATAATCTCAGGGGTTTTTGTTTAACTCTCAGCTGTGAAAGTCTCTAATTCTTCAACATAGAACTGCAGGTCACGTGGTTTTGGGGACCCGGTGCTAAATTATCCCATTAGGACTGAAAATAGTTCCTAAATCACACCCTAAGAGTGCCTGAAGCAAAGGCCCAAACATAGCTGGTTGCAGCAATTTCCAGCTCAGAAAGATCTAGTCACAAAAATATAAGAATTACTGAATCTATCCATCAGAGATGACACACAGAAAAGTAGGCTTTGCAGCTGGTCCCCACCCCCACCCCCATCACTCTTTCTCTGGAGATTTTGACTAATAAAAGAAAGTGAGTAGGTGTTGGTTCCCTTGTTGCAAAATTTTATTCATTGGTGGTATATATTTTTATTGCATTTCCATTCAATAATTCCTCAGAATAGCTCTTAAGATATGCAAAAATGAGAAATGAAGATGAAATTATGAGATGTTAAAAGTATCTAGTCCTCTCTCACCTCTCTCACTCTGGGTAAAACTTGGAGGTTGGGGTAAATTTTCTGGATCCTTTAAAGGATAAAATGAGTATGTGGGGAAGTCCTCCAAACCATCAAAATATTTACCTTAAGTTTAAAAATATTTAGTGAGTTCACCATCTCATGCCTGTTTATTCCTAAGGTTATATCACATGATACAGTCATGTTTCCTCAGGAAAAAAAGAGGGACTTCAGAACCTATATTGGAAATATCGTATGTTTTTAGTTCTTTGGAAACATTTCATCACCGGCAAATAGAATGATTTAGAGGAGTTTGTTCATTTTGACTGCACATGAAAAAGTAAGCCTGTTCTTTCTTAATTGCCAATAGGAGATAATACATGAAACATATAATGGAATGTCAAAACAAATTAATTTCCTGCTCCGGCTTGTAAATACAGCACTTTGTGTAAGCAACAGCAAAAACTCATGAAAAGTGAGATCTTCGCGATACTAATTTCACTCACCTATTCAACAGGTCTTCCATGTGCCAGCGTTGTCCTAAGTGCTGGGGACATAGCAGTGAACAAATCTCCAAGATGCCTTCAAACCTTGAAATATTCAACCCTTTATTTTCTGAATTTGGCATACATATTGGAAAAATGTTTCCATTTTTAAATCTCTGCCTGCTGCTCTGATAAATAATGTTTTCCCAGGTTCCCAAAAAGAGAATTAATTTGGCGAAACAAATCAGTTGTTGTTTCACTCATTGTTATGGTAATAGAGAAATTAGGTTTTTAATTAAGGCTGAGGAAGGATGGAAGAGTAGTAGGCAAATAAGTGCCTCCATGGTTTGATGCAGACATGACAAGTCTCCTTTTTTGCCGTAGTGTCTAAAATTCTGTCCATTAGAGCATCCCGTAAGGCTTCATCCCAAAGTCTGTATAGTTTCTCCATCAAGCAGATAGAAGAAAACCTTCCCTACTCTTGCAAACTCGTTACTAGGTTTAAATAAGATACTGTTGAGGGAAATGACTTTGTGAAGCTTACAGAGCTTTCCTTATCACAAGACTATAGCTTTTTAGATGGTATTGGCCAGCCCTAAAGAGGCCTAAATAGATTTTGAGCATGGTCTGAGTATAAGGAGGCCATGGAATGCATGATCTCACAGTGAACTCCTTTACCTTGTTCTAGTTCCTGTGCCAAGTCCCCATACCCAGGGTTCAATTCACAGAATGAATGTGCTGGGAACTGAGGGGGTGACTGTTGGTTTAAATCAGTAACAGGCAACTGGCAATCAACCTTGAGACAAAGTATAAGGGACATTCATCTGTTTTGACCATGAATTTTATTAGAGATTTTTTGTGTTGCTTGTTTAGGTTGTTTTGTTTTGTTTTTTAGAAGCAGATGGGGGTTTTATGTTCAGCTCAAGCCCTCCAACAACAAGGCTGAGAGTGAGCACCTATCTGCAGGCCAGAACTTGGGTATTAGCAGCCGTGGTTCTGCACAGAGTCATCCTCACCTCCTTGAACCATGAGTCTTGCCAAGTGTACTGAGAGGGGCTGGATGTTTATTTCACCCTTCCCGGGTAAGTCACTCCAAGTTTATAGGCAGTCTTCCTTCCCTGTAGCCACACTTGATGTCAGTCTGGTGTTTGCGGGGCGGGGCCTTTCCCACTGCCCTCATTGCAGGCCATTCTTGGATCCATCTCAGCCCAATTCTGGGAGAGCAGTGCAAGAAAACATTCTGGTGTCTTGTGAAACTTGTTCAGCTGGGAACTTGGCTACAAGGGTTGCTATGGTAACCTAAGCAGCTGCACTTGGGGGAACTGTGCTTCCTGTTGGAGTGTGGGAGGTGTTTATGTTTGCACATGAATGTGTGTAGCACAGAGGAAAGGAATGACATCACTACCAAGAAGGGGCTAGTCAATCCACGTAAGGCCCCGGGATTATCCCATAAGCCATTTCCCTCAGGTCCACTCAAGTGTTCCCCCAGAGTCAATTGCAATTGTAATTTCATGACAGCATGAAGTCAATCCTTTTCAAATTGTCTGCATTAGCTCTATGCTTGTGGAAATCTTCTCCTCAATGTGTGTTTTCTCCAAGTTTTATCGGGATATAGTTGCCTCAAAATCTTTCAGTCCAATAAACCTGCAGGTATCCACAGACATATGAATAGCATGTGTATTCTACTTGTAAATATTGTTAATGGCAGGGAACAGGGATGCTGTGACTGCTTATAATAATCGAGTTCATCTTTGAATGTTAATTCACTTGATCTCTTCGAAATTATATCTAGAATTTCTACAAAGCATATCATCAAACATGATTTACAGATTTTGGATCTCATGCAATGTACTCAGGGTTTGTAAGAATTTCTTCATTCTCAGTGCTGCTTTGTATAATTAAAGAGCACTGAGTAGTATTTCTTAATAAAATTTTAAACTCCCAAATGTAGAAAGTCTGAATCATATGTAACGGAAAAAAATGTGGAAGAAATGTTAGATATTAGAGATGTTTAAAATTAGCGACAAAGTGAAACGTTACACAGATCCCTCTTCTCTCAGGTATTAATAATAACAATACATTTATTAGGTGATTATTATGTACCAGGCTCTAAGTGTTTTACATGTACTAACTCATTGAACCCTCACAATAACAACGTAAAGTAGATATTATTATTATTGTTACTATCTCCATCTTAAAGAATAGGAAATTCAAACACAGAGAAAAATTGCCCAATTCACAAGACTAAGAAATGGTGAAACTGGGATTCAAACCAGGTGGTCTGGCTCCACTACCCAGTCTGATGACCCTATCTCTGAGTCCTCCCCAAACAAAGAGTCTGCCTGGGGTGGGGAAAGAAACAGAACCTCTGCTCAGAGCCTACCCCAATACTTTCCTCTATTGCCCCTCTCTAGCTATCTCTCCTCGTCACCCCTTCTACAGTTCATGTTTCATTTTGGGTAGAAAACAATTTCTTATCATCATGTACTCCTTCAAAAATTATTGGTTAGGGCATATACTTTGGGCTTCTGGTATTCAAGCACTCTAGAACTTTAAAAGTCTTATCTCTCAGAGTTACTGCATCTGCCGTGTGCGTCAAAAGTCTGTTTCAAAACTCAAAGCTAAGCACTGGCTCATTTCTATCTCCACATTTCAGTTCACTCCTGAGGAGATAAGCCCCCAACTCATGGTCTAATTTTAGTGGAGGAAAGACTGTAGATTAAAATGAATTAGCAAGAATGAAGATACTTCCATTAAAATTTCAAATATTATTCCTCTACACGTTGTATCTGAGAATAATGAAATTACTAATTGCGTTTGTGAGAAATATAGGAATAAGTAAATGGGATGTGTTAATATTTTAACTATTCAGATCTGCTGCAATGGCATATGTTATTTAAAGCAAAGCTAGATTTGTAAGCCCTCTGTGTCAGAGGGCTGTCTCTCAACATCCACTCTTCAATTCTTCCTTTCAGAACAGTCATCCCAAATTTTAGCCACAAAGCTAGACACAGCATTTCCCAGGCTCCCTTGAGCTAAGTATGGCCATTTGACCAAATTCTAGTTGAGAAATGATTTGTCTAACTAACTTCCAGATCACATTCTTAAAAAAGGAAGCTGCTTGCTCTTCACTCCTTCTTTCCCACTGTCCAAACGTCAGATGCCACAATCTCAGAAGCAAGTCAGTTTGACCATGCTGACAAAACCAACAGCTTGATGAGACAACAATAAAAGAACCTTGGGTCCATGGTTACCCTCATGTGGGAGAGCTGCCCTGGACCACCCACCAGCTAAAACAAAGACATCTATAATTATAAAACTTGCTTATCCTTAATAATAGAGAATTAAAACATCTACTTTCTTTAAACCACTGTTATTTTTGGCCTCTCTTGGTAGCCAAGCCAATATCTTGCTTAATACACCATCCAAAATTGGAAAAGCATCTATTTCAAAGCATCTATTATACACATAGCCTTGTGCTGACCATCGAGGCACAATGAAAAAGATGTACAAATTCATATAATATGTTATCAAATGGAGGAAACTAGACCCACAGACATGCAGTCATATGAAAACACAATGCAGTAAACAATATGACAAAGGAAAGGCAATGACAAAAAGGCACAAGGGGTTTGGACAAGTCCATGGCCTGAAGGATAGGTAATGAAAAAAGACCTGAGAAAAAAGGTGGGACCTGACCTGAAGCTTCAGGGATTGGGTGGAGCCAGGCAAGGCAAAGAGGAGAGGGAAGGGGGACAATCAGACAAACAAAGCATAGTGGAGGTAGAGTCTGTGTAAGACTGTGGTCAACAAGCAGACTGGGGAGAATAAGCCAAAAGGAACATGGTGGGACACAATAGGATCCAGTTGGGCTGGACCTTGAATGTCTGCCTATGCAGTGAGGACACCATTCTCTAGGTGTTGGGATGGATTTTCCTCTCCTGGACGCTCCTGTTCCTATAGATGTTGACACCCCTGCAGCTTAACCAAGGTACCTTCCTTGTAACTTCCAGGGAGTGAATCACAGAAGCCTTCTGTGGAACATGCCTTACCCACATCCCCTCACTTCTTATCATTTCCACTCATGTCAGCCCTTTTTCAATGGCTAGCCCTGATGTCTTTTTGTCTAAAGGCTTCTACTGGCCAGTAGAGCCAGCTATGCCACAAGAGTGCCCACAACTGGTGCCCTATTGCACCAATGGGAGGTGGTGGATAAATCTGGCAGCTCCATCATCTCTTGAGTGGAATAACTCTGAGGCATGTGTTCCACACTGGTATCCAGAGTTCCCCAGAGAGATTAAACCCCAGTTTCCCACAGTAGTAAGGGCCTGAAAAATGCACCTTGTGTTGGCTTACCTCCCTTCCGTGCACCATTTCCCCACTCTCCTCTAGTGTTTCCTGGGATCATCTCCCAAGTAAACCCCCTGCATTAGAATCCTGATCTCAAGATCTGTTGCTGGGAGAACCAAGACTCTTACAACACCCTCAACTTTCAGAATTCCCTATGCGGACTTTATTTACATACCACAGAGGCCGAGACAATGTGAGACTAACAGGATAATAATGAGACTTTGAAGGTCTCAAAAACGCAATGCAGAGAGCCAGTGAAATAAACTGTTTGGGCTCAGATTACACCCGTGTCACCAACTCACCAACACCTCCTTTGTCTCCAGGTAGATGATGGTTTGTCAGCGAGACTGGCCTACCTCAAAAAAAGCAATCTTCAAATTAATGTTTAATTGCTCCTTCTTCCTGAATCAGGTAACCTCCCCATGGTTGTAAAGAAGCCTCACCCTCTTTGATTGGCATCTTCTCACAGAGGAATCTCTGTGGGGGCAGAGACCAAAGGCCATGGAGATTTGGCCTTTCAGCACTCCCTGTCCAGAGTCTCAGCCCTACACAAGTAATGAGGAGTCCTGGAGGTCCCTCAGGAAAGAAGTGTCATGACACGGCTGCCTATTTCTTCAGCAGACTCAAACCATCACACTCCCTTCAATGAGTACTTGGACTTAGGAGTAGAAGGAGTCATTTAGATGTGAGCAAAGTATCAATACAGGCTTCGTATTGGCTAAATAAAACAGAGAAATGGGATGCACCCTTGAGGGGAGTGGGTATAGCCCCCATCCCTCCATTCCCCATCCTAAAGACAGGAGAGCCTTCTCTCCCCTCACTCTGAGCATTCACTGTCCTTCTGCATCTTCCTCCTGTGTGCCTTCTCTTCTCCTGCTCACCAGTTCCAGCCTTACTTGATTTGAGGAAGCAGAAACTTTGCTCTGCCATCCTAATTTTCCTTTTGGTTACTGTGGCCTACAGCTTCCTCAAGTCTTTGTTTCAGTCCCATTAAAGGAAAGAATGTGGCTTTCAGAGTACCTGTGAGAGAAACGGAGGAGCAGAAATAAAAAAAACAGGATATACATAGATTCTCTACCTTTTTTGAGGAACAAAAGCATTAACACATTTAAAGTTTCTAGCTCATTACAAAGACCTAAGTCATAGTAGCTATTACTGTTTGTGATAGATTCATTGCAAACATGGGCCCAATTCTCTGTATTTTCCCATATCCGTGCCCCTTTCCAACGTGACTTTGTAGCTCCTCCTATTAAGCGGTGGAGACTACTGCCTCATTTCTTGGATCTGGGAGACCTTGTGACTTGCTTTGGCCAACAGGATGTGGTAAGATGCCAGTGATGGAATGCCAGTGCTGAGCGAGGCCTTCAAGCGGCTTTGCATGATTTTCTGTCTCAGAAGCCTGCTCAGCTGCCATCATAATAAGCACAAACTGGCCTCCTGGAGCATGAGAAATGGTGTAGAGCAGAGACAAGCTATCCCAGTGACTACCAATGCACGAGAGAGCCCAGCAGAGGTCAATAGAGCCTAGGCAAGATTAACAGAACTGCCCAACCAACCCAAGGACTCATGACCTGGAGTAAGTACTTTTCGTTGTCTGCCACTGAGGTTTTCTGGTTTTTTTTTAATACAATATAATTGTGGCAGTAGCTAACTGATGTGCTATGTGTTTTTTATTATTATTTTTTAACAGGGAGTTGACTAAAGAGAAAAGAGCATTTCTGTGTGCAGGTTGGTTGGAGGCTGCTCAGGCAGACACAGGCAGAGAGGGTGGGGCCAGGAAGGAGAAGATAGCAACTCCTGTCTGTGCAAATGTGGCCTTCCCATAGTTCCGTGGTCTTCAAATTTTTGTTGCGTGCACGTTGCAAAAAAGAATCTCGAAAAACAATATACCTGTCACATATTTTTAAGTTCATAGGTAAAAGTTTTCATGATAAGTTTAAGTGATTGCAAGGGATATAATTTTCATTTTACTGCAAATATTGACATTTAAACATACCACTATCAATCTTAAAATATTAAAGAGAATCTGGAGCTCATAAAGATTTCATGCTCATCACCATCCCATTTAAAATATATGAACAGGTTCTTCTTTACTGTTGAGAAATTTTACATTTTCCCTTTTTCTCCTTGAATTTATATTTCTTTTCTACTTCCTCCATGAACCTTTAACATAATTTAATATACTTTTAAAATTTGAAGATATTTTATTGATCATCCTATCACACATTAAAATATATTACATATGTATTTGTAATACATTTTAAAAAATGTTTTATTCTTGTGACCTTAAGGCTCCCCATGCCTTAAAATATTGCTTCTGGATTGAATTATCATACAACTGATCAAAATTGCTTTCAAATGTTACCAATTTTCATCATTTTTTAAACATAAAGTTAAATGTAATTAGAAGCGCATCTCCTAATGAGATGAACTATGTTCTAACTTTTCATATGTATTTAATGAAAGAGAAAGGCATATTCTGCTAAAAATTAATCAGTCCAGAAACTAGGATAATATTATTTCTGTTAATAGGAAGTAGAAAATATTAAATATTTCATATGGTATATTAAAGTGAGCAATAGCTATCATTGGATGATTTCATATCATTTCATAAGATGGATTTTCAATTACCTTATTGAATCACATATACTGCATACAAATAAGTCACCTAAAACTGGTATCTGTGCATATTATTTGATATATCTTGAGAATTGTGAAAGTCTGGGCAAACCTTGCAGTTATATTTAAATGCGCCAGTACAGCCCAACCTATATGCCTGGACTGTACTTTGGTACTCTTCCTTTGAGCTGGAGACCTGACCTAGGATTAGCACTGAAGGTGGTTGAAAAGTATTGCTTATATTTAAATATATTCGAAAAAGCCGCGTTCTTTTTTCCTCTGGCATTCAGTGTTTCTAGCTGATGTTCTCTTTGCTTTACTGTCATTGTACTCTCCTTTAAGACGGAAAATATCTTGACTCTTACCATAATGGTTACCATATGTCTATATTCAGAACATCCTAATATATGTCAAAATACTATTTTCTAGACTATCTTCTTCCTTAACATAAATTGCATAAGATGGGAAAACATGAGAGCTCAGGAGTTAATGGAATCTTGGCTAAGCAATAAAGAACTCTTCCTCTTATTTTTTTCCATTCTTCCTGAGGTTTGCACACCTCATAGCAATATTACCATAGTCAGATCACAGGTGAATGAGGAGTATGCCTTTTTGCTTTTTTAAAACAATAAAGTGAGAGAACAAATGGAAACTCAGAGGTGTTCTTAGGTAAATAAAACCAGAAAAGTATGTGTATGAAAATTAAGGGTCTGGAAATCTGGTTCCCTGAACAACCCATGCTCAGTATTCCTTGGAACTTTTACACAGGCAATCAGAGGTGATTGCTTTTCTTCCCTAGGTGCTTTCCTGTCTTTACAAATGATGCTTACATCCATTGTTTCATTTGTTCCTGCCACAATGGGTTGAGGGGGAGGGCAAGAGCTCCCATGTCCATTTTACAGTTGTGTAGACAGAATTCAGGCATATTAGGTGACTGTCCCAGGGCCATGGGACTTTGGCCAAGATTGAAATAATATTGATTATTCAGAAAGAAATGTATCTAGACAGATAGATTGTAAGTGATTATGTATTTCTTGTTAGGGACAAAGATTTTCCACAAAATAAAAAAGGGACTAATATAAAATTAAAAGATTTCACAGAAAATCATATAATTCTAAATTTAAATGGGAGGTAACATCAAGATTTATTTATTTTTCTAGAAAATCTCTGTTTCCGGCAGGAGAAAGAAATAAAGGGTATTCGATTAGGAAAAGAGGAAGTGA
The DNA here is from genome assembly GCF_024542745.1 of Macaca thibetana thibetana. Lineage (NCBI taxonomy): Eukaryota > Metazoa > Chordata > Mammalia > Primates > Cercopithecidae > Macaca > Macaca thibetana. The sequence goes on along the minus strand of NC_065579.1, from coordinate 94,898,749 downwards.
AATTGTCCCTGTTTGCAGATGACATGATTAGAAAACGCCATCATCTCAGCCGAAAACCTCCTTAAGCTGATAAGCAACTTCAGCAAAGTCTTAGGATACAAATTCAATGTGCAAAAATCACAAGCATTCTTATACACCAATAACAGATAAACAGAGAGCCAAATCATTAGTGAACTCCCATTCACAATTGCTTCAAATAGAATAAAATACCTAGGAATCCAACTTACAAGGGATGTGAAGGATCTCTTCAAGGAGAACTACAAACCACTGCTAAATGAAATAAAAGAGGACACAAACAAATGGAAGAACATTCCATGCTCATGGATAGGAAGAATCAATATTGTGAAAATGGCCATACTGCCCAAGGTAATATATAGATTCAATGCCATCCCCATTAAGCTACCAATGACTTTCTTCACAGAATTGGAAAAAACTACTTTAAAGTTCATATGGAACCAAAAAGGAGCCCTCATTGCCAAGACAATCCTAAGCCAAAAGAACAAAGCTGGAGGCATCACGCTACCTGACTTCAAACTATACTACAAGGCTACAGTAACCAAAACAGCACAGTACTGATACCAAAACAGAGATAAAGACCAATGGAACAGAACAGAGTCCTCAGAAATAATACCACACATCTACAACCATCTGATCTTTGACAAACCTGACAAAATCAAGAAATGGGGAAAGGATTCCCTATTTAATAAATGGTGCCGGGAAAACTGGCTAGCCATATGTAGAAAGCTGAAACTGGATCCTTTCCTTACTCCTTGTACGAAAATTAATTCAAGATGGATTAGAGACTTAAATGTTAGACCTAAAACCATAAAAACCCTAGAAGAAAACCTAGGAAATACCATTTAGGACATAGGCATGGGCAAGGACTTCATGTCTAAAACACCAAAAGCAAAGGCAACAAAAGCCAAAATTGACAAATGGGATCTAATTAAACTAAAGACTTTCTGCACAGCAAAAGAAACTACCATCAGAGTGAACAGGCAACCTACAGAATGGGAGAAAATTTTTGCAATCTACTCATCTGACAAAGGGCTAATATCCAGAACCTACAAAGAACCCAAACAAATTTACAAGTAAAAAACAAACAACCCCATCAAAAAGTGGGCAAAGGATATGAACAGACACTTCTCAAAAGAAGATATTTATGCAGCTAACAGACACATGAAAAAATGCTCATCATCACTAGGCATCAGAGAAATGCAAATCAAAACCACAATGAGATACCATCTCACGCCAGTTAGAATGGTGATCATTAAAAAGTCAGGAAACAACAGGTGCTGGAGAGGATGTGGAGAAAGAGGAACACTTTTACACTGTTGGTGGGACTGTAAACGAGTTCAACCATTGTGAAAGACAGTGTAGCGATTCCTCAAGGATCTAGAACTAGAAATACCATTTGACCCAGTCATCCCATTACTGGGTATATACCCAAAGGATTATAAATCATGCTGCTATAAAGACACATGCACACGTATGTTTATTGTGGCACTATTCACAATAGTAAAGACTTGGAACCAACCCAAATGTCCATCAATGACAGACTGGATTAAGAAAATGTGGCACATATACACCATGGAATACTATGCAGCCATAAAAAAGGATAAGTTCATGTCCTTTGTAGGGACATGGATACAGCTGGAAACCATCATTCTCAGCAAACTGTCACAAGAACAGAAAACTAAATACCGCATGTTCTCACTCATAGGTGGGAACTGAACAATGAGAACACTTGGACACAGGATGGGGAACATCACACACCGGGGCCTGTTGTGGGGTGGGGGGATGGCGGGAGGGATAGCATTAGGAGATATACCTAATGTAAATGATGCGTTAATGGGTGCAGCACACCAACATGGCACATGTATACATATGTAACAAACCTGCCCATTGTGCACATGTACCCTAGAACATAAAGTATAATTTAAAAAAAAAAAAATAGGAAAGACTTACAAGAAAAAAAAAAAGAAAGAAAATGTCTGTTTCCTACCTTTGTTCTTTGGAAGGACCTAGAAGCAATGACAACTCAGTAGCAGTGGCACCTTTAATGCCCTAACTACTGGTTTACAAGAAGTGCAGAGTCTAAAGGGGCATGTAAATAACACAGTAAAGAGGCAACCAGATAAGATAAGAATATGGAAATTCTACAGGCCAAATGCACTAATTGCTTCAACAAATATTGGCATAGGAAAGTCAAGGGAAGTATGTTAGAGATAAATAGTCAATCAAATACAATGTGCAAACCTTGTTTGCATCCTACTTTAAGCAGAATAACTATAAAAGGCCACTTTCGACACAATCTGGGAAATTTAAACAGACTGTATAAAATGATATCCAGTAAATATTGTTTTTTAGGTATTATAATGATATTGGGGTTATGCAAAATACATTCAACTATTCAGGTATATATTCAAGTATATACAGACAAGATCAGATGATGATTGGAATCTGCTTTAAAATAATGCAGCATTCTGCCATCCTTTATCTTTTAAGTGGAACATTTAGACCATTTACATTCAACATTAATATTAAGATGTGAAGTACTAGTCTCTTATTCATCTTGTTACCTAGATAGTTCTATTGTTGTTGTGTTATTGTTTTATAGGCCCTGTGAGTTTTAAGCTTTCAAGAGGTTCTATTTTGGTGCATGTCGGACTTCAAGAGACTCAACCTAACACTGAAGGATTTATATAAACTCAAGGTAAAAGGAAAATAGAACACAAATGGAAACCCAAAGCAAGCAGGAGTAGTGATATAGTTTGGATCTGTATCCCTGCCCGAATCTCATGTTGAATTATAATCCCCCCTGTTGGATGTGGGGCTTGGTGGGAGGTGATTGGACCATTGGGATAGATCCTTGAATAATAGTTTAGTAGCATCTCCGCAGTGCTATCCTCCTGATAGTGAGTGAGTGAGTTATCACAAGATCTGGTTGTTTTAAAAGTTTGTGGCATGCCCACCCGCATTCCTCCTGTTCCAACCAAGTAAGACACGCCTGCTTCCCCTTCACCTTCAGCCATGATTGTAAGTTCCCTGAGGTCTCCTCAGAAGCAGAAGCTGCTATGCTTCCTGCATAGCCTGCAGAACTATGAACCAATTAAACCTCTTTTCTTTAAAATTACCCAGTCTCAGGCATTTCTTTAAAGCAATGGGAGAATGGATTAACACAAGTATCTACTCTTATAGCTACTTCAAAGACAAAACATTTCAAAGCAACAACAGTAAAAACAAAGAAGACAATGATGGTCACTATATAATGATAAAAGGATCAATTCAACAAAGAGATATTACAACCCTAAATTTATATACACCAAACACTGGAGCTCCTAGATACATGAAACAATTACTACTATACCTAAGAAATGAGATAGACAGCAAAATAATAATAGTGGGAGAGTTTAATACACTACTGACAGCACTAGACAGATTTTTTTTTTATACTTTAAGTTCTAGGGTACATGTGCACAACGTGCAGGTTTGTTACATATGTATACATGTGCCATGTTGGTGTGCTGCACCCATTAACTCATCATTTACATTAGGTATATCTCCTAATGCTATCCCTCCCCGCTTCCCCCACCCCACGACAGGCCCCAGTGTGTGATGTTCCGCACCCTGTGAGACAGGTCTTTGAAACAGAAAAAGTCAACAGAGAAACAATGGGCTTAAATGACATGCTAGAACTAATGGACTTAACAGATATTTACAGAACATTCTACCTAAGATCTGCAGAATATACATTCTCATCAGCACATGAAACATTCTCCAAGATAGACCATATGATAGGCCACAAAACAAATGTCAATAAATTGGAAAAAAAATCAAAATCATGTCAAGTATCTTCTCAGATCACAGAATAAAACTGGAAATCAACTCCAAAAGGAACCCTCAAAACTATACAAATAAATGAAAGTTAAATAATCTGCTCCTGAATACCTGGATTAATAATGAAATTAAAATGGAAATGTAAAAATTCTACAAATTGAATTATAATAATGGCACAAGTTACCAAAACCTCTGGGATACAGCAAAAGCAGTGCTAAGAGGAAAGTTTATAGCATGAAACACCTACAACAAAAAGTCTGAAAGGGCACAAATTGAAAACTTAATATCACACCTCATGGAACTGGAGAAACAAGAACAAACTAAACCTAAAGTTAGAAGAAGAAAAGAAATAACAAAGATCAGAGCAGAACTAAATGAAATTACAACAAAAAAGTACAAAATATGAATGAAACAAAAAACTGGTTCTTTGGAAAAAAAAAAAATTGATAGACCATTAATTAGGTTAACCAAGAAAAGAAGAGAGAAGATCCTAATAACCTGAAGTAAAAATGAAACTGGAGAAACTTGAGGAAGATGGTGGATAGGCGATAAGGCTGACATACAACTCCCACTTGGATGAATGAAACAGTATGTGGAGACTCACACCATGGACTTTTGCTCCAGGAACCACCATGTACCAGGAAAACAAAGAATTCACAGATCCTTTGAAAGCAGCAGCAGGCCACTGCAAATTCCAGAAGACAGGTAAAAAAACTGAGTTCTAAAGTGTGAGGGGGGAAAACCTGCCTCCAAACACATGTCCCCACTGGAGAATCCGAAAGTCCAGATTATGGAGGAAGGATTTAACCTCACTTAGAGCTGAAATGTATTTAGTGTGAAATATAAAAGTAGAAGCAACAGCGGGAAGAGCCTTGTAGGCATTCCCATTCTCCAGCTTGAGCCCAGGGAAGCCATCTCTGACTATATCTCACAGGGGCCCTTGGGAAATTAGCTGGTGGAATTTGAGAAGGGTCATAGGGTGAAAGTAGCTTCTGACTGAACTTTGTCATAATTTTGACTGGGCTCAAACTCTCTTGAGCAGAATCCAGTGGCAAACAGCAACTGCTGAGGAAAGGAGAGTAGGAGTTGCACCCAATAGTGTGAGCAGATGGGGAGGAGTGTGGCCTGAAAGCCATGCTTGTTTTTCTCAGTAAGAAAACTTCCAGCCTGGAGCTAGGTCTGAGTTACATGCCCAGGCTGCCTGGAGATAAACTCAGTAGTGTTAGTGAGACTGGCCTTGCCAACTGCATGATTGCTGGGTGAGGCCTATTGCTACTGGCTTTCCTCCACTTCCCTGGTGACAGAAACAGCCATAATCCCCTCTGAAACATAACTCCATTGGCCCAAGAACCACCCTCCATCCCCCTCAGTGGCCATGGCAAGCCCTGCCCAAGAAGAGTCTGAGCTCAGGCCTGCTTAACCTTGCACCCACCTGATGGTATTTCTCTACCCACCCCAGTAGCCAATCACACAAGACATAAGCTCTTTGGGAGCTTTATGACCCTGAGCATTGCCTAAGAAACCCAAATGCTTATCCTGGTAACTTAGGGTAAGCCTATATTCCCCTTCTACAACTGCAGCTGGTATTCTCTTGAAAGTGTCACCTCCTGGCTGGAGGCCAACCAAATCAAGACATTACAGCAACTCATAACAGAATAACTCTGCTCCAAGGAAGGAGAAAACAACAGTAAATTCAACTGCCTGCAACATCCTCGCTAACCAGTGGTCCTGAGTCTGTCCATGTGACAACTTCACTACCAGCATAACCAGAATTTGAGAAAGCCAGCACACTAAACATATCTACAACTAAGGACTCTCACAGATTCTATTTAACTCCCCTACCACCTCCACCTGCTCAGGTGCTGGTATACACAGCTGGGAGACCTAAAAACAGATTGCATCACAGGACTCTTTGCAGACATTCCCTAGCACCAGCCTAGAGCCTCATAGTCCACTGGGTGGCTAGACCCAGAAAAGAAACAACAATCACTGCAGTCTGCCTAAGAAAAAGCCCTATCCCTAGGGGAAAGGGGAGTGCACCACATCAAGGGACCACCCCATGTGACAAAATAATCTGAACAGCAGCACTTGAATTCTAGATCTTTCCACTACAATAGTCTACCCAAATGAGAAGGAATCAGAAAAGTAATTCTGGTTATATGACAAAGCCAGGTTCTATAACACTCTCCAAAAGACCACAGTAGCTCCCCAGCAATACATCCAACCCAAGAAGAAATCTCTGAATTGCCAGATAAAGAATTCAGAAGGTTGATTATTAAGCTGCCCAAGGAAATAGCAGAGAAAGGTGAAAAACAATTTAAATAAGCTAAAACAATACAGGATATGGATGAAAAATGCTCTAGAGAAATAGAAATCATAAAGAAAAAACAATCACAACTTCTGGAAATGAAAGACACACTTAGAGAAAGACAAAATGCATTGAAAAGTTAGAAGAATAGAATTGAATAAGTAGAAAAAAGAATTTCAGAGCTCAAAGACAAGCCTTCAAATTAAACCAATGAGACAAAGACAAAGAGAAGAGAGTTTTAAAAACTGAACAAAGCTTCCAGGAAATTTAGGATTATGTTAAACGGCCAGACCTAAGAATAATTGGTGTTCCTGAGGAGGAAGAGAAATCTGAAAGTTTGGAAAACATATTTGAGGGAGTAATTGAGGAAAACTTCCTGGGCCTTGCAAGAGATTTACACATTCAACTACAAGAAGCTCAAAGAACACCTGGGAAATTCATTGCAAAAAGATCATCACCCAGACACATAGTCATCAGGTTATCTGAAGTCAAGATGAAGGAAAGAATCTTAAGAACTGTGAGGCAAAAGCATCAGGTAACCTGTAAAGGGAAACCTATCAGATTAACAGCAGATTTCTCAACAGAAACCCTACAAGCCAGAAGAGATCAGGGTCCTATCTTTAGCATTCTCAAATAAAATAACTGCCAGCCAAGAATTTTGTTTCCAGTAAAACTAAGCTTCATAAATGAAGGAGAGATAAAGTCTTTTTCAGACAAATGCTGAGAGAATTTGCCACCACCAAGTCAGCACTACAAGAAATGCTAACAGGAATTCTAAATCTTGAAACAAAACTTAGAAATACACCAAAATAGAACCTCCTTAAAGCATATACCGCACAGGGCCTATATAAAATAACAGACCCAAGGTATTCAGGCAACAACTAGCATAATCAATAAAACAGTACCTCACATCTCAATATTAATGTTGAATGTAAATGGCCAAAATGCTCCACTTAAAATATGGCAGAATGGATAAAAATCCACCAATCAAGTATCTGCTGTCTTCAAGAGACTCACCTAACATAGACGTGCTCACATAAACTTAAGGTAAAGAAGTGGAAAAAGATATTCTGTGCAAATGGAAACCAAAAGTGAGCAGGAGTAGCTATTCTTATATCGGACAAAACAGACTTTAAAACAGACAACAGTTTAAAAAGGCAAGGAGAGATATATATAATTATAAAAGGATCATATCACAATGATCCTAAATATCACAATCCTAAATATATATGCACCTAACATGGGAAAATATCACAATCCTAAATATATATGCACCTAACATGGGAGCTCCCAAATTTATAAAACAATTACTACTAGATGTAAGAAATGAGATAGATAAGGCAGAGGCAGGTGGATCACGAGGTCAGGAGATCGAGACCATCCTGGCTAACACAGTGAAACCCCATCTCTACTAAAAAAATACAAAAAATTAGCTGGGCATGGTGGCAGGTGCCTGTAGTCCCAGCTAAGCAGGAGGCTGAGGCAAGTGAATGGCCTGAAGCTGGGAGGCAGAGCTTGCAGTGAATAGAGATGCGCCACTGCACTCCAGCCTGGGCAACAGAGAGAGAGACTCAGTCTCAAAAAAAAAAAAGAAAAAAAAGAAATGAGATAGATGGCAACACGATAATAGCAGGAGACTTCAATATTTCAGTGACAGCACTAGACAGATCATCAAGACAGAAAGTTAACAAGGAAACAATGGATTTAAACTGTACCCTAGAACAAATGGACTTAACAGAAATTTACAGAACATTCTACCCACCAATGCAGAATATACATTCTTTATATTAGCACATGGAACATTCTCCAATATGGAACACATGATAGGCCACAAAATAAGTCTCAATAAATTTAAGAAAATTGAAATTATATCAAGTACCTCTTCAGACCACAGTAGAATAAAATTGGAAATTAACTCCAAAAGGAACCATCAAAACCATGCAAATACATGGAAATTAAATAATCTGCTCCTTCATGATGTTTGGGTCAACAATGAAATCAAGATCCTCTGGGACACAGCTAAAGCCGTGCTAAGAGGGAAGTTCATAGCCTTAAATACCTAGATTAAAAAGTCTGAAAGAGGACAAATAGACAATCTAAGGTCACACCTCAAGGAACTAGAGAAACAAGAACAAACCAAACCCAAACCCAGCAGAAGAAAAGAAATAAAAAAGATCAGAACAGAATTAAATGAAATTGAAACAACAACAACCACAAATACAAAACAATCAATGAAACAAAAAGCTGGTTCTTTGAAAAGATAAACAAAATTGATAGGCCTTTAGTGAGATTAACTAAGAAAGGAAGAGAGAAGATCCAAATAAGCTCAATTAGAAATGAAATGGGAGGTATTACAATCAATACCACAGACATACAAAAGATCATTTAAGGGTACTATGAAAACCTTTATGTGCACAAACTATACAATCTAGAGTATATGGAAAATTCTGGAAATATACAACTCTCCCAGGTTAAACCAGGAAGAAATAGAAATTCTGAACACACCAATAACAAGTAGCGAGATTGAAACAGTAATTTTAAAATTGCCAACAAAAAAAGTCCAGGACCTGATGGATTCTCAGGTGAATTCTATCAGGCATTCAAAGAAGAATTGGTACCAGTCTTACTGAAATTATTCCAAAAGATATAGAGGGAATTCTCCCTAAATTATTCTGTGAAGCCAGTATTGCTCTAATACCAAAACCAGGAAAGGATATAATTTAAAAAAAGAAAACTACAGAGCAATATCCCTAATGAACATAGATGCAGAAATCCTCAACAAAATACTAGCCAACTGATTCCAACAGCACATTAGAACGATAACACATGATGATCAAGTGGGTTTCATACCAGGAATGCAGGGATGATTTTACATATGCAAGTCAATAAATGTAATACAACATATAAACAGAATTAAACACAAAAATCATATGATTATCTCAATAGATGCAGAAAAAGAATTTGGCAAAATCCAGCATTGCTTTATGATTAAAAACCCTCAGCAAAATTGGCATAGAAAGGACATACCTCAAGGTGATAAAAGCCATCTATGACAAACTCACAGACAACATTATGCTGAATGGGGAAAACTTGAAACCATTCCCCCTGAGACATGGAACAAGACAAGGATGCCCACTTTCGCCATTTCTATTCAACATAGTGCTCAGTATCACTAATCATCAAGGAAATGCAAATCAAAACCACGATGAGATACCTCTTTTTTTCTGCTAGAATGGCCATAATTAAAAAGTCAAAAAACAATAGATGTTGGCATGGATGTGAAGAAAAGGAAACATTTATACACTGCTGGTGGGAACGTAAGCTAGTACAACTTCTATGGAAAACAGTATGGAGATTCCTTAAAGAGCTAAAAATAGATCTACCGCTCAATCCAGCAGTCCCACTACTGGGTATTTATCCAAAGGGAAAGAAGTCATTATAGAAAAAAGACACTTGCTCATATCTGTTTATAGCAGCACAATTCACAATTGCAAAGATGTGGAACCAACCTAAATGCCCATCAACTAATGAGTGGATAAAGAAAATGTATACATATACTATGAAATACTACTCAGCCATAAAAAGGAATAAAACCATGTCTTTTGCAGCCACTTGAATGGAGCTGGAGGCCATTATTCTAAGTGAAGTAACACAGGAGTGGAAAATCAAAAACTGTATGTTCTCACTTATGAGTGAGAACTAAACTGTGAGTATGCAAAGGCACACAGAGTGATATAATAGACTCAGAAGAGACTCAGAAGAGGGAAGGTGGGGGGAGGGATTAGGGATTTAAAAAACCACACAATTGGTACAATGTACACTACAGGGGTGATATGTGCACTAAAGTCTCTGAAGTCACTGCTATAGAATTCATCCATGTAACAAAAAAACCACTTGTACCCCAAAAGCCATTGAAATAAAAAACTTAGAAATTTTAAAAAACCAAACCAAAAACCAAAAAATTAAAAAAATAATGCAGCAGTGTGTGGGAGAGGTAAATAAGGAGAGGATAGAAGAAATGGCAATTAAGCAAATCTCATCTTAAAGTGCTCAGAAAGAAGTGGCCCCCTAAAGATACCCAACAAAACTAATGCTGAACACTGTGAGCACCCTGCTCAGATCCCCGTGTAAGCAGGTGTGCCGGTCCCCCAGATGCTGTGAGTGTTGGCCACTGCCCCTTCTCTGGAAAACTGCCCTCAGCCAATGGAACAGCAGCCATCTTGCCAGGAGGTTAGGCATGTCCCCTCCCTGCAAGCCATCAACCAACGACTTATTAACACAGGAATACAAAATGCAGGTGCCCTTGCCTCAAAGTGACAATGATTCTGTGGTACAATTGATACTCCAAAGCTCCCAGAAAGATCAGGCTGAAACCAAGTTCATCCTTTTCAGTTCTGTTCCCGGCCTTAACCTACTTTCTTTCCCCCCTTTCTGCTGAGAGCTCTCCCCCAATAAATCACATGCAGAAAAATCCCCTCTCATAATTTGCTTATGACATACTTGTTCTGAAGAATACAGCAAGACTGTTCTAAATGCAAAAATAAAGGATAAAACCAAGGACCGAAGTCAACTAAGATTGGAAGTATTATAAAGAAAAGGCTAGGTGTGAGTGGTTGGGGTATGGTGGAATCAGTCACATCAGTAAAACAGAAGGGCTTGAGGATATGTCAGCAGCAACAGGATACTCCTTTACCTTCAAATTCCCCTTAGAACTGCCCTATACAAGCATGAAAGGGAGCTTCTGTCAGTGCCTTTAATTCCAGGGGACTGGCCAGGTAAGGGAAAGGGATCTAGTAGATTAGTAGATTAGCTAAGTAGCACTGTGGAAGGATCTTATCTGGGACTCCAGAGACCACTGTCCTCGATGCCTCGAAAATCCTCGCAAGCAACCTTGCACCACAACTTTGGGATCCACCTGACCCTGCTTCCTGGGTATAATGAGCATTTTTAGTTTCATCTTCTCAGAACAGTACTCCTCTTCTCCTGGGAGGAGAGAAGTTCCTCCAAACCCTTTCTAGGTAGTAAAAATAGCACCCCACTCTAGACACAGTGATTGGTGCAGAGACAGGCACATTACTGAAGCTGGACAATCAAGGCTAAAATTTTCAACTTAAAATTCAAAGTATTATTTTAACTACGCAATACATTTACGTAGTTCAAAAATCAAAATGTCTAAAAAGAGAAAGTATACAGTAAAAAGTCTTGTTCTCTCTCTTTCTCTAGTTCTACTCCCACAACCAGATACTTCCTAGGGTATCCTTCCATGGTTTCTTTGTGCATACACAAACAAGTACAAATTTGTTTTCTATCTTTTGTTACACAAATTGTGGCATAAGGTGCGTATTTTCTGCTGTTGAATTTTATTTTCTTTTAACACTGTATCTTGGTGGAAATCTTTCCACATCAGTAGATGAAGTACTTCCTCACCTGTATCTTTATTTTAAAAAAATACTACAGCTACAGAGTATTCCATTAAATATATGCATTGTTACTAATCAGTGCCCTTTCAAAGGACATTTAGGAATTTCCTGTCTTTGCTATTTCAAACAACACTGCAATGACTAGCCTTGTATGTATATTGTTTTGCATATACAATATATAATATTTTGAGAATATTTATATGATACATTTCTAGAAATAAGATTACTTTTCTCCATACATGCAGGCTAATTTCTATCTCTAGGGGTTGCACCAATTTTTCGCTCTCACTTGCAGTGTATGCCATGCCCATTTCCCCGTAGCCATGTCAATAAAAAGTGTTATCAAACTCTGGAATTTTGCCAATCTAACAAGTTAAAAATGGCATCTTGAGGGTAGTTTTAATTTTCGCCATCTTTTATCTTTGGGTTGAAGGACTCCAAATGCTTGCAAAGCTTTAAGGAGGGGAGCCCAGGCCATACCTCAGTCATATGGAAATGGCCAGCTTGGCAGAAGTCCAAGTGCAGGTAGAGAGAAGTAGAACTGAGAGACAGAAAGGGGAGAGAGAGTCCCTGGCTCCAAACATCTTGGCCTTCCCACACTGGACTACATTTGCCAGTGATACCCCCTTTTTTATTTAAGGTGGTTCAGGCTGGATTCTGTTGACCTGCATCCAGATTGAGGATGCACAAACAACCCCATTAGGCTACCACAATCTGGTTGCCAGGTGGAACTGCCAGCTGCCTGGCCAGGAACCAGGACCTTGTAAGAAGCTGTTAAAGGCACAGTGCAGCCACTTTGGAAAAATGCTTGCTGGTTTCTAATAAAGTTAAATATATGCCTATCCTACAGACCAGCAGTTTTATTCCCAGGTATGTATTCTGAAGAAATGAATGCATATGTCCCCCTAAAGACATAGCTGCTTTGGTCAGAGTATACAAGCACTGGAAATTACCCAAATGCCCATCAACAGGGCATGACAAAAAAATAAAATTAGGTATTTTTTTCCAATGGAAGAATAAACTACTAGTAAAAGAATGCAGAATAATCTCACAAACAATATTAAGCAGAAGTCAGATCAAAAAATGCATCCTACATAATCCCATGTTTATGAAGTTCAAGAAGAGGCATAACTAATGTATAGTAAGAGGTTAGAGTAGTTTTCATCCCTGTAGGAAACACTATCTGGAAGGAAGCACGACAGTATTTCTGGGCCAATGGAAATGTTCTGTATCTTGGTTGGGGTGATGGTTACATAGAAGGAGGTACATTTCTTTATGCCATCTCAATTTTTTTAAGTAAAAGAACATTATCAATAACAAAACAAACCATTGTAGGGAACGTAAGTGAACCATCTTGGAGATAATTTCCACCAGATGCAGGTAACACTGAATCTGTCCTCTTTGGGTACAACAGCCCCTGTGGGTAGGAGGCAAGGTGTCTGCCCTCAGAAGTTTGCACACACTTTGCTGTGGACACTCAGTGAATCTACAGCCCTTTGGAAGCCCCTCCTGGAACCAGCTCTTTCACTTGGCTTTGCTGCTCAGATTTCTGTCCTCACCTACCAGAGAGCTGAGGTCCCAGGGGCAGGCTGGTGCTAAGCAGCCCATGGCTGTGGTCAGAGAGACCCATATCTCCATCCTGGCTGCACCCTCTGAGTCCATGGAACAGGAGTATAATGGTTCCCTTGGTGGGTCATTTTGGAGATTCCAGATATCAGTTTACAAATCTGACATTATCCATGCTATCTACATGGGACCTATTTTATTACTTGTGAACAAGACCTGTGTTGACTGAGCTTAGAGGTCTTGGCTTGCAAGGGTGAGGAAGGGTATGGGAGTGGATTAGGAGAGGGCGGGGAGACTTGATGGTCAGCAAGCTAAGTCCTTGAATATTAGACCCCAAGATTAAAAGCTGTGTAGTAGAATTCATTGTAATTGGTTCCCACTGCTTTTCAGCAATTAGAGGATAATTTTGGATAGGAGATTTGTGCCTGAAGCCTCATTCACACTTCTTTGCAAATGCCTTTAATCTATCTTCTTACCTTCTAAGAAGGATGTTGGAAGAACACCACGGAGTGTATGGGGAGAAGGGATGGGTGAAGTGGGGACTTTGAGACAGATGACAGTTCTTAAGAGCTGCAAAGATCACAGGGAGAAGGAAAGCAATGGAAAGAGGTTCTGAAGGGAGATAAGAAAGCAGCAGAGACAAGGGTAGCCTCCTGTGCAGTGTGGGTAAGGCTGTGGTTGTTTGCTGTGGCAGAACCTTAAGACCGTATTACACTATAGTAGCCACTAGTCCGTGTGATTGCAGAGCCTTTAAAATGTAACTACTGTGATGTAACTCTATTTTTAATATTATTTAATTTTGATTAATTTAAGTGCAAACTGAAAATCTGGAGCCGGGTAAAAATAAATTCTATTGAACACAACTTTATTTGATATTATTGTATATTTGATATTATTAAAGTTAATTATTAAAATTGATTTCACCTGGTTGTTTTTACTATGACTACTAGAAAGGACTGTGTTCTATTTCTGTTGAACAGTCCCACCCTAAGATGCCAATACACATGCTCCGTTCTGTCCTGCTCCCTCCCTGCAGATGGGGCAGGGCTGTGCAATTTGGCGGTCATTGTTTTTTATGCATCAACACAAACTGTGTTCATGTAAGCTCAGCTGTTACACTTTGTTTGTCTAACAAAGTCATCCAATCAGAAAGTTAAGAAATAACAAATAAACAAGCACATGAAGGAAGTAGGACTCTAGTGTGTTTCTTCTGTGTGCCTTCCCCAAGTGCACTAAGAAACCTGTCCTAATCTTTAGTGGTAGAGGTGATGGAGTCCAATTTGTACTTTAAAATGTCACTCATCCCAGCACTTTGGGAGGCCGAGGCGTGCAAATCATGAGGTCAGGAGTTTGAGACCAGCCTGGCCAACATGGTGAAATCCCGTCTCTATCAAAAATACAAAAAAAAATTAGCTGGGCGTGGTGACGAGTGCCTGGAATCCTAGCTACTCTGCAGGCTGAGGCAGAAGAATCGCTTGATCCTGGGAGGCGGAGGTTGCAATGAGCTGAGACTGCACCATTGTACTCCAGCTTGGGCGACAGTGCGAGACTCTGTCTCAAAAAAATAAATAAAAAATAAATAAATAAATAAAATAAAATGTCACTCAGGCTGCTCCAGGAAGAATGAACTAATGGAAAGAGAGTGAGAACGGGGGGCCTCGTGGGTAGGTCTTTTCTGCAACTCAGGCAGCAGTTATTATTAGTTACTGTACATTTACCTTGAGAAGAATTTTGCATTTAACAGAACAAAGTTCTGAGAAAGCAACTATAAATAAGTGTCACCTTCCCCCAACCTCAAGGGTAACTTTTCCTAGTACAGTTTTTGAAAAGGCAGGATGTCTAATATCCCTCCTAGGTTGTCCACCCAGTAGCACAGTCCTTCTCACTCAGTGAGCACCCTTGGGAACTTGTCACCAGCCGCTTCAATGGGATATTGCTATCCCTATACAAGCTCCAGCAGAGAAGGATATAAGCGAATCACTTCTGTTGTGACTGCTCAGCTCTTAATTCCTGAAACTCTACCAGCCCTGGCTTACCAAAGTCCCAGTTTCTTCTTGCCCAGCCTTTGGTTTTCAGGCAGGACCTACCTTCTACCATAAGAAGGTCAATTTCAGAGCAATTCACTGATGTAGAGATCCAGCCAAACAATAATGTGCATGGCTCTGCACCCTCACTGGGAAGCAAGAGGAGGAGTCTCATATGTATCATTGTTTCTATAATATAATTTTAAAAGCTGGTAGGAATTCCATTTAGCCACCTCAGCAGTGTTCACTCAATGGTTCTCAAATATAATGTGCATAAGAAACACCTGGATGTTTCACAAAATGCATATGCCTAGGAAACAAATGACAATGTCAAATGGAGTAATTAGGGAGCATTAAATGAGAACTATTTATAAAAGTGCAGGAAAAACTAAGAAAAACACAAAATATGGTCTAAGAGTGGAGCTATTGTCATCCTTATGTCTCAAGGACCAAGGAAGGAAACCAGGAGAGAAGAGTTATCAGAGACACCTGCCTAAAAGAGCTGTGGCCTTGGGTAGAGGGACAAAGCAGAAGAAAGCCAGGGCAGTAAGCACCGGGTCCTCACTCTCCTCCTATCTCTACTGATGCCCCTTGGCCAAACCCAACCAGAAGCCAGAGAGCAAGGAAGCCCCTTGATGCAGCCCATTCAGCCCACACCAGCCAGTCGCCCAGGCCCAGGCCAGGGTAGAGAAGTGTGGAAAGTGGATCTGAAGAGACAAATAGAAAATATGTAACCCATACTGTATCCAGAACAAGAGTGATTACCAATCTGCTGGCTTCATTGGATTATCTGGTAAATTCTAGATGCTGTGGCTTAATGGCAATATTGGCAAACTGGAGATGAACTAAATAAGGGTAATAAGAGTACTGAAAGTTAAGCCATTTTAAGAATGACTTTGGCCAGGCGCGGTGGCTCAAGCCTGTAATCCCAGCACTTTGGGAGGCCGAGACGGGCGGATCACGAGGTCGGGAGATCGAGACCATCCTGGCTAACACGGTGAAACCCCGTCTCTACTAAAAAAATACAAAAAACTAGCCGGGCGAGGTGGCGGGCACCTGTAGTCCCAGCTACTCGGGAGGCTGAGGCAGGAGAATGGCGGGAACCCGGGAGGCGGAGCCTTTATTATAATACAAATCAGAATATTGAGTCTGGAGATGACAAGGTTTGAAAGAAATAACCATAGCTGCGTGTTTTAAACTGTTTGATCTGATGTGACCCATTTTGATAGGTTTAACTGGTTTGAACTGCTCCACAAATGCATGTCAAATCTTTACTTTTTCTGATTAATTACTTAAGTAGACACAAACATTATTAACAGTTAATTCAGTATATTCCCCTTGAGGCTTCCCAGTTGCCCAAACTGGATTCCCAGGGGGTTACTCAGTCACAAAGGAGTCAGCCTTTCCTGATGCAAACAAGAATCCCAGACAGAAAGCAGCCAGCCTTCCCTGATGCTGCAGAGGGAACTGGAGTCTGGATGTCCCATGGCAACCACTGTTTCTCACTGCAACAGACTATGGCTCTTGGAGCTTAGACCCACACTCTCCCACAGGTGCTCATCCACAGGGATGATCCCTATGCAAGTACAGAGGCTTATCAGCTTGGGCACCAAAGTAGTAACTCTCTTTTAGTCCACACGCACACTTCCAGTCTCTTCCCCAGGGTGGAAACAGGCCACAAACTGGCCCCATTAGTGCCCAGGCAGGTCTGGTTCCAGGCCCTCATGCAGACTCAGAACCACTATCTCCCCTTCTCCATCTCTGCCACCTGTCTGGCTACCCATGAGTAAGGTTGCCTTATTTTTAGACCTTTAAAATGTAACACATCTTGAAAACATGTTTCTCCCTTAACAATTAAGGCTATCTTCCCTACACATAGCCTTTGGGGAAAGCTGCCCTCAGGGGCATCAAAGTGGTTTCTAGCCAAGCTACACTGTGATATGGGAGATAACGTCCTCTCACTAAAGAAGACAGAGCAAAGTGCAATCTGTAGTAAGATGCCTTGTTGGCGACACATATATCCACAGAGCCCCTTATACACGTTCACAGAATAATGTCATAAGGGTTCTCATATTTTGGAGGCACAGGAGCAGAAGTTTCAAGAAGTAAAAGTTAAAAGGTGACAGATTTCCATCCAACACCAGAAAGAAATGTATAATGATTAAAGCTGCTCCAGAAAACTGGACCTTAGTGTGTTGGGGAATTTTGCCTATCATATGTGTTCAGAGTGGGGATTTGTACAGGTCTGCAGCAACTCAATTCTTGCCTCCTAGGAGGAGAGAATTCATCTGAGGAGCATAAGGCAGAGTGAGAGACTGAGGCAAGTTTTAGAGCAGGACTGAAAGTGTATTAAAAAGTTTTAGACCAGGAATGAAAGAAAATCAAGTACATTTGGAAGAGAGCCAAGTGGTTGACCTGAGAGATCCAAGAGCTCCATTCAGCTCTTGACTTGGGGAATCATTGGCATGATTCCAAGATTTGTGTTTCTTCCCCCTGATTCTTCTCTGGGGGTGGGCTGTCCGCAGGCACAGTGGCCTGACAGCACTTGGGAGGAGCCGCATGTGGGTTCCTTCTTACTGAAGTTGAGTGCATGCCCGTTTGAGGTGTTTTTTTTCACTTACCAGTTCAGCATTTCTAGAGGAAGGTCACACACCAGTTAAACTCTGCCATTTTGCCTCTTAGTACGCATGCTGGAGCCCACTCGCCCAGCTCCTGAAATCTTACTGGGAAGCTGCTGATCACCAGTTTCAGATGTTTTCTATCTATTGGGAGCCTGCCTTTCCTTGGTGCCAGCTGTGGCCAATTATTATTTTAGCGAGCCAGTTTAACAACTGCCTGACCATCACCTGACGGTTGCCCGACATTCTAAGGGATAGTGGGGAGGCCCTCGCCTGCTCTGCTCACGTCTGCTTAGCTACCTACTCTAACATATGTATCAGAAACTAAGGCGAGGAGATGGATTACTGAACAAATGGTATTGAAGAAAATGGCTGTTTTTGAAGGAGAAAAAAAGCTAGATCTAACCTAGACTTCATAATAAATAAAAATTAAGATGTGTGAAATATACACTAAATATTTTTAAAAGGACATAAACATCTAAATGTTAAAAAATAATATTTAAGTTATTTCAAGATGAGAAGGAGTTCCTATGAATAAATACAATATAATATCTCGTGTAGGAAGGTATAACTACATAAAATTTAAAATATTTACTCTAAGTTTTCTAACATATTTTATTGTTTATCTACCCCTTATTGGAGGCAGGGTCTGTATAGACACCAAGGACCTTAACCAGCTCTCTTTCTCTCTCACAAATAACAAAACAATAACAAAAGGAAAAGTATAAACCCGGAAAGAAATAAGAAAATAAATGTGAAAAACAAAGGTTATAATTTAAGTCATGTAAAACTCTTTTAAACGAATCTTGAAAACATCACACCGATAGGAAAAACATGAGCAAATGAAATGTAGTGTTAAATCACAGAAGGATGAATATGAATGATCAATATAAGCGTATGAAAAAAGACACTCAACTTTTCTGTATCAAAGATACAGAAAACAAAACAATGATGAAATGTCATTTTTCAATTATGAAACTGACGGGTTTGTAAAATGAGGAAGTAGGCCAAGTTGCATCAAGAGAGGCTCTTATTTAAGAAACAAAAGGGGCTTAGTTTTGCTGTCATAAGCTCCCTGTCCCTCAAAGAGATGAAAGAGGAGCTGGCTACCAACCCTCGGAGATGTGGCAGGGAGGATTCTAGGGTAGGGGAGAGGTTAGGGCCAGTAAGCGCAAGCTCTCCTCTGCTTCTCTGGCTTTCAGTGCTGTGTCTCAGAGCTGGATTCCCACATAGCTGACATGAAAGGAGAGACTTTCCAAAACACAGGCTCTCCCAGACCTCACTTTCTATGTTTTCTTAGGTTAATGAATCCAGTGCTTATAGGTAGAAGCTTGTCCTCAAAGCACTAGCATGTGGGTGGATGTGTTGAAGATCTAATTAAGTAGCACGTGCAGCCTAGCAAGAGGGTGCCCAGGAATAAGCCCAGTCAACCTGGCATGGTGTGAGGCAGCTTCCTGCGCTCCTCCAGGGAAGCAATCTCAGTACATGGCAGCTATTGCTGCAAACCAGAAACCAGTACAGGCAGGTTCACTGTATGGAGTATTGATCCATAATTACTCTTTACTTAAAATATAAAATGAATCTTTCTCCCTCTCTCCTCACCCTGTTTCTCCCCTCCCCTTCACCCTCCCCATCTCCTCCCCACCCCTGTTTTTGTCTCTGTCTGTCTGTCAATGTACACTAATCTCTATCACATACACCAGTAAGTATGTCAGGCTGAAAACATTCCAAATTGTGCAGCTCTCATTGATTCTCCTCTAGGCCATCACTGAACTGTGGTGGCTAGCATGATTCACTTCCATGCTCATCCCCAAGAACCTTAACCTTCTCCCCTCAACCTCAAGGTCAACTTCACTCTTTGGCTGCATCTAAAAATGTTATTCTTTTAACTGTCCTAGAAATTAGCTCTGTCTTCCAGCCTCCAGGGAGGAATGGTTACTGAGTGCCTTGAATAAGGTGGATTTGTTATTTTAAAAAAAGAAAGAAGACCAGGCGTGGTGGCTCACACCTGTAATCCTACCACTTTGGGAGGCCGAGATGGGCGGATCACGAGGTCAGGAAATAGAGACCATCCTGGCTAACACGGTGAAACCCCGTCTCTACTAAAAATACAAAAAATTAGCCACACATGGTGGCGGGCGCCTGTAGTCCCAGCTACTTGGGAAGTTGAGGCAGGAGAATGGCGTGAATCCTGGAGGCGGAGCTTGCAGTGAGCCGAACTGGCGCCACTGCACTCCAGCCTGGGTGACAGAGGGAGACTCCGTCTCAAAAAAAAAAAAAAAGAAAGAAAAAGAAATTAGCTGCCACCTTGGCTACAGTGCAAATGCCAGTCCCTGCAGGATTCCCCCTTTCCTACCTCCCCACCACAAGAGCCAGAGCACTTTTCTTTGAGCTCCTTGACAAGTCCAAACCCCAAGAGTACTACAGACCTCAGCTGGGTAGGGGAATGCTGTGGCTATCTATCCCGTGTTGGGGTGGGGTCTTCAACCAGCTCCCTTTCTCTCTCTCATACTCAGCCTCCAGGTCCACTTGTGTTAAAAGTGTGTCAACCAGCAGACCCCAGGATCCCCATCCAACACAGGCAGTCTGCAGTGCTACCCAACTTCTTGCAGCAATCAAGACCTGGTCAAGACGTTTACAGACCTTAAACACTGAGACTGTTAAGATGCCACCCTATTATATATCTCAAATAAAAATACTAAGTAATAAAATATGTTAGAAAATTTAATGAAGTTGTCACTTTTTTGTAACTTCTTGGTTTTTTTAAACAACAACAAGAAAGATTTTCTATTATTAAACCTTCCTAAGTTATTGTTATTAAATTGTTAGTATATTCTTGGACTAAACTCAACTAGATTAAGATATGTTTTCTACTAATGTGCTCTTGAATTTATTGTATTTAGGATTTTTTGTTTCAGTATAAGTGAGATTGAACCGTGACTTTCTTTTTTGTGCAACTTTGTGGGCATTGATATCAATATCATGCTTGCTTCATGAAAAGAATTTGGAAGTTTTTCTCCCTTTTTTTAATGCCTTGAAATAATTTAAATAACACTGAAATAATTTCTTCTTTAAAAGTTTGCAATAATTTCTCTTAAAACCATGTGGGCCTGGTGCTTTTGTAAGGGCAACTCTTTGACAACTTCTCCATTTCTTTATAGTACTTCGTTTATTACAGTTCTCTAACTTTTCTTAAGTCAATTTTTGTAAAGTGTGTTTTCCTAGAACATTACCCATTTCATCTAAGTGTTTGACATATTTACATAGAGTCGAGCAAAGTAATCCCTTGTGATTCTTTTAATTTCCTCTATATCTGTTTTATTTTCACTTTAACATTTTTAAAAATTTTGTGCTTTTGTACTCTTCCATATTTTTCTGGATTAAGATAGCTAATGCTTTATCTCTTTCATGGTTTTGCCAAAGAATCCAAACCCGGATTTGTAATTTGTTTTATTATTCTCTGTTCTGCAATTCATTATTTCTCCTTTCTCAACATTCATTCCTTCTACTTTGCTTAGGTTTATTTTGTTGCTATTTTTCTAACTTACTGAGTTAGACGCTTAATTCATTTATTTTAATGCTCTCCTTTTTTTATTGAAACACATATTTAAGGAAAGAAGTTTCCTCTGTATACCATTTTAGTTATATTCCACATATGATGACATATATATTTTCATTTCTGTTATTTAGATTTTCTAAAATGTGTTTGGAAAGAGGAAGAAATCTTGCTTTTATGATGCTATTTTCAAACTTTCTCTCTTTTTAAACTACATTATACATTTCCATTACCTTATTCTTCCACTGGACCTGCTTCTCTGAAAGAGGTCCTTGTTTGAAAGTATCTGGGGCAGATACCAAGAAAGAAGCATTCTAAAACCATCACACTGTTTTCATCTCAGTCTTCTAATGATGGTAAATAGAATGGACAGGTAGACCCTGGAGGGGTAGTGGTGTGAGAATCCCCCTCTGTCATTCTTCCCTTCTTTCTCTTTTCCCTCCCCTGCCCCTACTTCCATCCCCAAATCCCTCCCTCCAGAATATCTCAGTGAGCAGGGAAATGTGGACCGGATCTTGGAGAGCCTGACCTTGGGAGTGAACTGGTTGTGTTAGAAGCTGCTCTACTTAAAGCCATGTGGGGGCTTCTGGTATACTCATTCTTTCCCTTTTGTTGTCTCTCTGATATTCAGTAGATCCTCAAAATTCTAGCCAGCATCAGTTACTCTAAGGAAATTAATTCATCTAGTCACTGAGTCAACAAATATTTATTGAAGATTTACCACATTCCGGCCCTCTGCTGAGCACTGGGGATTCAAGGATGAGCAAGACAGACACAGCCTGTCCTTGCAGGGCTGACAGCTACAGGGATTACTGCAGCAGGAGCTGTGGGACTTCTGTAAAGCGATGGTGATGTGTTGTGTAGCAAAAGCACTCTTCTCATTTGGACTCTATAATTATCTAGTGGGTAGGCTACGTGACCACAAGGAGGATGAGGCTCCCGAGCACCACCAGAGAAGCCACGCTTGGCACAAATGAGGTGCCAAGACAGTGTTGTGATTTTGACAGAGAAAGTTCAAGATGTGATGAAAGCAGATAGGAGATGCATTTAATCTGTGGTGGGCAAGGCTTCGGAAGGCTTCAGGAGGAATTGTCATTTCAGAGGAGCCTTGAAGGATGATTGAGAGAGTGAACCACCCAATGTGATGGGAAAGGATGAGCCAGGATCAGGGAATCCCACATGAGAAAGCCCAGAAGTGAGGGGGACCATATGGTGAGTTTGAAGGAATAAAAGACTTTCAGATGATGTAACCATGAGAAACAAGGCAGGAGCTTCCTAAGTTCCCCTAACAAGTCGTCTCTTAGGTGGAGAGAAAGGAGCGTGTGGGGAGGCTGGTCGCGAGTGGAAGAGGAAGAAAGGGAGGGAGGAATTCCCAAGAGGACATGGAAACTCAGGGAGTAAGAAAAAGAAGGGGCTTGAGTGATGAATCGTGCTTCATATCTAGAATGAGGAAGTAAAAACAAAACAAGGAGATGCCTCTGAGAAAAAGCAAAATAAAACAAGCCAAATGGTGATGCTGCCTGTTTGTGAAGGCATCGAAGCTGCTGGTGATCCAGAACATATGACCAAAAACATGCACAAAGCAGTCTACCTGAGCCTGGGAAACCCTGATGGATTTCCCAGGAGACCTGAAGGTGGAGGCAGGGTGCCTGAGGCTGGTAATTTTTTTTTTCACCTCCTCCTTTTTCCCTCATCTGACTCAGTTAAAGCTGGAAGTGGTGTCTGAGAAATCAGGTCGGCCAGAACTCGTGTTTCTGCCACAGCCTGTGGAGGAGGATCTGAGGCTCGCTGCTCAATTTAGAAGAAAATGCCTGTGATTAGTGATGTTCCTGGCCCACCTGGCAGGTCGCTGGCAAATGGGCAGTGGTTGTGAGTGAGCTGGTTTGGGCTGTGCCTGTTGGTTAGGCCCTTTCAAAGAGTCGTATAGCCACACAGAGGGCAAATTGCTAAAGAGTCACATGTTCCACAGGGGACGACCCAAGCTATTCACTCAGGTGCCCCAGTACCACTGCTCCCAATTAGGTGTTTGAAATCTCAGGATCTTGGAACTCTAGCTCTGTAAACCCACAGTGTGAGATCGGGGAGGAGAGGCTGGGGAGCCGTGGTCATGCCGTGAGTTGGCAACATGGGTGGGCATGAGGAACAGCAGTGGAAGAGCCGGCTGGGGTATAGCAATGCTTCCAAAAAAGTGTGTCCACTTGAGATGAGCATGATGACCTTTTTTTGGTAGCACACTGAAGAAAAGAAAAAGTAAAATAATTATATATTTACTTTGATGCACATTTGGAAATATTAGCACATAAATCGCACAACTTCACTTGTTAGGGTAAGGCTAAAGTAAGTACTCAAGTTAGAATGCAGGCCAATTTAGAGAAAAATGTTGAATACTAGTACACAGAGGCAAGCATCCTGAGCATGAAGCACAAATGTGGGAAATTGGAGACCGTCAACAGACATTTATAGAATGACAAGCCTGCGCCAGGTGCTGTCGCAGGAAATGGACCTTGGTGGTGAGAGGAAACCATGCCTCTCCCTTTAAGTGGCTTATGTTCTGGTGGGGAGCCACAGGCGTTAAATACCTAAGCAGATAAGTTGGTGGCAGGTCCTGGGGAGTGTACAAAAGGAGGTGACAGGCTGGGCAGAAAGTGGCTAGGAGAAGGGCATCAGCTCAGGGCATGGGGAGGCCTCGCTGATGAAGGATGCTTCCTAGGAACTTAAGTAATGAGGATGAAATGGCCACCGGACGAACTGGAGCAAGAGCTTTCCAGGAGGATGAAGAGCAAGTGCCAAGGCCCTGGAGGCAGAGGTGCTTTGCGTGATTATGCAGAGAAAGGAAGCCAGAGGGAGGGATGTGAGGAGGAAAAAGGCCTGCGGTGGAGAAGATGGTTAGAAGGATAGGAGACAAGGTCACACAGGTTAGTGACACTGAACTTTTTATTGTACTTAACTTCATTTGACTTAAGTTTAAATAGTGCCATGTGGCTTCTGGCTGCCCTGTTGGACAGTGCAGAGCTAGACGGTACACAGAGAGTGCCGAGGACTTCAGGAAGTGTTTCAGGTCTCACGAGCCGAGCCGTTTAAGGTCTGCATTCTGTCTGCTAATGTGGTTACATAACATCCCACACGTGTCTGACAGTGTGGACCAGCAGCCAGGGCGCTCACCTGTCACTCCCTCTCCTTAGGCCTCAGGGAAGAGAGTTCCAGAAAGGAATGGAAACCTCAGGGGGGATGGGGGAGGCTGCATGGAGAGACCATCTTAGTAAAGGGCTGTGGGGACCCTGACCATGTAAGGATGCTTTGGGGGAATGTTTGCTGCTGCTACCAAGAAATGCCAGAAAATCCCACCAAGGACAGCTCTGCTTTGTGGGCTCAGACTTGGCACTCCCTTGTTATAAGCCCACTCCCCCTGGGACAGGTTCACCAAGTACTCCCTCCCCAGGCCTCTGGAGGTGATGTGAGGAGCCCTCTGAGGGTCAGAGAGGAAATGCTGTGGCCAGGCTCACACAGCACTAAGCAGTGAGCACTGAGACAGGACCCACGGTTGGGTCTGTGGGCAAACCCAGTGCCACTGTCTCTCTCACCAGATCCATCTAGGTTCCTCCCACTGTCCGTGTGCAAGATCACGGAAAACACTCAGCACTGAGAAGCATTCAAAAGCATTCCTTTTTATTTCATTTTACTTTGCAAAGGAGTAAGGTCCTTTAAATGCAGCTTTATACTGTCCTTTCTTCTTCTTGGATCCTGTCTGCCTGGCTCCCAGGTAAACCTCCTGCCTCCAGCACAAGTGCCCCTGAGGTCCCATGCTCCACCAAGGACTCTGAGGGGTTGGTGGCCTCTGAACATTCAATCCAGACACAGGCATGGTTGGTAACTTATGACAAATTAGTCTCAGCTACAAGCAATACCCCCTGCTCCCCAGGCCCGCTGAGAGAGGAGCAATGTCGCCCATTCAATCCCTCCTCACCTCAGTTTCTCCATACGAAATGAGAGGACTAAAATGTCCCTTGGTTGGGTTTGGGCTCAAACCTGATCCCACCCTTCCAGGTGTAGCTCTTGGGCCAGTCACTGCCCCGCACCAACCCCCATCCCTAAGGCCCCTCTACAGGTCCTGAGCAGCAAGTGGGAAGATGAAAACAGCACAAGCGCCGGGCGCGGTGGCTCAAGCCTGTAATCCCAGCACTTTGGGAGGCCGAGGCGGGTGGATCACGAGGTCAGGAGATCGAGACCATCCTGGCTAACATGGTGAAACCCCGTCTCTACTAAAAATACAAAAAACTAGCCGGGCGTGGTGGCGGGCGCCTGTAGTCCCAGCTACTCGGAGGCTGAGGCGGGAGAATGGCGTGAACCCGGGAGGTAGAGCTTGCAGTGAGCCGAGATCGCGCCACTGCACTCCAGCCTGGGCGACAGAGCGAGACTCCGTCTCAAAAAAAAAAAAAAAAAAAAAAAAAAAAAAAAAAAAGAAAACAGCACAAGCACAAGCAAAGCCACCTGCAAAGAGCCGTGTGGAAGTGAGTGGTCCTTCTCCCAGAATCTGGTTTTATTTATTTTTTTGATTTTTGTTTTGAGACAGGGTCTCACTCTTTCACCCAGGCTGGAGTGCAGAGGCACAATCACAGCCCCCTGCAGCCTCTACCTCCCAGGCTCAAACGATCCTCCTACCTCAGCCTCCTGAGTAGTGGGAACTACAGGCGTACACCACCAAACCTGGCTAATTTTTTTCTTTTTTGTAGAGGCAAGGTTTCACCATGTTGTCCAGGCTGGTCTCGAACTCCTGGGCTCAGCCACCTGCCTCAGCCTCCCAACATGCTGGGATTACAGGCACAAGCCACCACATAATCTAGTTTTGTTTGACTCACACTGTTTCTCCAGCCGCCATGATATTTTTGCAGCACAGTTTAGTGGTTCAAGACTGTGAACCACTGGGGCAGCCAGATAGCTGCATTGAACCACAATTTGCTAATTACTAGCATTGGGGTCTCGGCAGCCGCACCCCGTGTGTTCCTCACTTTCCTTCCCTGTAAAATAGGTCAGTTATGGAACCATCTCTGGGCATGGTGAGGATTCAGTGAGTTAATACACATGAAGGGCTGCAAACTTTACTTGGCAACAATAATCCCTGCCACTAGAGGATGGCCACATTGTGACCCTTGGAGTGGATGTGGGGAGAATGTGGGGGTAGTGACCAGGGAGGCATGCAAGGTGCTGGGAATACACTGTTTCCTGATATGGGTGCTAGTCTCACAGTTGTACTCCACTTGTGAAAATTCATCAAGTTGTGTGCTGAGTGTTCTCACTTATACATAAGAGCTAAACATTTGGCCACATGCAGGTAGAGAGTGGAAAGACAGATAACAGAGACTGGGAAGGGTGAGTAGGGGTAGGGGAAAGGGGAGGATGAAGAGAAGTGGGCTAAAGGGTACAAACATACAGTAAGATAGAAGGAATAAATTCAATGTTTAATAGCACAGTAGAGTGAATACACTTAACAAAAATGTATTATACTCAGGTAATGGACACCCTAAATATCCTGACTTAATCACTACATAGTATATACATGTAACAAAATTTCTCATGTACCCTATAAATTTGTAAAAATAAAAACAACAAAAGAGATCGAGACCATCCTGGCTAACATGGTGAAACCCCATGTCCACTAAAAATACGAAAAAATTAGCCAGGCTTGGTGGCGGGCACCTGTAGTCCCAGCTATTCAGGAGGCTGAGGCAGGAGAATGGCATGAAACTGGGAGGCAGAGGTTGCAGTGAGCTGAGATCGCACCACTGCACTCCAGCCTGGGCAACAGAGCAAGACTCCATCTCAATAAGTAAATAAATAAATAAATAAATAAAACTAAAAAATCAAAATTTATGAGCGGAAAAAAAAAAGTTGTGTGTTAAAGATATATGTGCACTTTATCTGTATCACACCTTTTCATTTTTAATACTGCCTAGGAATTAGTAAAATTCCTGGGAAAACTCCAGACTGTCAAAGACTGTGGAATTGGTGGGGTCCAAGCCAGATCTCCAAGGGTAAAGGGCTTTCTAGGTTGTTTGGGTTGCAGGGAAAATACACAGAATTACACAAAGGTACAGATGTGGTGTGAGGAGAGGACAGGGCTGGCAGATAGGAAGGCCCAGAGAAGGGGAGAGGAATCTAGTCTTAGGAGGGTGGATGGTAGGGGTAGGGCTGTGGATTCCCCTGCCCTGCCCTGGGAACCCTTTGTGACTATTCCATTGCTCTCTGATGCGACCTTGGAACCCTCCAGATCACAGCAGACCAGTGTTCATTGCCTAAGGCAGCAGTTAACTTCAGCCTTCAGATGACGGACAACCATTTCCTTGATGGAGCCATGAGGCATCAATGCCATCATGGAACCTCTTCATGGGTTTGGACTCCTCCCTTTATCTTTCTTTCTATGGAGGAGCCAGTTGCTATCAGTATTCAGATTAAAGGACCTATCAACCAGGTCAGGGAGCCAAGCCCCAGCCCCAACTGAGGCCACTCTTGTTTCCTGTTCCTCTTCCCACTTTTCTAAATTAATTATTTTAGCTCAAAGAGACAAAATTAAGACAGGAAATAGGAAAAAAAAAAAAGAATATCATCCCAAACACAGGGATTCAGTGGTCAAGGACTGGATTGTTGTGGGAGGTCAAGATCCCTGCAAGAGAGCAACGTTCACGTTGTCTTTCTGTCACAGGTATCTGAGTCAAGCCTTTCCTCTGGGTTCGGGCCTGTGTGGAAAGTGGTTCTAAGCCTGATCTGGTGATAGAACCTCACCCATCCTCAGGGAACAGAATCTTCACCCATGGAACATCAAGCAGGGGGAGGTCTAAGACTCCACGCTATCTTCATCTGAGGATTACGAACTGAAATACCAACTGAGGATGTGGTACAAAAAACCTTTCTTTCCATTTTTCAGTGAAGAAAACATACAAAATATTTTTATCACTTTAAAAGTGAATAACATGAAAAAAATCCACAACTCATTATTAATTGAATGTAGAAAGTCATGTTATCCACGCATTATAAATGTTTGCAGCTTGTTTAATAAAAGGAGTGAGATGGATGCTAGCCTTTTACTCTATCTAGCCTTTCAGCATCAATGCATAGAAGCAAATGGGAACATTCAAGGGTCAACTTGGAGAACTTGGCCATGAAGAGCTGAGGGGGCACGTAATCTAATTTCTCTTCATAAAAAGGTTGATTGATTTTTTTCAGTTCTTTCCTATATTTCATGATCTTATCCATCTCAGATTAGGACTGTGGATTATCTTTCCCTGGAAACCCAGAAGGAGGTACAGTCTCTGACACCGACTGAAATTCAACACCTAAAATGACAGTGGCTGAAGAAGCAGCTGAGAATTTGGTGGGTTCAGTCTCAGTTGTCCAAAGATCTCAGAAGGCCTTTGGTCCTCCAGCTCACAACAACCCCATCTAGCCTAGACTCCCAGGCCTTTGTGCCAGTCCCCATGCTGTCTCAAAGATTTTCTGTCAGCAATGAGATTCAAAAGTAACTACATCACTGCTGTCCAAAAGAGCTCTTCCAACTGCAGTGAGTCTTCGCCCATCAGATACAGAGTTTCTGGCATGAATGCAGTCTCAGAGAAAATAATCAGGGAAACATCAGACAAAGGGCAAACAAAGCCTCTCACCACTCTGAGTTTAAAGGCCAAACAATGAAGAGAGCTAAGGAGGAATGGACTGAGCACCCAGGAAGCTTCCCTGTGGCTGGAGGAGGATTTCAGAAATAGCTTGGAGATAATCTATCAAGGAACTCAGAAAGCTACTCAGGGAGACTTCTGGTTTCCAGTCCAGCCCGTAAGGTGCTTAAAACTTGCCACTCCATTCTAACATGTAAAAAGCTGAACAAACTGAAAAATGAACAACTCTTCTTATATCTGTCAGAGAAGTGAGGTTACAGAGCAAATTGCTGCCCCCAAAACTGAAGAAACAGGCAGATAGAGAGAATCACAACTTCCTGGAGCAGAAATGCATGAGTAGAAACATTTGCAGAAACCGGTACAGTAGGAAAACCTAAGCTGTAATCGACAAATTTCTGGAGGCTGCGTGTGGACAATTCTGAGAAGACCCACTCATATGGGTGAACCTCACACTTTTGTGAGTTTTACCTCCAGATACTCTGTCAGATCCTCTCAGGGAATATTGAAGAAAAATGCCCTTTTGCATCTAACACGAAGAGTGGGGAAGAAATCATGTAAAAATACACCACTGCATTCTGTTCTTCTTAACAAAGTGTTCTCTCTGGAGGAAATTGAGTCTAACAGATTAGACTCTCTTTTACCAGAGCCAAATCTGTTTGGGCTTTATCAGAGCCTAGCACATCTGGGGGAAGGGAAACATCCTACCCTAGCCTTCTCTAGCCATCCTGTCCCTCCTAAGGGGGTAAAAAAATCAAATAAGCAAAAAATTAGCTGGGTGTGGTGGCGGGCGCCTGTAGTCCCAGCTACTCGGGAGGCTGAGGCAGGAGAATGGCATGAACCCGGGAGGTGGAACTTGTAGTGAGCCGAGGGTGCGCTACTGCACTCCAGCCTGGGCGACAGAGCAAGACTCCACCTCAAAAAAAAAAAAAAAAAAAAAAAAAGAGGCATAATGAAGCTCACAGTCCAGGGGAACAAGCCTACAAAGGACTGAGACCTAATCACAGGACTATAGAACACACCCCCACCCCAACCTCATACCTCACCACTAGGTTACTACGGGGTCTGTTTACCAAAGTGCCTCTTACACAGTACATTGTGCCCACCTTTCAACAGAAAATTACAAGATACACTAACAGGTAAAAAACATAGTTTGCAGAGACTCTGAACAAGCATCAGAGTCAGATATAGCAGGAATATTGGAATGATCAGATCAAGGATTTATTTTCAACTTTTATTTTAGAATTGGGTGTACCATGCCAGTTTTTGTGACCTAGGTATATGGTATGATGCCAAGGTTTGGGGTATGGAGGATACCAAAGCATAATACCCAGTAGTTAGTCTTTCAACCTTTGCCACCCTGCCTCCCTCCCTTCCCCCTCTAGTAGTACCCAGTATCAATTGTTGCCATCTTTATCAGACCAGGAATTTCTTAAAACTATGATTAATATGCTAAGGGCTACAATACAAATGTAGACAACATGCCATAACAGATTGTTAGTATAGACAAAGAGATGGAAATTCTAAGAATCAAAAGAAATTCTAGGGATCAAAAACACTAACAAATAAGAAAAATGCATTTGATGGGCTTCTTAGAGTACTGGACATGGCTGAGGAAAACAATCTTTCAGTTTGAGGATATGATAATAGAAACTTACAAAACTGAAGAGCAAAGAGAAAAAAAAAAAGTAGGGGAAAAAATTGCACAGAATATTCAGGAATTGTGGGACAACTACAAAAGATGTAACATACATGTAATGAAAAATAACAGAAGAAAGGAACAGAAGCAATATTTTAAGCAATAATGACTGTGAATTTCCCCCATATTAATGTCAGACACCAAACTGCAGATCCAGGAAGCTCAGAGAACACCTCCTAGCAGAATAAATGCCAAAAAGCTACACCTAGGTATATCATATTTAAACTTCAGAAAATCAAAGATAAAGAAAAGAATACTGAAGAAATCATAAAGCAAAAAACTGACCTATAAAAGAGCAAATAAAATAATTACATCTGATTTCTCTTTAGTAAACACGCAGGCTAGAAGACAGTTAAGTGAAATACTTAAAATGTTGAGAGATGGGGACAAAAGAAAAAAAACTAAAATTCTATACCTTGTGAAATTATTCTTCAAAGTGACAGAGAAATAAATATCTTCTCAGGCAAACAAAAGTTGAATGTGTTGCCAATAAACCTTTCAAGAAATGTTAAATGAAATCCTTTAGAAAGAAGGAAAATTACATAGGTCAGAAACTCATGTTTATTCTCTGATGTTAAAATAAATAACATCAGACAATAAATAAGTAAAATAAAAATTTTTATTTTTTGTATTTGCAATTTATCTAACAGATGTTTGTTCAAAATAATAGCAACAATGTATTAATTATTTATTCTTACAGATTTATGCTTATGTATAAGTAAAAATAATAATAATAGCAATATACAAGGGGTAGCAGAGAGGGAGTAGAGGTATTTTGTTATTATAAGTTACTTGCACAATCTGTGAAGTGGTATAGTGTTATTTGAGAATGGACTTGGGTTTCTTGTGAATGTATATTGCAAACTCTAAGGCAGTAACTAAAAAAAAATAAAAGAAATAATTGATATGCTAGGAAAGTGAGGAAAATGCAATAATATAAAATACTCAATTAAAACTACAAAAGGCAGAAAAAATATGGAGGATAAAAATAGAAATAAAACAAAGACAACAAATAGAAAACAGTAACAAATATTGTAGGTATTAACCCAACTATATCAATACTCACTCTAAACGTCAATGGTCTAAAAACACCAATTTAAAAAGAGAAATTGCCAGAGTGGATCAAAAACAAGACCCAACTCTGTGTTGTCTACAAGAAATCCACTTTATAAGGACATACACAAAAGATGAAGAAAGATATACCATGCTAACACTAGTCAAAAGAAAGCAGGAGTAGCTATATTAATTTCAAACAGAGTAGACTTTTAGAGCAAGAAAACTTATGAGGAATAAAGAGGGACATAATGATAAAAGGAGTCAATATGCCAAGAAGGCATAATTTTTAATGTGTATGAGCCTAACAACATAGTGTTAAAATACATAAGGCAAGAACTGATAGAACTGCAAGGAGAATTCCACTATTAAAGTTGGAGACTTCAGCACCCCTTTATTAGAAATGAACAGATCTGGCCATGTGAGGTGGCTGACTCCTGTAATCCCAGCACTTTGGGAGGCTGAGGCAGGTGGATCACAAGGTCAGGAGATCAAGACCATCCTGGCCAACATGGTGAAATCCTATCTCTACTAAAAATACAAAAATTAGCTGGGTGTGGTGGAGTGTGCCTGTAATCCCAGCTACTTGGGAGGCTGAGGCAGGAGAATTTCTTGAAGCAGGGAGTTGGAGGTTGCAGTGAGCCGAGATTGCGCCACTGCCTCCAGCCTGGCAATAGAGTGAGACTCCATCTTAAAACAAACAAACAAACAAACAAAAACAGATTCAGCAGGTAGAAAATTAGTGAAAATCAGTAAAGACAGTTGAGTATACTCAACAGCACTATCAATCAACTGGATATAATTGACATTTATAGACTACTTCCTCCAACAACAGCATCATACACATTCTTCTCAAGTTTACATGGAAAGTTCACGAAGATAGACCACACTCTGGGCCATAAAACACACCTTAACAAGGTTAAAAGAATAGCATTTATACAATGTCTGTTCTCAGACCACAATGGAATTAAACTAGAAATCAATAACAGAAAGATAACTAGAAAATCCCAAAATACTTGGAGATTAAACAACATACTTTTAAATAAAACGGAGGCCAAAAAAGAGATATCAAAAATTTTTAAATATTTTAAACTAAATGAAAATATAAACATCAAAATTTGTGGATTGCAGCAGAAGCCGTGCTCGAAGGACTTCTTTGTTAATGTTTTACAATAGTTTTTATAGTCAGTGTTCATTTAGACTTTTTTCCAGTTTGCTGTTCATCTTTTAACATGTTTTTATTATTTATTTTTTCCATAGGTTTTTAAGAAACAGGTGGTATTTGGTTATATTAATAAGTTCTTTGGTGATGATTTCTGAGATTTTGGTGCATCCATCACCCAAACTGTGTACACTGTACCCAATGTGTAGTCTTTTTTCCCTCACCCCCTCTCATTCTTTCCCCTAAGTCCCCAAAGTCCATTGCATTACTCTTATGCATTTGCATCCTCATAGCTTAGCTCACACCTGTGAGAGAACATATGATGTCTGGTTTTCCATTCCTGAGTTACTTCAATTAGAATAATGGTCTCTAATTCTGTTATTCCAAGTTCCTGAGAATGCTGAGTAGTATTCCAAAGGGGGGTTTATTAACTGATTACTTACATGATCACAAGGTCCCACAATAGGCTGCAAGCTTGAGCAGCAAGGGAAACCAGTCCGAGTCTCAGAACTGAAGAACTTGGGGTCCAATGTTTGAGGACTGGAATCATCCAGCATGGGAGAAAGATGTAGGCTGGGAGGCTAGGCCATTCTTGCCTTTCATGTTTTTCTGCCTGCTTTATATTCACTGGCAGCTGATTAGATTGTACCCACCAGATTAAGGGTGGGTCTGCCTTCCCCAGTCCACTGACTCAAATGTTAATCTCCTTTGGCAACACCCTCACAGACACACCCAGGATCAATACTTTCATCTTTCAATCCAATCAAGTTGACACTCGGTATTAACTATCACAACAATCTCTTCCAAAAGATAGAAGCAGAGGGAATACTTTCTAACTCATTTTGTGAGGCCAGCATTACCCTAATACCAAAACCAGACAAAGCTATTACAAGAAAAGTATAGACCAGTATCTCTCTGAAACATAGATGCAAACATTCTCAAAAAAATTAGCAAATCAAATCTAACAATGTATAAAAAGAAGAATAAGACAACACAACCAAGTGGGATTTATTCCAGGTATGTAAGGCTGATTCAACATTTGAAAATCAATTAATGTAATCCATTACATCGACAGGCTAAAAGAAAAAAATTAGGTGATTATATCAATAGATGCAGAAAAAGCATTTGACAAAATAAAATACCCTTTTATTATAAAAACTCTCAGGAAACTGGGAATAAAAGGGGAACTTCCTCAACTTAATAGGGAATATCTGTTTAAAAACCTTACAGCTAGATAGCATGCTTAATGGTGACAAACTCAAAGCTTTCCTGCTAAGATGAGAAGCAAGGCAAGGATACCCCCTCTCTCCACTGCTTTCCAACATTGTACTGGAAGCCCTAACTAAAGCAATCAGACAAGAAAAAGAAATAAAATATATACAGATTGGGAGAAAAAAAATAAAACTGTCTTTGTTTATAGATGACATAATAATCTATGTAGAAAATCCAAAAGAATCAACAAGAAAACTCCTGTACCTAATAAGCCACTGAAACAAGGTTGCAGGATACATGGTTAATAAACAGAAGTCAATTACTTTTCTATATACCATCAATGAACAAATGGAATTTGAAATAAAAACACATTACCATTTATATTAACACTCCCCAAAATGAAATTCTTAGGTACAAATCTAACAAAACATGTGCAAAATCTATATAAGAAAAACTTTAAAATTCTGTTGAAATAAATCAAAGAACAAAATAAGTAGAGAGATAGTCTATGTTCATGAATAGGAGGACTCTCTATTGTTATTGTCAGCCCTTCCCAACTTGATCTATACATTCAATGCAATTCCAATTAAAATCCCAGCAAGTTATGTGAATATTGACAAAGTAATTATAAAGTTTATGTGGAAAAGCAAAAGACCCAGAATATCTAATGTAATCCTGAAGAACAACAAAATTGGAGTATTGATACTACTCGAAGACTTACTATAAAGGTTCAGTAATAAAGACAGGTGTGGTACCGATGAAAGAATAGATCAATGGAACAAAATAGATAACCCATAAATATACCTAGATAAATAGTCAACTAATATTTGACAAAGGGGCAAAGGCAATACAATGAAGAAAAGATAGTTTTTTCAACAAATGGTGTTGGAATAACGGGACATTTCCATGCAAAAAAAAAAGAAAAGAAAAGAATCTAAAAACAGACCTTATACTATTCACACATATTAACTCAAAATGAATCATGGACCTAAATGTAAAAATAAAAACCACAAAACCCTGAGAAGATAACATAGGAGAAAATTTAGGTGATCATTGGTTTGGCAATGACTTTTTAGACACAGCAACAAAGGAATGATGTGTGAAAGAAAGAATTAAAAAGCTGGACTTCATTAAAATTAAAAACTTCTACGTTGTATAATACAATATCAAGAGGATCAAAAAATGAGTCATAGACTGGGAGAAAACATCTGCAAAAGGCACATCTGATAAAGGACTGTTACATAAAACAAATAACTCTTAAAACATAAGTAAAGAAAGTGAACAACCCAATTAAAATATGGGCCAAAGTCCTGAACAGACATCTAACCAAAGAAGACATACAGATGGCAAGTAAGCATATGAAAATATGTTCAGTATCATGTCACTAGGGAATTGCAAATTAAAACAACAGTGAAATGTCACTATACATCTATTAGAACAGCCAAAATCTAAAATACCTACAGAACCAGATGCTGGTGAAGACGTGGAGCAACAGGAACTCTCATTCATTGCTGATGGGAATGCAAAATGGGACAGCAACTTTGGAAGACAGTTTGGTAGATTCTTACAAAACTAAACATGCTCTTATCATAGAATCCATTAATCATGCTCCTTGGTATATACCCAAAAGAGTTGAAAACTTATGTCCACAAAAAAACTTACAAATAGATGTTTACAGCAGCTTTATTAATAATTACCAGAACTTAGAAGCAACCAAGATGTCCTTCAGTAGGTGACTGGATCAATAAACTGTGGTACATCTGAACAATGGAATATTATTAAGTGTTAAAAAGAAATGAGCTATCAAGCCATGAAAAGACATGGAGGAAATTTAAATGCATTATCACTAGTGAAAGAAGCCAACCTGAAAAGTCTACATATTGTATGACTCCAACTATATGACATTCTGGAAAAGGCAACCATGGAGACAGTAAAGAGATGAGTGGTTGCCAGGTGTTAGAGGGGAGGAAGGGATGAACAGGCAAAATGTAGAGGATTTTTAGGACAGTGAAACTATTCCATATGATACTGCAATTGTGGATCCATGTGATTGTATGTTTGTTCAAACCTATAGAATGTACAACACCAACAGTGAATCCTAATGAAAACTATGGACTTCGGGAGATAATGAGGTGTAAGGGTATATTCAGCAATTTTAACAAATGTACCACTGTGGTGCAGGATGTTGATAGTTGGGGAGGCTGTCCATGTGTAGGGACAGAAGTATATGGGAACCCTCTGTACATCCTGTTTAATTTTGCTATGAACTTAAAACTGCTCTTCAAAAGTTTATTATTATTTTTAAAACCTACCTAGTGAAGAGTCTGGGCACTGACTGAGAAGGAGACTGAAAGTGGCATGTGAATCACTCAGGAAATGGCTTACTAATCAACCCAAGGAAGATCAGAGGCAACTGGAAAATGTCCTAGAAAGGTTTGGGACAAGAAATCGGGGCAGACCAATCAGGATTGTTTCCAAGTCAGTTGTGACTTATTCAGGGCTTGCTGACTACTTTACACTGGCCCCTCCTGGGAAGTCCCATATGGCTTAGAAACCAGAAATTGGGCACTCTCTGTGGGTTGTAAACATTACCTGAATATCTCTTGGATCTCCTTCCTTGTTCAGGAGCTCTTTGGGTCCTAGATGCCCACATTCCATGGTTACATATGCAGCAGAGGCCTGGTCTGCCTCTCAAGGTCCTTGAATCCATAAGCATTTAGGTGGAGAAATGCCCAGTTTTGGCCTCTCCCCCATCCATCTTTCCCTCCTCAGGCACACATGTATAAAGAGAGAACTCCAAAGCCAAGCTCACCAAGGAGTCCAGTTAAATGAGATCATCACCCTGAATAGTCTTCTCCCTGATCTAGTCTCTTATCTATGAGTGTGGAAGTCTAGAGGGCCCTGATATGGTCCCCCATAGGTCTTAGCAGCCACAACCCCACGGCTTTGCTGGGTGTAGCCTATGTGGCTGCTCATATGGGTTGGAATTTTGTGCCTGAAACTTTCCCAGGCAGGTGTTGTATGCTACCGATGACTCCACAGTTCTGAGGTATCAGTGATGGTCTGGCCCCCACAGCTCCACTAAGCAGTGCCCTAGTGGTGATGCTCTTTGACAGCTCCCACCCCACATCTCCACTAGGCATTGTTCTAGTCGGGGATCTCTGCAGTAGCTATGTCCCTGTGACAAGTCTCTGCCTGGCCTCCCAGGCTTTCAGCAACAGTCTTTGAAATCTAGGTGAAAGCTGCCATATCTCCATAGTTTTTGCATTCTATGGACCTGCAGAATCAACACCATGTAGATGCCACCAAGGTTTATAACTTGTACCTTCCAGAACAGTGGAGACACTTTGAGCCACCACTGGGGTAGCTGAGGAGCACTGTGCTGGAGTGTAGGGAACAGAGACCCAAGGGGATCCTGAGAGGCCAGTCTGTGGAGGGCATCCTTGGGTCTGACCCCCCAGACCACTCTGGCCTCCTAGGCTGCTGGGCCTGTGATGATAGCGGCAGCCTTAAAAATCTCTGAAATGCCTTTGAAGTCCTTCTTCCATTCTTTTGATGATCTCTTCTCTCTGTACTAATCACCTTAGCAAAAAGTTGCCGGGCCACACCCTTGGTTTTCTCTCCCAAACACTTTTTTACTCTTCACATGGCCAGGCTGAGAGTTTTCCACATCTTTCCATTTTGCTTGCTTTTGATTATAAATTCCATCTTTAAGTCATTTTTTTCCTTCTCACAGTTTAATTTGAGGGGTTAAAAGCAACCAGCCAGCAACCTGAATGCTTTGCTGCTTAGATATTTCTTCCACAGACATTCTAATGAATTGCTCTTAAGTTCTGCATTCCATAAAGCCCTAGGTCATGAACACAAAGCCCACAAGTTCTTTGCTAGTTTTTAATAAAGATGGCCTTTACACCAGTTTCTAATACCTTGTTTCTCAGTTCTTCTGAAACCTCATAAGAATGACCTTTACTGTCTATATTTCTATCAGCATTCTGGTCAGGACCACTTAACCAATCCCTAAGGAGGTCCAGACTTTCCCTAGTCTTCTTGTCTTCTAAGCCCTCACAAGAATCTAGGCTTTTTCTAGCCTGCTCCTGCAAATGTTTCCAGCCTCTGCTCATTACTTAGTTCCAAAGCCACTTCCACATTTTCAGATATTTGTTATCAGCAACAACCCCACTTCTTGGTATGAATTTTCTGTCTTACTACATTGTCTGTTGCTTATAACGTAATACCAGAAACTAGGTAATTTATAAGAAAAAATATTTCTTCCAGCCCTGGAGCCTGGACAGTTCAAGGTCAAGGGAAAACAAGTGGTGAAAACCTTGCTGGTGGGGACTGTCTGAAGAGCCCTGGGGCTGTGCAGGGCATCTCACGGTGAGGGGGATGAATGTGCTAGATTAGTTCTCTCTTCCTCATCTTATAGAGCCACCAGCCCCACTCCGATGATAACTTACTAATTCAGTAATCCATGAATGGGTTAATCCATTCAAGAGGGAAGAGACCTTTAGATCCAATCACCTCTTAAAGGCCTTACCTCTCGATTATTTCCACATTAAATTTCAATGTAAACTTTGGACAGAAGATATATATTCAAATCATAGTACCATCTTGGCTTGTCTAGGACAGAGGGATTCCCTGGGAGACAAGCTTTTTTATTGTTAAAACCAGGAAAGTCCTGGATAAACTGGGATGAGTTGGTCATCTTACCAAGTGATGAGGGTGGATGTTATACCCTATGAGACTTTAGCCACAGAATAGCAATGCCATCTGAGGCACAGAACAGAAGAGCTAAAGGGAAGAATCTCACCAAAGAAAGAGAGCATCTTCAGAAGAAGAGGAGGCGAGAATGATTCCCAGACAATGAAAGCAAGTGTGCTGCTGCATCCCGCACCCAGTGCCTACATCCCACCACCGTCGCCACCACCACCATGCCCGATAGAAAGGCTGAAGGGGATGCTAAAGGAGATAAAGCCAAGGTGAAGGAGGAACCACAGAGAAGATCTGTGAGGTTGTCTGCTACACCTGCTCCTCCAAAGCCAGAGCCCAAGCCTAAAAAGGCCCCTGCAAAGAAGGGAGAGAAGGTACCCAAAGGGAAAAAGGGAAAAGCTGATGCTGGCAAGGAGGGGAATAACCCTGCAGAAAATGGAGATGCCAAAACAGACGGGGCACAGAAAGCTGAAGGTGCTGGAGAGGCCAAGTGAAGTGTGTGCATTTTTGATAACTGTGTACTTTTGGTGACTGCACAGCTTGAAATGATATTTTTATCACGTTTTATAAAAATGCAGAATTTTGTTTTACTTTTTTTTTAAAGCTATGCTATTAGCACACGGAACACTTCATTGTTGTTTTAGGGGGAAGGGGCATATGTCACTAATAGAATGTCCCCGAAGCTGGACTGATGTGGGGAAAACACCTTTCCCTTCTAGTTTTGAAAGACTTCCTCTTGGCTCCCAGGAGGAGGGATTCCCTGACTTTGACACAGATGGTCACCTTGGCGCAAAAGCCTTGTGGTATTTAGAAACAAAATTTTTTTATGTCCCCATTCTCCCTTTCCATCCTTCAGCATAGACTTAACTCCCTTAAGCCCAGACATCTGTTGGGACCTGATCCCCAGTCATTGGTTACCAGTGTGTCAGGCAATCTGGACTTTCCAGTGATGCCACTGAGATGGCATCTGTCAAGAGAACAGTGGTTCCATTTCTAGATTGTGGATTTTCAGACAAATTCTGCCATTTTCATTTCACTTCCTGAAACTCAGGGTCGGCTTGTGAAAAGTTGTTAAACAACATGCTAAATGTGAAATGTCAACCATCACTCTAAACTTTCCCTTTTCAGAGCATCAGATGAAGACTTCATTGGGTTTTATAGTGGCTTCTGGATTTTTGGTAGTCAATTGAAGGAGGGAGTTTAAAATTTGTTGTATACTGTTAATGATTGTCTGCCCACATCCTGCCTGAAATACCATGATTGTTTATGGAAAGTATCTTTAATAAAGCTGGAAACAGCTTGGCTTGGGAAAAAAAAAGAAATAGAACATCTTCTTTAAGGTGAATTTCTATGTTAAGAAAAGGATGTTGGAAATTAGGAATTCCTTGAATGTTGAAGATTGTAGGGAGATAGTCAGAGTTGATGACTTCCAGTTTCTAAGCCAAAATTGGGAGATGACCTCAGAGGTAGTAAACTAGGAAACTCTCAAAAGTTCAACTGGGATC
This sequence comes from Macaca thibetana thibetana, assembly GCF_024542745.1. Taxonomy (NCBI): domain Eukaryota; kingdom Metazoa; phylum Chordata; class Mammalia; order Primates; family Cercopithecidae; genus Macaca; species Macaca thibetana. Next base: position 94,858,418 of record NC_065579.1, on the reverse strand, counting down.
AGGATAATCTAAGGTCCCAGTGACTGAAAGATGTCCCTAAAGAGAATATTTATAGTTGGTTAAAGCTCAGCTTGTCAGGAGAGCCACAAAACCAGCCTCAGAGCCATCCCATTGAAAGATTCCTTGCCTCAGATAACTTGGCTTCTAAGGTCTCACAGTTCCATGTCCGTTGCATTACATATCTACCTCATCCCAGTTTTCTTCATTTTTACCTGAAAAAAGGACCTGTTTTAAAACACATTATTTTTTTCAAAAAACTCCCTTGAAAATTAAACACAATATAAAATGCACTCTATTGTAGTTGTCAAGGGTAGAAAATCTAGTAACAGCCTGGCCCCAGGACCTGGCTCAAGCTCTCATTCCCCTGATCCTTCACTATTTTTACCTTTATACAGTTGTAGTAGGAAGGTGGTAGTCTACAAGCCTACTAGACTGGAGCAGGGCTTCCCATTTCACAGAAGTAGGATGGGACCTGCCTTCTCTGATGCAATTCTATAGAAATAATAGTAATGTTGATTATTATTTATTGAAAGTACACACCATCTAGCCTGGCTTCAGGCAAGCAACTCAACCCATGTCCCAGACCCCACATATTTCATAAAGATAATACAGCCATGTGCTATATAACTGTTTCAATCAATGATAGACTGCATATAAAAGGTGTTTCCATAAATTATAATACCATATTTTTACTGTACATTTCTATGTTTAGATATGTTTTAATATACAAATACTTCCTATTGTGTTACAATGATCTATAGTATTGGGTACAGCACCACGCTGTAAAGATTTGTAGCCTAGGAATAAGAGGCTATATCATATAGCCTAAGTGTGTAGTAGGCTGTACCATTTAGGTCTGTGTAAGTAAACCCTTATGAGGTTCACACAACAATGAAACTGCTTAAAAATGCATTTCTCAGAAAATACTTTTGTTGTTACATGATGCATGACTGTACCTACCGAATAGGATTATCCCAAAGAATAAAATGAACAAGTGCTTCACACCTTGCCAAAGTTCTATACCATATTAGGAGACCTGCGACAATTGCCACATGGATGTGATGTTCCCTGAGAACCCTAAGTCCTGGAAATGTCAGTATTAGTCAGGACAGTGAGACTTCAAGTCACCACCTGAACACTAAATGACAGGGTTAAACAGCTCCAACTGTAGGACCACCTATCTAAAAGAGGGACAATCATAGTCCCACTGAAAATTGCTTTCATAGGAGCTGACAAGGTTTGTGAAATCTCTGTTGCTTTCCAGTGAGGGGAGTGCAAATAGTTTGGCACAACTGCAGGGAAAGGCCCATCTAGGCATAGGGTCAGTGACCAGAGATGAGGACTCTCGGGGCAGAGGCGGAGGCAGAACCATGTGTTCTGCAATGTGCAGAATCCTGCAGACTCCAAGGCTACATCTCTGAAATTAAAAGAGATCCCCAGCCTACAGGATGAGGCCATAAGCCTTCCAAAACTCAGGTATTGACAACCATGCATGTGTTGAGAACATGGATATATAGATATCAATGTTGTTTTAGGGTTTGGGTTTTTTTTTGTTGTTGCTGTTTTGTTTTCTTACAGTAGTTGTTATATTAACCATTGTTTAGTCGGGGAAACAGAAGCCATACTAGTTATCTTATCAGAAAGAATTTGATGTAGGTAATTGGGTAAGTAGATGCTGGAGGCCTAGGAAAGTCAGAGGTAAGGTAAAGGTAGCAATTGCAGGAAGCATGTTCACCCTAAAGGCTGGGGAAACAAAAGGGAAAGTTTGTGGTTCTGGGAAGCTAGAAGCTTTGAGAGCCAGGGTTTAGACTACAGAACAGGGTTCATTGACTGGATGGTTGGACAGCTCAGGAGCTTGGAGAAGAGGCCTTCAATGCTAGGACTTCCAATGCAGAAAAGGAGCCCTTGCCTAACATGTCAGATACTGCTAAGGGATGCGACAAGGTTAGCTGACAGAATGTGGAAAGCATCTAGGGAAAGGAGCCAATGTTGTTGTTTCTTGGTGACATGGGAGAAACAGGAAGTGCAGAAGAAAGGGCAGATCTCTTCTCCCTTCCTCTACCTTCCAATCCTTCTGGCTGAACCTAATTGAGAGCCAGCTAGCACAGGAGAAATGCAGTTTTCAGAGTCACAGCCCCAGCATCACAAGAGAAAAGAACAGAGCGGATTTGGAACTGAGGCAGCGCCTTAATCCACAGTGCATTGGTGGAGCTGAATTTTTTTACCCTTTTATTTGCTGTTCATGTTTCTTCTGTGATTTTCCTGTTCCTATCCAAATGCTATTTTTCTTAAGTGTAACACCACACTGACTTGTAGAATACATTGTGATAATCCTTTTTTATATATATACACACTGTATGTACATACACACTATAAATACACACTGTATATATACACATATATACATACAGATTAGTAAGATATACTGTGCACACACACCATATATAATTGCATATATTATAATATGTGCAATTATAATATATTATAATATATGCAATTACATATGGTGTGTGTGCACAGTATATGTATTGTATGCACAGTATATATATTACATATGGTGAGTATGCACAGTATATCTTGCTATATATTTGTATTATAGATCATGCATGTCCTCTAGATCAACATTTGCTAAATGAATAGATAAATGTTCACTTATTCTTTTGCTTGATCCACCTCCAGTTTCTGTTGTGGGTGGGCTACAGGCTGCTATGGAAATCACAAAAAGCAGCAATAGCCTTTATTTATAAATAAAAAGATGACTATTTTAAAATACGAATAATTAACCTTAGAAAACCTTTTACAAAGCAGACGGGAGATTGATGCATGGTTGGTGGAAATCCTGATGCTCTATTCCCTTGCCCTGGCTCCACTGCCACCCTCCTGCCCTGCCCCTGCTCTGCCTCTTGGCAATAGGACTACCAGAGGTGGGCCGAGTAGGGAAGATGATGGGAATCCTAGAGTCATCTGCTCAGCCAGAGAGGAGTCTTTATGCATAAAGATTTGTGCAAATCCTGGCCCTGGACCAGTGTTTATAAAAGAGAATTTCTTAAAAAGCCGAGTGGGGCTCAACCATTCCCAGCTGGGAGTTTCTTGCCTGGGAAGATAAAGCTGGAACTGAAACTACAGAAATAATTATATTTTAAATTGAGGAACTAAAAAGAGTAAATAAGCAGAAGCAATAAGAAGTTACCACTTGGCTTATAAAACAATGTTAGAGGTTTGTGGAATAAAGCTGATTATGGAATCTGGAAATAAGACCTAGGCCATTTAATTTGCAAGACAGGCCTCAGCCTCTGAGCAGGGCCCGATGCAGCCAAGCTAAAGTCACCCATATGCTGGAAGCCCAGGTGAGCTTGGATAGGAATGCTCTAGATTTCCTCCAGCAAAATGTATTCCTCATAAGGCATTTGTGGAAAATAACATCGCAGGGCTCTGGAATGTTCTGTTTACACAATTAGAGACAAAAAGGAAGAAGAAAGTTCTGACAGTTTGCCAAGAATCCTTTCCCTCAAAGAATTTTATCTGGGTCCTCAAGAGGGAAGCGGGAGAGAAGAAAAGAGCCGAAAATGCAGCTCCTCCTGCCTTAGGTCATAAGTGTTAAAATACCACAAAAAGCCACGGACTCCAAAAGTTCCACCTCAGATGACTTAAGCAGCAAAATAGCTAAAGAAAGAAAAATAAAAGTGGTGGGAGTGAGGAGGGACCCTTAGAGAATCTGGAGAAGAAATGGACCACCCAGAACCAAGCCAGGATGATGCTGCTAAGCAAAGACACAGGGAGGCCAGCCCTGCCAAAGCACTGAACTCTGAACAGACACAATAACAAATAGTCCATGCGTAAAGAGGAGGGAACTTCTACTCCTGAAAATATGGGGGTTGTAGGAACTCACAAAGAACACTACAAATACTGGAAACATAAGTACAAGTTCCCATGATGGTGTCCTATTTGAGTGCCAAAGTATTTAGGCAAATCTGAGTGACAGGGAAAAACTACTGTACAATTTATCCTCGAAGAACAAAATTAGGTCAGATTCTAAAGTGAAAACTGAGCCATCTTTTGGGGACTTCTGTTGGAAATATTTTGTTGTTTTTCTTTGCTTTTGTTGTAGATGACAGTTAATAAAAAGTCAGGCCAGTCATGATGGCTCACACCTGTCGTCCCAACACTTTGGGAAGCCAAGCTGGGAAGACAGTTTGAGGCCAAGAATTCAAGGCCAGCCTGCGCAGCATAACTAGACCCCATCTCTACAAAAAAATTAAAATTAGCCAGGCTTGGTGGTGTTCGCCTGTAGTCCCAGCTACTTTGGAGGCTGAGGCAGGAGGATCCCTTGAGCCCAGGAGTTCAAGGCTGCAGTGAGCTATGATCACACCACTGCACTCCAGCCTGGGATACAGAACAAGACTCTGTGTCTTTAAAAAAAAAAAAAAAATCTGAAGACAAAACCCGATAAATGAATGTATTACATAGTGCTTAAAAAAACAACCAAGCAACTCTGGGAGGAAGAGAGGAGGTCAGAAGGAAAAACACCCAGAATAGATACTACTTATTCCCTGAAAGTCTAGGACTAAAGCTCCAGCTCAGAGAAAGGTTGAAGCAACCACAGCGGTAGGGTTCCAAGCATGATCTTTCAAGCATGGTGTACAAAGGTGATCCATAGGTGTATGGGGAAAGAATGTTAGATCATCCACTTCTGTGTATCAAAAAAGGACATAAATTAATACTTTATTTAATATATGAATTGACACTGGAGGTCTCCCTCAGTCACTATGTCAGCCACATGTCACTTGGGCTCTGTGGCTTGACTCGTTCACAGTGCGCAGAGGCTGACAGTAGAACTCCGTTATTCACACTGCCTTGCAGTTTTACCAGTTAAGTAGATAGACTGAGTATACTGGCTAGTTTTAGATGAATACTAAAAACATTCCTGCAAAGAAACAGTTATTGAAGATAATTCTAAGTATTGAAATACAAGTGAACAAAAAAACAGCCTAACTGATACTTCTCCTGTACTGTCCTTATTAAGCACTTGAAATGTCACTAGAGTGACTGAGGAACTGAAGTTCAAATCCTATTAACTTTAATTAATGTAAATATATATTTAAAATCTGATATGTGATTCCATTACTGTAAAACTTTTAAGTATATGTGGAACCACTTGAGTATATGAATCTATTCTGGCAACTATAAAGTTTGTGAAGCTGAAATACAATTAAGAATTTCCAATGATTATTTTTTAGCATTGGAATTGAGGTGTTCTGTAAGTGTGAAATACACACAGGAGTTCAAAGACTTGGTATGAAAAAATAATATAAAGTATCTAATAATTTTTATATTGGTTACATATTGAAATGGTAATACTTTTAATATAATGGAATTAAAAATATATATTATAAAAATTAATTTTGCCCTTTGAGAAATGTGTTTGACATTTCTACAAAAAAATTTAAAATTAAAATTCTGCGAGAAAATTTAAAACTAAAATTATATTATTTTAATTATGTTGTCTTTATAGTGTCTTCATATTATCTTTTATAGTGTCTTATATTATCTGTCTACTAGACAGCTCTGGTAGAGTGGACTTCTTTGCCCTACACCAGATCACTCATCCTTGTTGGCCCTGGAGGGTCTTGGAAGATGTACAACCTTATCTGCCTATTCTGGAGTTTTCTGTTTCATCATAAGATTACCAGAAACATAGAAAACATACCCAACATGGGCACAAAAACTGCTGGGGTCATTTTCTCTGTGCCAGATGTGAGCTGCCAATATCATCATTTCCATTGGCAAAGCCCTTCAAACTTTAAAACAAAACGTAATTACTTTTACACCACCCTTCCCCTTCCTACCTCATGAGACTATTATGAAGCTAAAGAGAGAATGTGAAAATTCTGTGACATTGGAACAAGGGATGACTAAAATATCAGCCAAGTCAACACTTTCCAACAGTTACCACGTCTGACCCTCACACTTATGTGGTAGGCAATATCCCCATTTCATAGGTGAGGAAACTGTGGCACAGAGAGGCTAGGTCCTTTCTTTCCCCAAGTCACACAGCCAGCAGGTGGTGGGGCTGGCATCTAGACCTCTACTCTGACCTATCAGAGAGTCATTGACACTGGTGGAGTGGACAAGGGACCTCACCCCCTGGAAACAATTTTCAAATGAGAAACAGTCTGGAGGTCTCTCTGCCTCTCTGGTCTGCAGGCTGGCCTCTCCAGTCCTTGGTGAGCAGCTTCTCTCCATGGGTGCAACAGATCCCAAGACAGCTGCAGGGAACCATGGGAAAAGGGAAAAGAAGCTTCCTGAATGCACTCATTGTCTTTCCAGACATTTCCGGTAAGAGGGTTGGTTCTTGGGAAACAAGACCTCATTCTTAAGCTGGCTCTGCACACTCAGGTATGTGCCCAAGTGGCATCAGCATGGCCAACAACCACTTATTTGTCTAAAGCAACGGATGACTCCCTGGGGCTACTTGAACTTCTGGCCGGGAAGCTGACCCCATTCTTACTGCCCACAGAACCTCCAGGCTCCTCTGATAGGTCAGCTGCAGGGTGACCTTCAGCCCCAAATGCCTGTTTCTTCCTTTCCTGGTCATGACCAGTGGCAGGCCTGGGACGGGTGGTGGGGAAGGACAATATTCACTTCCAACGGTCAGTGGTTGTACTCAGGGCCCTTCCCAAGCCATGGATCCCAGGCCCAGCCCTCCTTTCTGAAAGGTGGTAGTTTGACTTGGAATGAGATGTGCCTGCATCTGCCAAGTTAAACACACAGTGAAAAGAAACACAGCTCAATCCCCAAAGGCCCCGCCTAAGACAAGGCACAGACAGGGCAGTTCATCTGGAGAACGAGGCGGGTGAGCCAGGTTCCAGCGCAGTGGATGCAGATGGGAATGGGAAGTTGTGGGGAGGGAGTAAAGAGCTGTAAACTGAGGCTCTGGGAGCAGGGATGGGAGGAGGTGGGTCGAGTTCCCACTCCTGCCCACCCCCTTTTCCATCTACTTTCCCTTTGCCCTTAAAATAACCCCATAAGGTTTGATTGATGTTTTTTGTTGTTTTCACTGGTTGTCCTCAGGGAGGGTTTTCAGAAAGAGCAGCAGCGTTTCCAGGAGCTGGCAGGGCCTCAGAGTGAAGCAAGCTCACCCACACCCACTCCCTTCCTCACCAAGCACCAGGCAGCTCAGCCAAGGACTTCCTTCCCCTCCCCCTGGCTTCCTCCCCTTCTCTCTCACCATTTCACCCCGGGGAGAACGCTCCAAATTTTAAAAGAGTCAGCTCAAACCAGCAGCATCCCTGAAATATAGAAGAAAGCCCTGCTAGGATGTCCAACAGCTCTACATGTGTGACCTGGGTTAGGGAGAGGGGGAGGACAGAGCTGACCAGATACCCGACCTCTAGATGAGTCCCACCCCCTAATGTAATCAATGGCTTTGACCTCCTTGAAGAGCTGTTTAGAAGATTTCACATCAGCTGACTTGAGTTTCAGCCCCTGCTCTCTAATGGAAATGAATAAAAGACCCCAGGTAATCACCCACCTTGATAGCTGCCACCTTGATAACAGAAGGGGGTCTGTAGGGCTACTTCTGGATCTGGCAGAAACTGATCTGGGTCACTAAATGGCTTTATAGTTACAGCTGATCTTCATTAATTATTAGATAGTTGCTAGTTAGACCAATTTGAACACGTCTAAGAGCAACTTAATGGTTGTTTATTAAACTCTCTCCAATTATGACTGCTTAGCATATCAAAAGGCTGGGAAAATACCCCCAGGTAACCTTGGGAAGAGAAGGCAGGCACAGGTACAATGGGTGACTTTGCTGGGCTTAACAAAGATCTCAGAAAAAGAGCAAATTCAAATGAAGGTGAAAGTCACCCTTTAAATAAACCATGAATTGAAACAAATGCTAAAGAGTAGACCATTGCACGGTTCAACAACTCCCTCCCTCTTCTAGGTAATTGAAAATACTGTAACAGTGTTTTGCACTTGGACTCAGTATTATAAAGTTTCTATTGTGGTGAGGAGTAAACCCTCATATGTACATATTTACAAGGTTGTGAACACTAACCTCTGTATACTGTACCTTCTGAGCAAGTTAAGTGATTTTAATCCCTAATATTCACCAATCTTGATTTTTACCTTATACTATCTTTAGAATGTAACATTTAAATAGAGACGGGATCCCACTGTGCTACCAGTAATATCTGCATTGAGATTTTACTGTATGCCAGGCACTTTACAAGCATACTCATTTAATCCTTGGAATACCTTTTGAGTGTTGTTATTATCTCAGTTTTACAAATGAAGCACTAAGGTTCAGAGAGGCTGTGCTACCAGTAATATCTGCATTGAGATTTTACTGTATGCCAGGCACTTTACAAGCATATTCATTTAATCTTCAGAATACCTTTTGAGTTTTGTTATTATCTCAGTTTTACAAATGAAGCACTAAGGTTCAGAGAGGCTTTAGTAACATGCCAAGTTCACAGAGCTTAAAAATGCTGAAAGTCAAGACTTACTCAATGGGCATCAAACTCCAGATCCCATGGCTTAATCTCTGTACTATAGTTCCCTAGTTTGATGGTCAACTTCTGATCTTCCAAATCAGAAAACTCCATCAGAGAGCCAAAACTTTAAATCAGTAGTCAATATTGAAAGCTTTGTCTCTCTGATGGAGTTTTCTGATTTGGAGGGAACAAGTATTGTTGGGGTACTGCCCAGATCCCCCACAGATCCCTTTTACTGATTCTCTGTTCATCTCCCCCAGCTTCAATGAGCCTTTGCCTTTGTATTTGTCCTATTGCTTCTGTAACAAATTGCCACCTTCTTTTTCTTTTCCTTTTTTTTTTTTTTTTTTTTTTGAGACAGAGTCTCACTCTGTCTCCCAGGCTGGAGTGCAGTGGCATGATCTCGGCTCACTGCAACTTCTGCCTCTCAGGTTCAAGGGCTCCTCATGCCTCCGTCTCCTGAGTAGCTGGGACTACAGGCACCCACAACCATACCTGGCTAATTTTTGTATTTTCAATAGAGACAGGGTTTCACCATGTTGGCCAGGCTGGTCTTGAACTCCTGACCTCAGGTGATCCACCCGCCTTGGTCTCTCAAAGTTCTAGGATTACAGACGTGAGCCACCGCACTCGGCCACCACCTTCTTAGTGCTTTAAAATAGCATAAACTTATTATCTAACAGTTCTGGAAATCAGAAGTCCCAAATGGGTCCCATGGGGCTAAAATCAAGGTGTTGGCAGGGCTACATTCCTTCTAGAGAATCTAGGAGAGAAGCCATTTCCTTGTCTTCTCCAGTTTCTAGAGGCTGCCTACAGTCCCTTTCCATCTTCAAAGCCAGCAATCAAATCTCTCTGACCTCTGCTTCTGTCATCATATCATCTTCTCACACCACCTCCCTTTTTCACATATAATGACTTTTTTTGTGATTGCATTGAACCCTCTGGATAACCCAAGATAATCTCTCTGTCTCAAGATTCTTAGTTTAATCGCATCTGCAAGGTTTTTTTGTTTTTGTTTCTGTTTTTTTTTTTTTTTTTTTTGAGACAGAGTTCCACTCTGTCACCCAAACTGTAATGCAGTGGCACGATCACAGCTCACTGCAGCCTCAACCTCCCCAGCTCAGGTGATCCTCCCACCTCAGCCTCCGAGGTAGCTGGGACTACAAGTGTGCACAACCACACCCAGCTACTTTTTTGTACTTTTTGTAGATATGGTATTTCACTATGTTGCCCAGGCTGGTCTTGAACTCCTGGACTCAAGCTATCCATTAAGATAATGCACAGGTTCCCGGGATTAGATGTGGACTGGTTTCAGAGCCATTATTCTTCTCACCACAGCATCTAATGACTGCAGCTGTTTCTGTCTTCCAAGGACTTTCCTTGGGCTCCTGATACCATTTTTCCCACAAGCAAAGACAGCTGGAAGTATTTAAGTTACGACATGTCCAGGCTTGCCCCCAGACTGAGGGGTTTCCTGGGCCATGGGACTTTCAGTCCTAAAGCCAGGATAGTCCTGGACCAACTAAGGTGGTTGGTTACTCTATCCCAGATCAGACCTTAGCCAGTGACTGACAGTGCTGGACTATGTAAACTTAGCTCCTTTGCCTTAAGTTTGGACAGACTCTGAGGGATAATTTACACTTCAGAGTTCCCCTATAGGATTAGGCTGTAGCTACTGTCTTTGCCTAACATTACACCCCTTGCTAACTTCCCTCCCTTCCCTGTCTTTCTTTCCCATTCCCACACTAGTTCTACTGGAAGCAGTTTCTTAACAAATAATCTGCTTACCAATCTTCATCTCAAGGCCTACGTCTGGGGTGACCAGCCGAAGAAGGAAGGTTATAGTAGCTTTGTTATCATTTATTCAACAAACATTATTGAGCTCCTTTAATACATCAGGTACTAACCCAGGGATCAAAAGTCAAACAGAAGCTAATTTCAGTCCTTATGAAGTTCACAAAAAAGTAAGGAGACAATAGAGGAGAACCAATAATACATTTTGTTAAGCAAGAGAGACATCCAATGAACACCATGTAAGCAAAAGAAGGGCACAGACTACTACAAGGGAAGAGGTGTACGCAGGGGCTGATGATTAAAGAAGCTTGGACTTTATTTTAAAAGCTGCACAGAGCCACTAAAGGAGACACACATTTCAACAAATTTTTGCAAATCAGAAAGCAGTTAGCAGAGAGGTGACTGAGGGTTGCCTGTCTACCTAAGGGTCTACCAAAGCTAACATTCTAAAATGAAAATCTGATTATGCCATTTATCTGTTTGGTGTCATCCAGAAAGATCACTCTTCTTTTGGGACCTCCAATTTAATCCAAAGTCTTTATCACATGTGTGCATCTCCTCTTCCTTCTGTTACTTCTTTGTATAAGATTTTTAAATATACAGACTCATAAAAGAAAGAGAGATATCAGCAGAATATCAACAAATTATTTAAGAAAATGAAGTCATTACAGGACTGGTCATTGAGTGGGCAGTCCAAATGAAGCTACCAGATAAGGTATCTGCAGAGGAAAAAAGTCTGTAAATAATATAGTTCTGCTTCTGGCCCTCTATCCCATTCAAGGAGAAGGGAGTTTGGTCTTTGAATGAATTAAAGTCAAGGGTTTCAGAATTCAAGATCTCAAGAAGGGAGGAGGCTCAGAAATGTGACACATGGCTACAAACAGGTGGATAAGTTGAAAAAAGAAAAAACCAAAAACCTGTATTCTGAGAACTATTTTCCATTTCCAGTTCCCCTCACCCCAGCACACATACACACCCTTCCCTAATTACTCACTTTTAAACCCCAGGCAAGAGGTGGATACTATTTTTGAGAAACTGAATGCCTCAAAGGAAAAGATCACTAGATACTTACTGACATTTCAGGGTTCCTCACTATCTTACAATAAAGCCACTATCTTATATTATCTCACAACAAGGAACCAACAGTTTACCTGAACATTCAATCAGTTCCTTCATCCCTTGGGTGTCTTACTCTTAATTATATACTCATCCCCCAAGGATCAAGAAATGTTGACAAAATCCCACAACATGAGAAAGAACAAAACCAACAGAAAGTAAGTGCTTAGAGGAAACAGACATATTTTGGAGGGATTAAGCAATACGCATTTAAAAATCTCTCTGAAGGCAGAACATGAAAACAAAGATAGAAAAGAGAAAAGAAAATTGAAGAATCATACTAGAAGGTCCAACATTTGAATAATAGGAGTTACAGAAAGAGAAAACAGAAAATAGAAATTGTCAAAGAAATAATTGAAGAAATAACCACAACTGAAAAATAAGCAAACAAATGAAAGGTCCACCAACAGCCTACAATGATGAATGAAAAAGGATTCATTATACAGGGTGTTACCGTAAAATGTCAGAGTCTCAAGGATAAAGTGAAGATTCCAAAGCATTCAGAGAGAATATAAACAGGTATTTGCAAAGGCCACAGTGAAACATAGAAGACGTAGGAGGACTACGCTGCAAACATTTGAGGAGAAATTATTCTCAATCCGGAATTCTATGCCTGGGCAATCATTAATGCAAGGAACCTAATAACTTATATTCCTTGCCTTTTCTAAGAAAGCTACCACAAATGTACTTTTTAAAAATGAGGTCAAAAATGAAGCAAAAGGAAAACATGGAACCCAAGAAAGAGTGGATCCAAAAAAAGAATGACAGTTATGCAGCAGTTTTAGAGAATGACCATTTCAGGAGGAGCATACAAATAGAACCAATACTTGTTCTTTGGTTGTTCTTCTTATACCTCCAACTATTGGGGAAATCATCTCAATACACTGACAGATCTGATGAAGCATTTGAGAAAAAATAATTAAAGATATGCACAGAGAAAGGCTAGTAAGTGGGAAAAGGGACAATTATTAACTCTAGGAAAAACATAAGGAAATATAATGCCCTACTGTATTCTGCAATGAACAATATTTGTACCCCTAAGAATATAAGCTTTGACTACTGAATAAACCAAAATTTTGATAAGCACATAGACAACCAAATAGGGAGAGGCATAGTTGGTGTCATGGGCTGAATCATGTCCAAAATTCATACATTGAAGTCCTAACCCTAAGAACCTCAGAATGTGACTATTTGGAGATAGGGTTTTGAAAGAGGAATTAATAATTAAGGTTAAATGAAGCCATGATGGTAGGTCCTCATCCAGTGACTGTTGTCCTTACAAAAACAGGAGATTATAACAAAGACACATATAGGAGAAAGCCATATGACGACATCAAAAGAAGATGGCCATCTACAAGCCAAGGAGAAAGGCCTCAGAATGAAACCAACCCTGCTAAGACATTGATATTGGACTTCTAGCCTCTAGAACTGTAAGGAAATAAATTTCTGTTGTTTAAGCCACCTAGTCTATGGTACTTTGTTATGGCATCCCCAGCAAACTAAAACAGTTGGAAAAGATGTAAGATGACCAAATCTTCATAAATTATAATAGGAAATCAACACACTAAAATGTGTTATTAGAAATTAGAAATCAAGATATGAAGCTAAACATGCTATTTGAAATAAAGAAAGAAATATACTTTTTAAAAGCTAAAAGGGTTTAAAGAGTTGCCCCTGGGGAGTGGAATGAGGGCTGAGGATTCATACTACACACGCACAATCCACAATCTTGAATCCATAGAGCCAAATGTAGTTCAGAATTCTAACATTTTCTGATTTCTAAGAGGGAATATCATGCACATACTTATCATACTTGTGCCATCAAGGTGTGGGGAAGCATGCTGCATTCAATGCAATATTTTTGCAATGAAACTAAATTTAGGTCAAGTTTTGCCACCAGAATGAGCTTTGGTGCCAGAAGTACCAAAAAATCAGTTTTCAAAGCTTTTTTTTATTTTTAAAAAATACAGACCAGTGACTGTAGACTTGTATTTGATATTTTTAACTCTATATAGTACTTTGATAAATATCAAAATCCTTTTTTAAAAGCTCATTCTGGTAGACAGGTAGAGGAAGATTTGAGGAGTGGGAGTACACAGGAGAGTAAGACTAGAGTCAGACACTGATGACATGGCTGTTGCAATAATAAGGCAACCAGATTGAAGGATCTGAACTAAAGCATCCGTAGAGAAAGAAAGAAATAGATCCGAGAGATGTTGAGAAGATGGAATCACAGCCTTTGTCAACAAATCAAATGGGATAGGTGAGAAAGAAGGAATAGTCCTGGACAAAGCTTAAGTTCTTGATGTGGGAAATTGAGTACGTGGAACTGTCATTAATTGATCACAGAATACAGGTTTGGAGTGCAAGGGGAGAGGTGAGGCTTCAGCCTGTCAGGTTTCCATTAGGAGATGTTTAGGAGGCATTTGGAAACATTTGGGCAAATTATGCAGATTTTACCTAACCAGCGACAGGGTTCCTAAAGGCAGGAAGCAGGGAGAGCAAAGGAGGGGTGAGATTTGAGGCTCCAGCCCTAGCCTCTGCTTTGCTTTCTCTTCTCAGTGAAGTCTTGTCCTAGGGAATAAAGTAACCAAGCCCCTCCATTTGGTACTCCAAGTTGCCATCCCGCAGCTCTGAGAGGCACCTGACATGGCTGTAGGTGCCCCTTGGATGTTTTCTTATAAGAAAAGGAAATAGCTTCCCAGAAAAGCCAATTCTAGGGTTCAGTTAATGGCTGGAGTGATAATTGACAACTTCCTTTGATAAGAGAAGCTGAAAATAATTCATTTTCTCCTATCGCCACAGATCAAAATTGGGGAAATTGTCAGAAAGAAACCACTACTCAAAAAAGTGCCAGAGTTAAATTGTTTCAGGGGTGAGTTATTTCTAAATCAAACCTCATATGCTCTTTAGGCCACATCAGAGAATAAGGAAGGAAAGAAGGAAAGCATCTCTATTCTTTTAAAGACACTGATGTAGTGCCAATATCAGAATTTGTGCATGATAATTTTTTTAAAAACACTCCAGGATTGGTAAATATCCATGAAAAGTCAAATATAATATTAGCAATATAATCTGAGAGTATTTTAATTCAAAATTAGGAAATCTAGCAATATATTTCTTCATATTAATAAATGAAAGAGGGAAACCATGTAACCTTGAGATATTTCAAAAAAGCATAACATCCAGATTTTTTAAAAATTCAAAACAATTGGAGGCCGAAGCGGGTGGATGATGAAGTCAGGAGGTCGAGACTATCCTGGCTAATATGTGAAACCCCGTCTCTACTAAAAATACAAAAAATTAGCTGGGCGTGATGGCGGGCGCCTGTAGTCCCAGCTACTCGGGAGGCTGAGGCTGGAGAATGGCATGAACTCGGGAGGCGAAGCTTGCAGTGAGCCGAGGTCGCGCCACTGCAGTCCAACATGGGGGAAGAGCGAGATTCCATCTCACAAAAAAAAAAAAAAAAAAAAAAAAAAAAAAAAAAATTCAAAACAATTAATACTATATACACAAACAAATCCAATGCCTTGTATCCTGCTTAATGGTGAAACATAAGCATTGATTAGAGTCCCAAACAGTACAAATAGGTTGAACAATAAAATAACTAAAAAGTAAAATAAGAAGCATTAATACTCTAAATGAGAAAGCAAGTTTCCCATTATTTGCAGTACTGTCAGTGCATTCCTTAAAAACCAAACACAATTAACTGAAAAACTATTGAAAATAATAAGCAAATTCAATAAAGTGATCAATTACAAAGTAAATGCAGAAAGTTGGTAGGTTTCTTACATACCAAGAATAAAAATCAAATGCACTCAGAAAATGCAATACAAAATGAGATGTCTCACATTTATATATGATACATATGAATAAATTCAACAAATATGTATAAGACCTATAAGATGAAAACTATGAAAAAACATTCAAATATGTGGACTGGCATGCCATGTTCCGAAACAACAAGAGTAAAAGCTGTCCCTTCCCCCTAAATCTGTAAAGTGAACCACTGTCAACCAAAATTCCTAGATAAACTTTTCACAAACTGACAAAATGATCCTAAGATCATCTGGGAAACCAAATATATAAGGGGAGTGAGAATATTCACAAAATAAGATTATTGAGGGGGCTTTGCTCTATCAAATATTAAATGTGCTATAAATCTACATTTATTAAATCAAGAATGAATGAATGGATAGACCAAACAATGGAACAAAATAGAGGGTTGTGTATTTGAAGTGTGGACTTTCAAATCAGAGACTCACTTAGGAAAATAAATATATATATATATTTTATTTATATATTTAATTTTATATATATATATATAAAATTGTCTTTCTTCTTACATAAAACCAAAAACCTTTTCTTAAGTTCTCTTAAGTTCTCTTCCTACTTGCACTTAAATTTTCAACTGCGACTGAAAAACCCATTGTAACCTGAATTATTTTATTTAATTCTTAAATACAAACCTATGAGATAGGTGTTATTCTGTTCTCAATTTTACAAATATAAAAACTAAAGACTAGAAAGTATAAGAAACTTGCCCAAGTTAGGTGGTAGATCTGAGAATGAAAGCCAGGTCAAGGAGCCTCCAACACTCATTTAGACGCCCATTCTTACCCCAATCTCTCATTGCCTCACAAGGTAGAGGCCAGGTGTACCCCTTTTGAGAGTTTATCTCAGTGAGCCACATCTATAATGCTGGTATGTCATGACAAAAACAAATCTTTCCTTAACAATTGCCCCAAGATTTGCAAGGTAATTACAGATGAAAATACCTGAAACATACATGGGTTCTGCTAACTATAAAACACCTTATCACCATATCATACCATTTTTGGAAAACATCTATTTTGAAATTCTATCTCTGATCATACATGCTGCACCAGAAAATGTTATGTATATTATTCAACTGAAAATTATTCAAATGGCCTTCCCTGCCTATGTCACTCACCCAGTGAGTCTCCATTATGCAAATGGGACAAGTCCAGACTTCGCAACCCCACCTAATAGCCTCAGCAGATCAATCGCTTTCCATGCAGCCTTTAAAGATTTAATCACCAGGCCCTCTCGTATGCACACATCCCTAACAGTGCACTTGTCACTTTCGATTCTAAAGGTTTTGCTGCTTATCTACTTACAGAATCTCTGAGAATAGGAACTCATATTTATATTCCTGAAACCCCTGTGAAGGTGCCTGGCACTTGGTAGGTATTTAATGTTTGTTAAATGAATGGATGGGTGATGAATAAATTATAGACAAATGGATAAGGAATTACACTTTAGACTAGAACAGAACAGGAGCCCACTGTCAGAGAAGAGAGTAGAGGGCTGACTGTAAAAATGGCCGCTTCCCCATTGTTATCTTTTCATTCATAAAGCAAGACTGGGAGCGCCCCTGTTACGTATCTCTCTTACTACAACACACTATGCCACAGATACGTTTTTACATGTCTGTTTGTCACAATTTGCCCTTTTGCTCATTCTCAGAAGGGGCTATGTCTTTGCATACATTTGTATCTCCAGCAACTGGATCAAAGTCTAGAACAAAGTAGGAATGCAGTGCTCACTGCTTCAAAGCATGAATTAATGATTCAATGAGTTTTGTTCTCCTACTCTATCAAAAGCCCAAACATGAGACCTGGAATGACAGTCCTCTGACAAAGCGATGATCTGGAACCTATGCATTTTCTGCAGTTAACTTGGCCTGTGGCTCTCTCCTCTCTTCCCTTCAGGACATCTGGGAACACCACGGAGTGGCTGAGAGTGTTGAGAGGATCTTGGTTACACTGATTGCAAAGTGAAGTAACCATGTTGGATCTAGCCTAGGTAGCATTTACAAAACATCTTTCACGTCCCGTTGGTCATTCAGGACTATGGCCAACAAAGGAAATAATGTTGTACTCAGAGGAAAAACAAAATTAAAAAGAAACAAAGCTGAAGTATGCAGTTTAGCTGCAAGCCAATAACACTTCCTTTTCAGCAAAATTTGGGGCAATGGGCATGACCCCAGTTTTCAGAGGCTGCAGATGCTATGTCAGAGTGACCATCTGGAGGGAAAGTTCTCCATTTCAAGCTCTGCTGTCAGTCAGAAGAGGCCAAAGAGCTCAATCAGAAGTTGGGAGATAATTATTATTGAGCTTTTGGATAAATTCAATCTTAATATAATTACAGTAAGTTTTGCTATTACTTAATCTTAAAAGGTCTAAAATTGTTCCAAGCCATTGTTATTCTTTGTTTTGCTAATAATAGTCTTCCTTTGCTAATAATAACCTGGGAAATTTGTGGTAGTCATTTGTAGTTTTTTCTATTCATAAAATTGCATAAAATTCCCAAAGAAATTCATTAACCAGGATTATTTTTTAGAGCAAAAAGTCATATTTTAAAAAATAGATTCAGGTAGAGGCTACCACTAGGCCTTTCTCTCTAACCTAGGAATAAGGTTACATAGTTCAAGATGGTCTCAAAAGATCCTTTTTAATTTAAATTTAAATTCCTTATATCAATTCTAAAGCCCTTTTAGCAAATCTAGAGCCCCAAACTACCAGAGTACTCTCACTTTGTCTATGGTAAAGAATTGAGGTAACTGTATACCCAAATCAATGCAAACATAATTTAGGATGTATAAAACTATTCTCTGTGTAATACTATAAACACCTCTACGCAAATAAACTAGAAAATCTAGAAGAAATGGATAATTTCCTGGACACTTACACTCTTCCAAGACTAAACCAGGAAGAAGTTGAATCCCTGAATAGACCAATAGCAGGCTCTGAAATTGAGGCAATAAATAATAGCCTACCAACCAAAAAAAGTCCAGGACCAGATAGATTCACAGCTGAATTCTACCAGAGGTACAAGGAGGAGCTGGTACCATTCCTTCTGAAACTATTCCAATCAATAGAAAAAGAGGGAATCCTCCCTAACTCATTTTATGAGGCCAACATCATCCTGATACCAAAGCCTGGCAGAGACACAACAAAAAAAGAGAATTTTAGACCAATATCCCTGATGAACATCGATGCAAAAATCCTCAATAAAATACTGGCAAACCGGATTCAGCAGCACATCAAAAAGCTTATCCATCATGATCAAGTGGGCTTCATCCCTGGGATGCAAGGCTGGTTCAACATTCGCAAATCAATAAACATAATCCAGCATATAAACAGAACCAAAGACAAGAACCACATGATTATCTCAATAGATGCAGAAAAGGCTTTTGACAAAATTCAACAGCCCTTCATGCTAAAAATGCTCAATAAATTCGGTATTGATGGAACGTACCTCAAAATAATAAGAGCTATTTATGACAAACCCACAGCCAATATCATACTGAATGGGCAAAAATTGGAAAAATTCCCTTTAAAAACTGGCACAAGACAGGGATGCCCTCTCTCACCACTCTATTCAACATAGTGTTAGAAGTTCTGGCTAGGGCAATCAGGCAAGAGAAAGAAATCAAGGGTATTCAGTTAGGAAAAGAAGAAGTCAAATTGTCCCTCTTTGCAGATGACATGATTGTATATTTAGAAAATCCCATTGTCTCAGCCCAAAATCTCCTTAAGCTGATAAGCAACTTTAGCAAAGTCTCAGGATACAAAATTAATGTGCAAAAATCACAAGCATTCGTATACACCAGTAACAGACAAACAGAGAGCCAAATCATGAATGAACTTCCATTCACAATTGCTTCACAGAGAATCAAATACCTAGGAATCCAACTTACAAGGGATGTAAAGGACCTCTTCAAGGAGAACTACAAACCACTGCTCAGTGAAATACAAGAGAACACAAACAAATGGAAGAACATACCATGCTCATGGATAGGAAGAATGAATATCGTGAAAATGGCCATACTGCCCAAGGTTATTTATAGATTCAATGCCATCCCCATCAAACTACCAATGAGTTTCTTCACAGAATTGGAAAAAAACTGCTTTAAAGTTCATATGGAACCAAAAAAGAGCCCACATCTCCAAGACAATCCTAAGTCAAAAGAACAAAGCTGAAGGCATCACGCTACCTGACTTCAAACTATACTACAAGGCTACAGTAACCAAAACAGCCTGGTACTGGTACCAAAACAGAGATATAGACCAATGGAACAGAACAGAGTCCTCAGAAATAATACCACACATCTACAGCCATCTGATCTTTGACAAACCTGAGAGAAACAAGAAATGGGGAAAGGATTCCCTATTTTATAAATGGTGCTGGGGGAAATTGGCTAGCCATAAGTAGAAAGCTGAAACTGGATCCTTTCCTTACTCCTTGTACGAAAATTAATTCAAGATGGATTAGAGACTTAAATGTTAGACCTAATACCATAAAAATCCTAGAGGAAAACCTAGGTAGTACCATTCAGGACATAGGCATGGGCAAAGACTTCATGTCTAAAACACCAAAAGCAACGGCAGCAAAAGCCAAAATTGACAAATGGGATCTCATTAAACTAAAGAGCTTCTGCACAGCAAAAGAAACTACCATCAGAGTGAACAGGCAACCTACAGAATGGGAGACAATTTTTGCAATCTACTCATCTGACAAAGGGCTAATATCCAGAACCTACAAAGAACTCAAACAAATTTACAAGAGAAAAACAAACAACCCCATCAAAAAGTGGGCAAAGGATATGAACAGACATTTCTCAAAAGAAGACATTCATACAGCCAACAGACACATGAAAAAATGCTCATCATCACAGGCCATCAGAGAAATGCAAATCAAAACCACAATGAGATACCATCTCACACCAGTTAGAATGGCAATCATTAAAAAGTCAGGAAACAACAGGTGCTGAAGAGGATGTGGAGAAATAGGAACACTTTTACACTGTTGGTGGGATTGTAAACTAGTTCAACCATTATGGAAAGCAGTATGGCGATTCCTCAAGATCTAGAACTAGATGTACCATATGACCCAGCCATCCCATTACTGGGTATATACCCAAAGGATTATAAATCATGCTGCTATAAAGACACATGCACACGTATGTTTATTGCGGCACTATTCACAATAGCAAAGACTTGGAATCAACCCAAATGTCCATCAGTGACAGACTGGATTAAGAAAATGTGGCACATATACACCATGGAATACTATGCAGCCATAAAAAAAGGATGAGTTTGTGTCCTTTGTAGGGACATGGATGCAGCTGGAAACCATCATTCTTAGCAAACTATCACAAGAACAGAAAACCAAACACCGCATGTTCTCACTCATAGGTGGGAACTGAACAATGAGATCACTTGGACTAGGGAAGGGGAACATCACACACCCGGGGCCTATCATGGGGAGGGGGGAGGGGGGGGGGGGGGGAGGGATTGCATTGGGAGTTATACCTGATGTAAATGACGAGTTGATGGGTGCAGGACAGCAACATGGCACAAGTATACATATGTAACAAACCTGCACGTTATGCACATGTACCCTAGAACTTAAAGTATAATAATAATAATAAATAAATTTTTTAAAAAAACTATTCTCTGTGTGTGTACACACACGCACACACACACACACACAGTTTTTCTATCATCTTAATAATATCAATTTGCTCTGAAGTTTTTTTCTTCTACTATCCGTTGGTACTGAATCCTTTTAACTTTCTTTCCTAGGTATTTTCCAATTCACTGATCAGCTTAAATCACTCATAAACTAATGACAAATCCTTCTTAAACCTATAATTACAAAGACTGACATTGACTAATATACCAAACCACTCACTATGGCCACAAATATGAAGGGAGAGGCAAGATCAATGGACATTTACTTAATCAGGATTTTTAAGTCAAACTTTTAGAAACATGTAAAATATTTACTCATACCCTCTATTAACAGTGTTCTCTTCTACGTCTACGCCCTAGAGCATGAGATGTCATCATAAATAAAATGTTTATCTTAATTTCTTTCCTTTTAACATATAACTTCTTGCCTAGTAACATTGTTTGCCTGATTCTTTTTTTTTTTTTTCCAACTATTGCTTTTATTCATGGAATACCAATTCTGGGTCTATACTAGTTCCTAGAGACATAAAATTGAGTAAGACGTGGTTCTTGTTTCTGGAACAGTCAAAGACGGAAGATAGACATGCAAATAAGATAAAAAGCTGCACTTATGAGATGGACACAAGCAAGATACCATTACTGAGTGTTTTCTGCGTGTTGGTCATGGAACTGAGCATATCTTCTGTAGCCCTTCACCACGGTCCTACCATGTACACCCTGTGATTATCACCATCTTACAGATGAGGGGACTGAGGCGTGGAAAGACCAAGTCACATAATCAGAGTCCTAGCACTAGGAAGTGGTAAAAGCATGTTACGACAGAAAGAGAAAGGTCTGCTCAGCCTGGATAGTGCACGAAAGACTTCAAGGAGCAGGAATTTGGGGGCAGAGTCTTGAAGGATGAGTAGGAGGCTTCTAGGCAAACATTTTTATGGCTGGGAATTAAAATAGGCAATGTTGCAAGTGGCTAAATTTCCAAAAGAGCTTCTTTTTGGGGGTTCCCCATTTAGCCAAAAGAAAGCAACAAGATCACGAAAATTAAATGATGTGAAATAGGGTATACATGGAAGATCCTCTTCTACCATCTTTTCACCTCAATGACCATCCTCTCTTCCTAAAATATCAGAATCAGAGGTTCATTCTTTTGGATTAAATTGTCTGGTCTCTGGCAGTTGCCTATTAAATGCCAAGATGAGATACATATTAGTTATTATTCATCAACACTCTAGCATGAATCAGTGTATCAGCTCAATGCTGGCTCTGGCCCTGGAGATTGACTGCCAGTTACAATCTGGGTGACCGTGGATAGTTTCCTAAACTGTAAAATGTGAATGTTAATAACAGTACCTGATAGAATTGTTGCAAGGATTGGAGATCATACATGCAAAGCACTTAGAACAGCACCTGGCACTTTGTAAGTACACAGTAAATGTTAGCTAATCTTGTAATTAACAAAACCTAAAGAAAGAAGAATTAGAAGGAAAGTGAATGAGAGGAAGGTCAATAAGGGCCAATTAGGGGAAATCATTACTGCCTCTCTGGAACTATGGGTCAAATACAAGGATATAGGGGTCAGGAAAGCAGAGATTGGGAAGAGGAAACAGGATGGGGCCTGTCCAGGGTACAGTAATTGTTATGTCTCATCTGGTTACATACTGTTTTCCCCATTAACTTTACCAATCTTGTTCATTGTGATATCCCCAGCACCCAGTGCCTACCAAGTGCTCCGTGAGGGTTTGTTGCATGAATGAATGAACGAGGGATTACCTTTTGTATTTAAAAATAATACATAAGCATACGTAGAACAAAGACTGGAAGGAGACACCCTAAAATGTTCATCATAGTTACATTGGGTTCACAAGATTAGAGGTGATTGTGTTTCCCTTTGTGCTTCTCCACTATTTTTTTCAAGTTTTCTGCACAAGTCTTTGGTTGGTCATACAATGTAGATGGGAAAATTATCAGACGGTTCTTGGTTTTCTGCATTATCAGAAGTTAGATTGTTTCAATTTCTCTTCCAGGAGAAAACTTTAGGAAACAAGGCTTCTCAAACTCTAACGTGCTTACAAATCACCTGGGAATCAGGCTAAAATGTAGACTGTAATTCAGCAGGTCTGGGGCAGGGCCTGAGAGTCTGCATTTCTAACAAGCTCCCACATGATGCTGGTAGTGTTGGTCTGTGAACCACACTATGAGAAGCGAGGATATAGACTAATGTAAATAAATCCAAACCGAAACATATGCGAAAAAGCAAAAGTAGAAAGAGAAGGTGAACTGGTGGGCAGACGGCTTCTCATTCCAAAACCAGCATGACTTCAGGACATTTCTCCCTGAGGTTGTGCATTCTTCAGGATTCTATTTTGCTCACTTGGTCTATTCAGAGGCCAAATTGTTCAAGAGAAAGGATTAGAGTCTATTAAAGCCCTGGGGATACTTATATTTTCTCAACAAAGGGAAAGACTGTGGCAGGCCTGGCTCTTTTTTTTTTTTTTTTTTCACTTTGTCTTCCATTAAACACCATTACTGTTGCTGTCAGTCGAGTTTCTTTAGATTAATGTCTCCTAAATTAATTTTGTGTTCAATAAGCCTCCACAAATATGTTTGTTCAGCAGACCAAATTGGACCCTTCGATTTAACTAAGGGTGGACGCACAGACACACAATACTCATCTGTGATCACATGCTGTCTGCTCGGGTCTTTCATTAGTCACTGTCACCAGTGGTGGCCACTGGTCCCTGCTAAGCTCTTCCAGATAATCAAATGTTGCTCCTATTGAAATATAATCCTCCTCAGAGCATAGAGGGGAATTTTGTAAATTGGCTGGAGAGGATTACAAAGCACTGGAGAAGAAAATAAGCAAAAGTAGAAGCAATCCTTAATTGAAGATTCTCTGACAGCAGCAAATCTTTACTTTCTTTAGCCCCAATTTTTTTTACAGAATGTTTAATGCATATCCCTTCCACCCACTTTGTCCCACTCCATTTCTACAGTCTATATTCCAACATTGCTAAATCCTAATATTACAGAATTTGGAGTTGGCCCCAAGACCTCACTTTACAGATAAGAAATCTGAAGCCCAGATAGGTTGGACAATTTTCCCAAAGCCCTCCAGGTTTTGTCCCAGACACCAGGGTTTCCACCACAACCTCAAGCTGTCTCAGTTTAATTGCTTCAGAGAACAGACTTGGGAGTGGACAAACCAGGTTTGCTTTTATGTTGCCATTAAGGTATTCCTTGTAAATAGCCTCAAATGTTAAATTGTGCTTTGATACTAATAATTTAAAACAGTAGCCTTTGCTTTTTACTTTAGCTGTCATAAGCATTCATTTCCTAGGGTGGGTAGATTGAATGAGTATGATGCCTGGGACTCAGAGGAGTCCTGTTACATCAAAAGATGGTTAAGAGCAGCACAAAGATGGTGCTGGGATTTCCCATGGAGGCCAGAGATCAGAGGAGGTCCCAGGGATGACTTGGGATCTTGCTTGGCACCACCATGGATAATCACCTGATTCAGCTCACTGTCCAGAAACCATCCAGAAGCTGGGAGTGGGGCAGGCAGAAGCCTCACCTTCCAAGTCTCACAGTGATGACCCTGTGGTCCACACTATAGGAGCATTCCATTACCCTGAGGAAGAACCAAGGATGCCAAAACTCATGATCATTCCCACAGAATTAAATTCCACAGAAAGTAGAATTCCACATTCCACCTTAGTGTTTCATTGGGCTTTGTTTTTGACAAATCAAAAGTAGTCCATATATCTATAAAAATTACTGTTTGGTCCAGTAATCCCGCTTCTAGGTACCTATATGAAGGCTACACTGGCAAAAGTAAGAAAAGATACATGCAAATGACTATTTGCTGCCATGTAATTTACAACAGCAGATAACCGGAAATAGTGTAAACAACTATCAATACACAACTTATTGAGTAAATTTGGTACATCCAAACAGTGGAGTGTTATGCAGCTGTCAACAAGGAATAGTTTTGCATGGTATAAAGAAGCCATTGCCAGGATAAATATTTGATTAACAATTTCCATGCAGTGAAGTTTGTATTGTTCCTAAAAAGTTGTAGACATAAAGATATGCACATATATGCATATCCATAGAAATAAGATGCATTTTTATTTTATTTTAGATTCAAGGAGTAAATGTGCAGATTTGCTACATGGTTATATTGCGTGATGCTGAGGTTTGGGCTTCTAATAATCCCATTGCCCAAGTAGTAAACACAGTATCCAATAGGTAGTTTTGTAACCCTTGCTCCATCCCTTCCCTGTTTTGGAATATCCAGTGTTTATTATTCTCATCTTTATGTACGTGTGTTTACCCTCCACCTGTAGATGAGAACATATGGTATTTGGTTTTTTGCTCCTGTGTTAATTTGCTTAGGATAATGGCCTTCAGTTGCATCCATGTTGCTGCAAAGGACATGATTTCATTCTTTCTTATGGCTGTGTAGTATTCCATGCTGTCTACATATCACATTTTCTTTATCCAATCCACCATTAATGGGCCCGTAGGTTGACTCTTTGCTATTGGGAACAGTACTACAGTGAACATACGAGTGCTGGTGTCTTTTTTGTAGTTTTATTTTCCTTTCAATATATACCCAGTAATGAGGTCGATGGGTCAAATGATAATTCTACTGTTAGTTTTTTGGGAAATCTCCAAACTGCTTTCCATAGTATCTAGACTTATTTGCATTCCCACCTACAGTGTATATGCGTTCCCTTTTCTCTTCAACTTCGCCAACATCTGTTATTTTCTGACTTTTTAATAATAGCCATCTAACTGGTGTGAGATGGTTGGTATCTCATTATGGTTTTGATTTGCATCTCCCTGATGATTAGTGATATTGAGCATCTTTTCATATGTTTGTTGTCTGCTTGTATGTCTTCTTTTGATAAGTGTCTGTTTATGTCTTTTGACCACTTTTTAATGGGTTGTTTTTTTGTTCCTGATTTGTTTAAGTTCATTATAGATTCTGGATATGAGTCCTTTGTTGAATGCATAATTTGCAAATGTTTTTCTCTCATTCTGTAAGTTGTCTGTTTACTCTGTTCACAGTTTATTTTGCTGGGCAGAAGCTCTTCAGTTTAATCAGGTCTCACTTGTCAATTTTTGTTTTTGTTGCAATTGCTTTTGAGGACTTAGTCATAAATTATTTGTCTAGATCAATGTCTAAAAGGATATTTCCTAGGTTTTCTTCTAGGATTTTTATTGTTTCAGGGTCTTACATTTAAGGCTTTAATCTGTCTTGAGTTAATTTTTGTATATGGTGAATAGTAGGGGCTCAGTTTCATTCTTCAGCATATCATTAGCCAGTTTCCCCCATATCATTTATTGAATACAATATACTTACCCCATTGTTTATTTTTGTCGACTTGTCAAAGATCAGTTGGTTGTAGTGTGCAACTTGTTTTCAATGGTCTGTATTCTGTTCTATTGGTCTATGTGTCTATTTTTGTACCAGTACCATGCTATTTTGGCTACTGTAGCCTTGTAGTATAGTTTGAAGTTGGGTAATGTAATGAAGTTGTGATGCCTCTGGCTTTATTCTCTTTATTTAGGATTGCCTTGTCTATTTGGGCTCCTTTTTGGTCCCGTGTAAATTTTAGAATAATTTTTTCTAGTTCTGTAAAAAATAACATTGGTAATTTGATAGGAGTAGCACTGAATCTGTAGATTGCATTGGGCAGTATGAACATTTTAACAATATTGATTCTTCCTATCCATGAGCATGAAATGCTTTTCCATTTGTTTGTTTTGTCTATGATTTCTTTCAGCAGTGATTTGTAATTCTCCTTATAGAGATTTTTCACCTCCTTGGTTAGATCTATTCCAAGGTATTTTTGTGCGTGGCTATTGTAAATGGGATTGCATTCTTGATTTGGTTCTCAGCTTGAACATTATTGGTGTATAGAAACTCAGCTGATTTTTGTACATTGATTTTGTATCTTCAGACTTTGCCGAAGTCATTTATGGGGCCTACGAATCTTTTGGTGGAATCTTTAGAGTTTTCTAAATATACAATCATATATCAGTGAAAATGCATAATTTTACTTCCTCTTTTCCTGTTTGGATGCCTTTATTTATTTCTCTTGCCTGATTGCTTTGGCTAGGACTTCCAGTACCATGTGGAATAGAAGTGGTAAGAGTGGACGTCCTTGTCTTGTTCCAGTTCTTACAGGGAATGCTTTCAACTTTTGCCCATTCAGTATGATGTTGATTGTGGATTTGTCATAAGTGGCTCTTATTATTTTGAGGTATGCTACTTCAATGCCTAGTTTGTTGAGGGTTTTTATCATGAAGGGATGTTGGATTTTGTCAGATTCTTTCTCCACGTCTGTTGAGATGATCACATCATTTTTGTTTTTAATTCTGCTTATGTGGCGAATCACATTTATTGATTTGCATATGTTAAGCCATCCTTGAAGATGAATATTTTAAAATAGAAGAAAAACCCATACGATTTTTACATGATTGCCTATAGATAGATGTGGATAAAAGGGATAAAATGTCGGCCTCTTTGAATATATCTAGTCTTGATGATTTCACTTGAAACCATGTGAAAATTTACACAGATGCAGAACAAAATTGAATCTTTAAAACGCAATTCTTAAAATCAAAAGCAAAATGAAACAGATGAACAAAGATGTATAGCCATTGGTAGCATAGCCTCCAAAGAGAAAATATTCTAAGTGATTCTAAATTACCTGTACATCTCTAGTAGGATATTCCCTAAAGACAGAAATAACTGCAAGGTAATTCTTCAGTTGTTTTCAATAATCACGTGTTGGTGGAGGTATTAGCATTATTATTCTGAGTCTGTTGAATACATACATATTGCAGGATAAAAGGAAAGAAAATGGGTAATTATGACAGTGTCATTGAGAATTAGGATATTCAGTATGGAGGAAAGGAGACACAGATGTCAGATCAGTGAAATGTACTCTGTAATCCTAAATTTGAATTGACAGTATCGATATAAGCTCATACAATACAGTGTTTTACTTTTTTCATTTTTAAAACTATTTTGATATAATTATAGATTCACAGGAAGTTGCAAAAGTAATACAGAGAGGTTCTATGAAGACTTCACTCAATTTCCCTTAATGGTTAGTTGCTGTATAACTATAGTACATTATCACAACCAGGAAACTGATATTGGTACAGTGTGTATATATAATTCCATATCATTTTATTATATGTGTAAATTTGTGTAACCACCATCACAATCAAGGTACAGAATGATTCCATTACCTCATGCTAACCCTTCATAATCATACCCACCTCCTCCCACTCATCATTTCTAACCCCTGACAACCACTGATTTATTCTCCATCTCTATAATTTTGTCATTTCAAGAATGTTATACAAATGGAATCATACAGTATGTGACCTTTTGGGATTGGCTTTTTTCACTCAACATAATACCCTTGAGATCTATCCAAGTTGTGTGTATCAGTAGTTTGTTTCTTTTTATAGATGGTTAGTATTTCATGGTATGGATATACTGCAGTTTGTTTAGCCATTCACACATTGAGTGATATTTTGGTTGTTTCCTGGTTTCAGCTATTACAAATAAAACTGCAATGAACATTCATGTTCTGGTTTTTATATGGACTAAGTCTCATTTTTCTGGGGTAAATGCCCAGGAGTGTGATTGCTGGGTTGTTTTGCAAGTGTATGTTTAGTTCTTAAGAAACTGCCAAATATTTTCCAGATTGGCTGTACCATTTTACATTTCCACCAGCAATTTATGAGTTTCTCTGCATCCTTGCCAATCTTTGGGATAGTCACTATTTTTTTATTTTAGCTGCTCTAAAAGTTGTATAATGATATCTCATCATGATTTTAATTTGTATTTCCCTAATGGATAGTGATATTGAACATCTTTTCATGTACTTATTTGCCATCTCTATATTCTTCTCAGTGAAATGTCTCTTCATACCTTTTGCCCATTTTTTAATGGGATTGTTTGTGATTTAACTGTTGAGTTTTGAGAGATTTTAAATATATTTTATAGGAGTCCTTTGTCATGTATGTGGCTTACAAGTATTTTCTTCATGTTGCTGCCTTTTCATCTGTTGACAGGATCTTTCACAGAGCAGAAGTTAAAATTTTGATGACATCTAATTTATTTATTTCTTTTATAGATCATATTTTAGGTATTGTGTCTAAGAATTAATTACCAAATTATAGGTGCCAAATATTTTCTCCTGTGTTCCCTTCTAAAAGTTTTATAGTTTTATTTCTTGCATTTAAATCTATGACCCATTTTGAGTTAATTTTAATTAATTTTATTTTAGAGCAGTTTTAGGTTTACAGTGGAAGATAGAGATTTTCCATATACTCTCTGCTCCTACACATGCATATACAAGTTCAGATGTAAGTTCTGGTATTGGTTCTATGTCAGCGTCTTTAAAAGCATGAGATGCTTTCATTCTTTCCTTATACTCTGATTCGTCCCTGAATAGCATGGAAGGTTCAATTTGTAAATATTAATAACACACTGTTGAAAACAATTAAAACTGGCACTTTTTAATGAACATTTTTAAAGAGTAGTTTTAGGTTCACAACAAAATTAAATGAAAAGTACAGAGATTTCCCATATATCCCCTGACCCTATAAATGCAAAGCCTTCTCTATTATCAACATCCCTCAGCAGAGTAGTACATTAGTTACCATTGTTGATCCTGCACTGACACATTAGTATCACCCTAAGTCCATAGGTTACATTAGGGTTCATTCTTGGTGGCGTACATGGGTTTGAACAAACATATGATATGAATCCACCATTGTAGTATCACATAGAATAATTTCACTGCTTTAAAAATCCTCTGTGCCCCACCTATTCATCCTTTTTTCCCTGCTAACTCCTGGCAACCACAGACCTTTTTACCATCTCCATAGTTTTTCTTTTTCCAAAATGTCATATAGTTGGAATCATACAGTTTAGAACATTTTCAAACCAGTTTCTTTCACTTAGTGACATGCATTTGTTTCCTCCATGTCCTTTCATGACTTGATAGCTCATTTCTTTTTAGTGTTGAATAATATTCCACTGTCTGGATGTATCACACTTTAACCACTTACCTACTGAAGAATATCTTATTTTTGGCAAGTACGAATAAAGCTTCAATAAATGGTCATGTGCAGGTTTTTGTGCGGGCATAAGTTTTCAACTCTTTTGGATAAATACCAAGGAGCACAGTTGCTGGATCCTATGGTAAAAGTATGTTTAGTTTTATAAGAGACTGCCAAACTGTCTTCCAAAGAAGCTGTCTCATTTTGCATTCCCACCAGCAAGTAGTGGGAGTTCCTGTCTGTTGCTCCACATCCTCACCAGTATTAGATGTTGTCAATGTTTTGGATTTTGGCCATTCTAATACATGTGTAGTGGTATCTCATTTTTGTTCTAATTTTCATTTTCCTGATGACATAT
The DNA here is from genome assembly GCF_024542745.1 of Macaca thibetana thibetana. Taxonomy (NCBI): domain Eukaryota; kingdom Metazoa; phylum Chordata; class Mammalia; order Primates; family Cercopithecidae; genus Macaca; species Macaca thibetana. The sequence goes on along the minus strand of NC_065579.1, from coordinate 94,828,053 downwards.
GATGTGGGTGATCGTTTCACATGTTTATTTGCCATATGTAAATCTTCTTTGGTGAGGTGCCTGTTCAGATCTTTGGTCTATTTTTTAATTAAGTCGTTTTCTTATTGTTGAGCTTTAAGAGTTATTTGTATATTTTGGAAAACAGACCTTTATCATATATGTCTTTTGCAAATATATTCTCCCAGCCTGTGGCTTGTTTTTTTATTATGATGACAGTGTCTTGGGCAGAAAAGAATTTTTTTTAATGATGTGCAGCTTATCAATTCCTTCTTTCATGGATCATGACTTTGGTATTGTATCTAAAATGTCATCACCAAACCCAAGGTCATCTAGATTTTTTCCAATGTTAACTTCTAGGAGTTTCATAGTTTTGTGTTTTACAATTAAGTCTGGGTGCACTCACAGACCTGGCCATGGGTCCTGTCTTAGTGCTCACCACTTAGTGCTATGTGACCATGGCCACAGCACTTGCCCTCTGATCACTTGCAATGAGCCCAGTGGGGAGCACGTGGTGAATCTGCCCCAGGAGGAGTGGGTTTACAACCTGGGGGTGACAAGTGTGAGTGTAGGGAGTAGAGCCACCCAAGGTGGGATTTGCTGGTGTTCCTTGCTAGCAGCAGAAAACATTCCCCCAGAGTGGCCCCATATGGCCCCACAGCCCTTTACTAAGATGGTCTCTCCATGCAGCCACCCCCATCCCCCCTGAGATTGCCATGCCCTTCTGGAACTCTCTTCCCTGAGGCCCAAGGAGCAGGAGTGACAGGTGAACTCCCTGCCTGCTGGTCCACACTCTCAGACAAGTGTGGGGTGTTATGTAACCATGTCAGCAGACATGACGAAGACCCTAACACCACCTGTGTGACCTAAAGAACTTCCTAAAGTTCTCTGGGGGCTCTTGGTATGCCCTGTTGTTCTGTGCTGTCCAACAGGATACCCAGTAGCCACGTGTGACTATTCAAAGTTAAATCAAACTAAGTAAAATTAAATATTCAGTTCCTCAATCGCAGGCATATTTCAAGTATTCAATAGCCACCTGTGGCTAGTAGCTCTTACATGGGACAGAACAGGTCTAGAGAGCTGTTGGACATGGCAGATTCACTTCTCATGCACCCTGACTTTGAAGGTGTAGACTTTTGACGTCCCAGTGTTATGGTGAGGCTTTGTACAAGACCACCCACGTGGCTTGGACCCAGGCCTTGTCAGCCGGTTCCCGTGCTCCTATAACCACCAAGGTCTGTGTGTTTCGGCTGAGAAAGCCTGAGTGAAGGCCAGGTTTAGGGTTTGCCCAACCCCTTTCAGTTCCTTTTCTCATGCTGCTTTGGCCTTTGAGGAGCCCCACTTTCCATGCCAGCTCAACAACGTGCATCAACAGGTATTCTCCGACATTTATCACACACGGTAGGTGTTTACTCAGAACTGTCCTTCAGAGCACTGGTGTGTCCTAATGCCTGAGACAAGAGTCCATAGTCCTCTTTGATATGTTTTGAATCAAATTCTGTATTTCTGCTAAACTCCCCTCCTGTGAAAACTAGGGGTTCTAACTCACACTGTGAAACTGTGTGATCATCTCCCTGCCAAAGGCAGTCACTTGGTGGCCCTCAGCTCAGTTGTTTTTTTCTCACTATCTCTGTATCCTATGCCCCCTCCCAGCTTCTCTCACTCTTTCTCTCTCTCCTTTCTGGTGACTTTTTAATTAGTTTACCAAAATAATTGTACTTCATAAGAATCATTGCATTCAGTGGTTTTGATGTTTGGGATAATAGGGGGTTGCCACAAATGAACTGACATTACCAGGCAGAACCCTCAGTCCAGCGATCTCTAATCAATGGCCAGACTGCTAAACATGCAGCCTTTGTGGTGGCTGGTGTGGGTCTGGATGAGTATGAATGTCAGCGTTACTATATCACAAGTGCAGTCAGGCTGAGCCTCCCAGAAACTACTAGAGTGCACAGAGGGGATTATTTTTATTTACATTAATCAAAAAATAGCCTGACTTCCATCACAGTGTCTACCTCTGAAAATATCACACTGCATGCATTCTTCTTTTTTTTTTTTTTTTTTAACTTTAAGTTCTGGAATACATATGCAGAGCATGCAGTTTTGTTACATAGGTATACATGTGCCATGGTGGTTTGCTGCACCTATCAACCTGTTATCCAGGTTTTAAGTCCCACATGCATTAGGTATTTTTCCTAATGTTCTCCCTCCCCCTTGCTCCCCACCCCGCAGAAGCCCCGTTGTGTGATGTTCCCCTCCCTGTGTCCATACGTTCTCGTTGTTCAACTCCCACTTATGAGTGAGAACACAAACTGCATGCATTCTAAAGATGGGTTACTGAAGGCAAAAGCAGCCCGGACTCTGGTCTCTAAGCAAGTGAGCTCCTCAGGTTTTCATCACTGCCATCTTGCTCCCAGCCACCACCCCTGGCCCAGGAGCCACGAGTGTGGTTTTACCACTAGGCAGGCACCCATCATAAGAATGGAGGGGAATAATTAATGAGTGTCCATGAGTGGAAAGTGAATGCAGTTCCTGGTCTATCTTGGAGGGAAGCTTACTTCTGCTGTCTGATAAACCCTTGGAAGAAAATACTGGGTGATCTCCAAGGGTCACATGAATCTAGCACAAGTTTTTTGTACTCCACAAATTCATTTTTTGACTGATACATTATAAAATGTTCCCGAATCGAACAGATGACTAATAAGGGCTGTGTCGTCCAATGCAAGATTTTATTCTAATACCACTTCAACAAATCCAAAATTTGAATTCAATCCCAGCTCTGCCTCAGCTTTCTTTTCGTAAAATGGAACTGTGACAATCTTGTAAGAGTTTAAGGATGCAGGATTCTATAAGATAATGTCTTTGAAAGTGCTTCATATGTAAGGTAATCCATAAATGATCATTGTACTATACTATTAATCATTGCCATGACATCCAGGTAAGATTTGTAGCCTGGAAACCAAACCTAGCACTTAGAAGACCATGTGAAACAGCAACTCTCGAGCTTTAATAAGAATCAGAATCATCTGGAAGGCTTGTTAAAACCCAGAGTTCAGCAGGTCTGGGAAGGGGCCCAGAATTTGCATTTCTAACAACTTCCCAGGTATATGAGTTTGCTATTGCTGAGTAACAGATTACCACAAATTTAGCACCTTTGTTATCTCACAGTTGTATGAGTCAGAAGTCCAATCTAGGTTCTTTGTTCAAGTTCTCACTGGGCTAAAGTCAAGATGGCTCTGAGCTACATTCCATTCTGGAAGTTAGGGTCCTCTTCCAAGCTCTTGTGGTGGCTGTTGACAGAATTCGATTCCTTGGGGGTATGGGATTTAGGGCCCTGTTTTCTTGTTGTCTGTTAGCCAGGGACTAGAAGTCACCTTCATGTCTTTGCTATATAGCCCTCCAAAGGCCTCTCACAATAAGGCAATTTTCTTTATCTTGAGACCTGCAGAAGAAATTTCTTTTATGCTTTAAATCTATTCTTTCAAGAAGGGCCCAGCCTAAAATATCTCCCTTCTGATCAACCCAAAGTGAACTGACTAGGAACCTTAAGTACATTTGCAAAATACCTTCTTCTTATAATACAATCAAGGGAGTAATATGCCATCATATTCACAAGTCACAGTCACATTCAAAGAGAATAGATTAGAGAAGGGATTAAACAGAGGATGTACCCCAGGGAGTCAGCAGTCTTGGGGCCATCTTAGAATTCTGCCAACTACATCAGGTGACACTGATGATTTTAGTCCAGAAACCACATTTTAAAACCACGATTTTAAAGGAAGATATAAATAAATACACATTCATGTGATGATGATAACAGTGAGTTCAGAAAATAAATGATTATATATTTCTGGATGAAGATTTATAATCAAAATGACAGAAAGAGTTCAAGAGGAAACCTACCCACTGTACTGAAGACCTATTGATGCTGCATAAAATTCTTTAAACTATGAAGATATATTTAAGCTAAAAAAAAAGATAAGCAGGATGTAAATATGCAACGGCAAATCTGGGCTAAAACTGTTGGCTACTGTGGACACTGGGGTCATAGATAGACATAGGGAATTGAGTTCAGCTCCTCTGGGAACCATCTTGTTTGAGTCCTCGGTAGCATTTGAGACCGTTGACTATGCCTGCTGAGTTCCATTACACATTTTCCTGAACTTAGGTGGCACCAGTGCTTCCTGCTTTCCCTCCAGGGCCACTCTGGCCACTCCTTCTCAGTCTCCTTTGCATACTCCTTTTCCTCCACTCTTAGGATGTTTCTATCTTAGGACTTCTATCTTTTCTATCTTAGGACTTCTCTATCTTAGTTCTATCTTAGGACTTCTCTTTTCATGTGACATGTTCTGGGATACTCTAGTGAAATTCATGACTTCAGAGACATTCCTTGTGTTGAGACTTCTCATTCTTTATTCCCAGCCAGGTCTCTTCTTCTGAAGGGCAAACCCATATATGCAACCACCTCCAAGACAGCGTCATCTGCCTGTGTTCCAGACCTTCAAACTCAGCATGTCCAATTTTGAACTTACCACCTTTCCTCCTGCCACAATGCTTCTCTCTTTCACTATTTCTCATCTCAGTAAAAGGCACCATCACCCACCAAAATGTTTCAAAAAAACATGGAATTCTCCCTTCTATCTCTCCACCTCACAGCTAACCAATTGTCATCACCTATTAGTTCCACCTCCTAAACATCTCTCTATCCATCCACTTCTCTCCATTTCTGTGGCCACTCTCATAGTCCAGGCCATCATCTACTCCTGCTTGCATCATGAAAATGATTTCCTAACTACCATCTCTACTTCTATTGTTCATTTCTTTCAACTCATGATCCACATCTTAGTCAGGAAGATCCTACTAAAATGCAAATTTCATATCTCACTCCTCTACTAAAAACTTCACTGATTTTCTTTCCTCATGGTAGAGTTCAAATTCCTTACCATGCCTTCAGCTTCTCCATTACAGACACTACCCCAGATCTCCAGTCCTGACTTTCCCATCCCCACCCCACCCTCTATAGTGCAGCCATACTGAACTTTTATTCATTCCTCCCATACACCACACTCTCTTCCCTTGTTTAACTCCTACTCAGTCATCAGATCTTGGCTCACGTATCCTGTCTTTCAGGAGGCCTTTTCTGACATCTAGACAAGGCTAGAGACCCCACCAAATGTATCTTAACATTCTGCACCTCCCCATCATAATATTTATCATATATTATTGTGGGTGCTGAAAGCTTTTTGAACAAAGATACAGTGAGGGTCATTATCTACTACTCTTCTATGCCCTAAGTACAGCTACTGCATCAGTGGTTAAACTACATCCTTCCAGAAGTGATAAGTGGCACAGTGTCTGAAGAGTAGTTTCCTGCAAGATCTACCATGAGAGGTATTGCAAGCCCTTAATTCCTTTAAGAACAGGGAAGCAGTCACTAGGACTCAAACAAACAGAAAGGTTTTGCCCTGAATGAAATATGATTTTAATTTGCACAATATGCACATTTATAATAGTAATAGCTACACAAGACATGCAATAATAAGTCCCTAATGCTATCCTGGGGCAAAATATCTAATACAAATTAAATTGGCTCTGTTCCTAGGAATTTTCATATATTGCATTGTGGATTTTTAGCCAAAGTTGTGCTGAGTACAGCTGATTAATATTCTAATTAAAATCAGAATGGGACCATAGGAAATTGTTGGGTTTTCCTAGTAATGAATAAATAAAAGCCTTCCCAATGAAAATAAGCTTCCAACAGACATCTGGATGGACAAGGCTATGTCTTCTGTAGGAACCACATAGCAGGCCAACCCAGAAGTCATGAGGCCTTGAAATGATGCTGTCTCCAAAATCTAACCTATGAATAGTCGCTTAACCGCAGAGGTATTTTTGGCCTTTGGAGGACTCCAGATATACACAATTGTTTTCTTCTCTTCCACACACCAACATGGAGAAATCATCCCACTCACATTCTTGAAGGGGCAGCTCAATATACAATATGATATTGCCTTTAGCCACAGATAGTTGGAATAGATGTGGACACTTGTATCAAACTGGGCCAATCCCAAGAGTTATGTGAATGTGGAGGGCTGAGCTAGAAGGCCAGGTGGTCCTGAAGTGTGAGAGAACTCCATGAGGGCACCCACAATGGCTCATTGTGAGCCTCAGTGAATGAGCAGATTTACAAGTCTGCAGAGGGAGGAAAATGCAGCCATTGCCAAAGCAAAGAAACAACAAGGACCCAGATGGTGGAGAGAAATCAAAGTGCAAGAAGCTTCCCAGAATGCTTAAAATCAGCCCTCCTGTGCTTAAGATAATTTGAGCAGTTTTCTGTTCCTTGGCTACCTAACACCCCTAAGATAAAAGGAAGTAGTGGCATAGTTCACATGATTTTCTGTCCTGGTTCTTAACATTGCTCCTGCCTTAGGTGAGAACTGAGATGGTGTCCTGAGGGAAAATATGGGGAATGTGAAGTGAGCAGAATGCAAGAATGAGATGACAGTAACAGTAGCCAAAAGAACCTCAGTAACTAGAAATTTGGGTAAATTTAACAAGAAAAGGGTCAATATGAGTGAAAACAAAGACCCACATTTGGAGAGGGAAAAAAAATCAGCCAGACAGTTCAAAATGAAGAGTGGAAGTGGAGAATGGATGTAATAATAATTCATGTGTTTAAATGACTGAGGGGGTGTAATAGAAAAAACAAATCTGACTTGAGGCTACATACTCTTGAATTCAGCAAGTACTCTGTGTACCTACTATGTGCTGGGAACTCTGTTAGATGTCATATATCCACATGTCAAAAATATTATTGTAACCTTCTTTCTAAATATCTAATAAACATAGAAGGCCTCTTTTTCAACAAAGTGGCTTTGGGGTGGGGGGTGGAGAAGGAGTTACAAAGAGTCCCAGACTCACTGGATTCAGCCTTTGCCCCTTTTAACTTTATCTAATCAGTCATTTTCATAGCTATCAGAATCATCAATTCCTGCTTCTGGTGGAGCTTCCTTTTTATCCTTTCGATAGATGTCTTAGTTTGGACTTTCCTAAAGGCAGATCCTAAGACAAAGACTGAGTGCAAGTAGTTGATTTTGGAGGTGATCTGGGATATACCAGTAGAGTGGGGAAGTGAGATAGGGAAGGACAGGCAGCCTATCAAGTGTTGTCAAGGTGCTCCTGGGGCAGCCGGGGCATGATTAGTGGGGAATTCTGGGAGCCAGTGTAGGACAACATACTGCAGACTTATTAAGGAGTGAGAAATTCAAGGCCCTCCTTTCAATGATTGGTTGAGAGTTGCTTCCAGAACATCTGTTTTCTGGCTTACCTTGTATGCAGGCTGTGTGTGCGGAGACAGATAAAAAGCTCTCAAGGCAATTCACAAATGTCACAGTAGCAGCCTCTGTCTTTAAAAATATTAATAAATTCTGAGGGAATGGGATGGGGAACTGATGACAACAAAACTCATGTTTTCTTCAGGATTCATTCTATTTCTCCACATTTGTACCCTTATGTATGCAGATCAAAAGATGAGCTGATTCTTTTATAACATGCAGAAGATGACAGAATTAGGAGTCCATGAGAAAGGAAGAAGTTAGAGAGTGTGTTGTATAAAGTTATTGCTGCTGTGTTGCAGGAAAAACATGTCTGGCAGAATTCTAAGGTCCATCAGTTTACTAGAAGTGCAAGTGGCCTTGGGTCTAAGTCCCTAGAAATTTCACAGCAAATCCTAAGTAGACTGCCCATTTTCTAATGTGATCCAATGAGTCACAAGGCTCTGAGACACTGAATGGATTAGCTGAGAGCAAATTCTTACATCCAGTTTCTTCATACAGTCCTTGACTTGGCTCTCTTTTGCACTTGAAATTGGAAATACACTTGGATTTAAAAAAAAAAAAAAAAAAAAAAAAAAAAAAAAAAAAAAAAAAACTTGATTTTTACCTGAGCTAGTGAAAAAGGAATGTGTGGTTAGCAGAAAATACATATAAATTATACATGAAATTTTTCCTAGTATGTAGATTTTTTAAATCATTTGAGGGCAATAAAAATGAAGCGGCAATCCTTTTTTGTTGTTGTTGAATAATTGTCTTCATACCCAAAGAAATACTTCATCTGAATTTTTTTTTAAATGGAAGGAAAAATTCTTAGGCAAATTTGTTTTCCATAAAAATATTGCTATTCCTCTTTCCTTTCATTCCTATTCCTGATCCCAGCCCAATTGGCCAGCTTCCCCACCATGAGTTAGCTCATAAACATATGCCTTTTTGGTGACACCTTTTGAGAGTGAGGAGCAGCATAACAGCTTTCAGTCTCATCCTGCCCAAATTTGAAACACCGTTCCCTGCTTTCAATACTTTTTTGTGTATTCTAGTATAGCACTCTATGGACAGGGCTGACACATTTCTTTAGTTGTCCATGGGTCCTTTACAAGTGTACATCATTGTCTTAGACATGAAGCCCCCGAGGAAAGATTATCTTACTGCAGTATCCATCTAGAACCATGGGACATACCACCACATGGCTGCCATGTTGCAAAACCCCGGGAGGCACCTTTCATGTAGAATACCATGGAAATGGAACCCTGCAGTTGTAAACTTAGCAGTGCTGACCAACACAAAATTGCTGTTCAATAGTAACCTGGATAATGAAGTCACTTTCCAACAGCAATTATGACAAACCCACTCGCAGTAAGAAATGCGTATAGTTTTCTAGGGGAGACAAGATCTAAAGAGAAACTCAGGACTAGATAGAAAATTAGAAATCAACTAATGCAGCCCATTCATTTGACCCCAAGCAATCCAAACTCTGAATGGCTAACTCAGCGTGAAATGGCTAAGCTGGCTCTAGAATATTCTAGAAAATGTCTCCTGCTTCATCACTCTTCATCCTTTACAGCTCTACCTACTTCTTCATCCTTTACAGTACCACCCCTACTCCATACCACATATCTTACCATTATTCATAGAGAAATCTAGAAGAGAGCTATCAAGTTCCAATGGCCAAAGGACCAGTCAAGGGATAAAAATGAACAAATCCAGCCAAATGGGTGTCTCGGTGATCTAGGAAGGGCTCCTTCCACCTGAGAGAGCAGCGACTTTTCAGCCAATTTTTACCCTACACGTGTGCAGGTCTGCTGTGGCTGGATATTCTTCAAGAGAAGTCCAAAACCTAGATTTTCATGAAAAATTTCCTGGCTCTTAAATGTAGTAAATTAACTTTGGTGGTTTTTAAACACTATGTGTGCCAAGTAAAGCCAGATATGGCCCACAGTTTGCAGTTTCTGCCTTGGATGATATAGACCCCTTGAAGGAATCAACACTTCCTCTTAGCTTACCAGTTGCATGGTCTATTATGAGTCAGTGTTTCTGAGCTTTGATTTTGTTTATAAAATGAGAAAATGGCCCCTTTTTGAAAGATTTTGTTAGAACTAAGCTTAGTTAGATTTAAGCTAATACATATCGAGCATGTCGCACAATGGCTAGCACAGCCCATTCTCAATGAAACATAACTACGCACTTCCCTTTGCATCTAGGACATACACACGTAGATGTTGGTGGAAGACATTCTCTGTAGCCCTACAATTGTTCTACATTAGGGAAACATGGTCACTGCTGAAGGCAGTGGGGTGGGGTTGTCTTTAAGCAGTCATCCATAACCTGAATCAGAGTTTGTACAAATCAGAAAATTTGGTTTGGCATGGTCTTTGGCATAGGACAGTAAGAATAAACAGATAAACAATAAAAATAAAAAGGAACATATCCTTACAGGCATCATTTAAACAGAAAACATAATAGTTATGAAAAACTGTTATGAAAAACAAAGGCAGGATGCTCACATCAGGCCACATTTATAACAAGGTTGTGTTATAAGATGTGTGCTCAGATACAGTTTATCAAGCCCTCCTAAATGGCCAAGGTCAGAAGTCAGTTGGCAGCTGAGAATACACTCATGTCTTCCCTCAAAAGGTGAGTGGGTCTCTGCCTTTAAAAGATGGACCTAGGCTGCATTTAACTATTGGCAAGATAATTGGCAGGAAGTGGGGCTAGGGCTAAGGGACAGGCAGAGGCCACTGGAACTTGTGAAATCCTTGAAGCACCAGAAATGGCTTGTTCATTGGCCTTCTTCTCTCCCTTCTCACTAGCAATGCAGGATGTCTGGCAGTAGGAGAATGTTTGACTTTAGATTTAGGCCTGGATTATGGGTCAGACTCCTTGTGTTTCGCCCTAATTCCTATTTGGTCATGATTTTCATACCTGGACCTTCATAGTCAGAGAACATTTCAAGCTGCATTTTTTAAAGTCAGTGATTCTGGAGCACAATTGTTACAGGGCCAAACAGCTTATTACGATATCTCAATCCCTGCCAGGAGAACATATTTACTAATTTAAAATGAAATAGACCACATAAATTATTGGTGACCCTTATATGCCCACCAGGCTTCTAGCACAAGGCTTTCACACAGGAAGCACCACCCAATAAATCATGGTTATTGAATAAAACCAACATTGGGTCAGAGGAAGTGATGGCCCACAAAGAGAAGTAAAGCCCACAGTAGAACAAAAACTAGTCCTCTGCAAAACTAATTTACTCCTTTTTTCTATGTCTTATTCACTAATGAAGTCTGTCTTCCTTGGCTCATTCATTCATGCCATAAATATTTTCTGAATGCCTAATATACATCAAGAACACCAGTAAATTCTAAGGATAAAAAGAGGAGCCTCAATCAACGTTGTATCTACCCTGTGAAAATGGCATGGCCCTCAGAACCGTAACTACAGCCAGGTCATCCATTGTGGACACCAATCTATGAGGCTTATCTGTCTAAATCACCCAGCTCTGCTAGAAATTGTTTTGCTCTCAATTTCTTTCTGTGCTGCACTGACACAGTATAAATGTCACTTGGTTTGGCCAAATTGAAAAACAGCTTAAAAGAGGTAGGGGATGTTTTTTCAATGAGTTTATCATCCTTTTAGGCTATGACTTCATTTAATGTTTGAGTTGATGACTCTCGGGCCAAAAGCCTCCACTCGAGATATGCCATTACTATGCTAGGTCCGTTCGTCATCGAGGAGAGTTGATCAGTAGACTAAATGTGACAGAAGCTAGGAACTTGCTGGTGTCCTATAAATATCATTCAACCACAGTCTGAAGCATGAAGAGCATGAAAAGAGTTATACGGGCAGATACAATGCCAATCAGAGAAGCATATCATGCTTGCTGACTCATCAAAGAACATTTAATACTGACATATATTTTGAGCTCTTACTTTGTGTCATTGATTGTGCTAAGTGTTTTACTTACATTATTTTCTACAATTCTCGAAAGAACTCTGTTATTGTCATTCCCATTTTACAGCTAAAGAAATCAAGATCTTCTCAAGAGGTTAAACACCTGCCCAGGCTCAGAGTTAAGAAAAGATGGAGTGGGGGATGAAACCCAAGTGTTCTAAGTACAAAGCCCTGCCTTTGACACACACAGCTTCTGCAGCTCTGCCATATGCATTGCTTCACTTCAGTGTTGCCACCAACCCGTGGGGGCCAGAGAGCTTCTATTCCCCATATGACAGATGGAAACTACAGCTCAGATCCTACAGCTCTGGTGGGCACCAAGTTACAAGAGAACAGAGCACAGGCACACAACCTCTGGTGGGCAGAGACACAAAGAATCTGAAAGGACCGCAGCATCTACCCTGGAGTGTTGCAAGATACTGCACCACGACCAGGATTTGCCCACACACTCTGAGCTCTGCTGAGTACTTCCACTGGTAGTAGGAGCCTCTAAAGGAATGAAATACCAAGTGCTGAGCCTTGGACCCTCCCAGAAACTGGATTCAAAAGGGAGAAGCAAATATTCATGAAAATTGTGAATGCATTTGCCCTTTGACCCAATAATCCCACTTCTAGAATTGTGTCCTATTGATATTTCTACACTCATGAAAAGATTATTCTTTACTGCACTGTCTGTGACAACAAAAGAGTAGAGACAATTCAGACATTCATCAAGGAGGGACTGCTTAAATTAATTATGGTAGCTATTTAATGAAACACTACATAGCTGTGAAAAAGAAGAAGCTCTCTATGTACTGATATGGACTGGTGTTGATATGGTTTGACTGCATCCCCACCCAAATCTCATCTTGAATTGTAGCGTCCATAATTCCCATGTGTCATGGAGGGACCCTATGGAAGGTAATTGAATCATGGGGGCAGGTATTTCCCATGCTGTTCTCATGATAATGAATAAGTCTCATGAGATCTGATGGTTTTTATAAAGGGCAGCTCCCCTGCACACACTCTCTCTGCCTGCCACCATGTAAGATATGCCTTTGCTTCTCCTTTGCCTGAGCTTCTCATTTGCCTTCCACCATGATTGTGAGGCTTCCTCAGCCACGTAGAACTGTGAGTTCATTAACCCTTTCCTTTATAAATTACCCAGTCTCAGGTATGTCTTTATTAGCAGAGTGGGAACGAACTAATACAGGTGTCTAAGATTTATTGTTAAAGAATGTAAAATGCAGAACATTTTAGTATGCTCTCTCTCTCTTTCTCTCTCCCCCTCTCTCTCTCCTCACACACACACACAGAGATCATGTAAGCACATAGCAAAATAGTATCCACCTGCAAGCTAAAAGAAGAGGCTTCAAAATGAAATCTGCCTTACCCATACCTTGATTTTGAACTTCCCAGCCTCCAGAACTATGAGAAGCAAATTTGTTATTTAAGTCATCTGCTCTATGATATTTTGTTACAGCTGCCAGACCAGACTAATACACCGTCTGTATTATTCAGTGTGGACCAAGCTGCTGTGACAAACAGACCCAAACATGTAATGGTCTGACATGATGAAAGTTTGTTTCTCACATACCTAGAAAGGTGTTTAAGTCTGTAGGTGGTTTCCCTCCACATGGTCATTCAGGGACCCAGGGTCCTTTCATCTGATGTCATTCCCCCCTACCCCCAATTCCCTGAGGCCTAGATGTCATCTGTATCCAATTGGCAGAAAGGGAATAGGTGCAGAGGATACACATGCTCACAGGCTTCCTAAAAGTCTTGCTGCAGAACTGGCACACATCACCTCCTGTCATATTCTATTGGTAAGAATAAGTCACATGACCAGTGCAAGAGTAGCAGAGTGGGGAGTGGGAAATTCAATCCCTGGCTGGGCAACCTCTTCCCATCTCAACATTTACCATGGAAGGGGAGAAGAGACAGTTACCCTTCTCTGCCACCATCTCTTTCTCTGTTACTAAAGGAATTATGGAAGAGTTACCAGACATCATTCATCCTGCAAGACTGTCCAAGAAACCCTAATGTAGTCCCTGACGATATAAAGGAGACTTTGATTATGAGGAAGTGCATCTCCAATTGGAATGATGAACACAGAGTCTAGGGAGCTACGGGAGTTAGCTGGAGATCTTACTTACCCTGAGCTTCCATGTGGCCCAGTTCAAAAATCAGCATCACTGCTTTTTCCCATCACCCATCTCTGATTCTCTCATCACAGAGAGATCCCCTCAGACTTTTTGTTTAGTTTCTCTTCTATTTAATGGCAAGAGGGCCAGCTCTTCAATGACCAAGTGTGTGTTCTTTTCTTGACTCTCTCAACTCTAATTCCAGCACTCATTCCCACAGGAATAGCTCCTTCATGCCCCAGAAGACAAATGCAAATCATCCTCCTGGCCCTGTCTGTCCAGTGCCTTCACATGTGCTTACACACATGTGCACATACATGCATAGGCATGCATGCCTTGTGCCTGTGATATAGCTATCACCGTGTCCAAGCCCAAGGGAACACAAGTAGGAAGGTGCAAGGCACAAATCTACTCATGACCAAGCTTCCATGTAGGAAGGAAGAAACACATCAATAGCTATCTGAGAGGCAACAACTAGGCATAGATGCTGACTTGAATACCTCTTCTAAGAACCTAAAGCAATACAGATGTAATCTAGTCCATGGAATTCAGCAGGTGGAAGAAAAAGATGCAAATTTTGAAGATTGCTGCATTAAACTAGAGCAAACAAAAACAAAATTCAGCCAGAAAATGTAACTCTAGGAGTTACTCACTTTTTCGCCATCAAGGGCCCATTTAATTGTTTATAAACATCACATGGGCTCATGTTGGCAACAATTTTTTCCTCCCAAAGAAATTACATTTATTAGATAGCAATGTCCTCATTTCCCCTGTGTCTTATTAAGCAAAGACATATGCAACTACCAAGCAGGGTTTCTGATCACTCATTTGTTCATTCAACAAACATTTACTGAACCCTTACTGTGTGCCAGGTACTTGGGATACAGCAGAGAGCATGGCAGACACGGTGCCTGCATGCTCGTTCTTACCGCAGAAGCAGATGTTAATCAAATGATCATAAACATGTAAGTATAGATTTGAAAGGAGAATGAAGGAGGCCAGGAGAGAGTATGAGGAAAGGCATCTTGGCCTAAGGGTCACCTGAGCTGAGCTGGGACCAGCTCCTAAAAAGGTGTGACTGCCCTAAGTTCAGTAATTTCCTCCAAAAGAGAGAAAAAGGATACAGTTAATGACTATATGTCTGCTCTGTGCCAGAGACAGGGATGGGCCATTTCTTTGACTATCTTGGCTTCTCCTCTCCAATGCTTCCAGGTAGGTGATATGCCCCCAGTTATTGCAGATTAGGAACCAAGGCTCCAAACGTTGCAGTAGCCTGATTGCATCTCATGTTCAGTAAGTGGTAAATAAGGGAGTCAAATCTGGATCCAAAGGAGCTAGTAACAGAAGACAGGGATGCTTAAGGTGATCTCACTCTGGCACTGAAAGGAAAGCCACAAAGAGGCACCAGCACTTGCTGTGAAGGAAGGGTGGGTGCACCCGGGTAATGCTTAAACGCATGGAGAGGGGCATGTCAAGAAACCATAACCACACTGGCGTCTCCATCACTTGGACCACCACATGTGCTTCCCAGCCTGCGCAGACAGGTAGCACATGGGAGCATCCCAGCAGAGGAGAGGGAGCTATCTTTTTGTACAGATTTCTATAAATGAAATCTGTGATTTGACAGAATTTGACCTTTCAGTACTGAGTCCTTTGCCGGCCCCATCATCGTTCCTGGCAGGACTCTCAACCTCCCATAAAAAAGAAAGTGTGACCTATTTTAAAATTCCTTCAGGGAAAGAGTCCGCATGTTGTCATGGCAACTGATGTGGGCTTTTTCAGGAGTCCTGCTTGGTTCTTCCTTCGGTCTAACCTATTTCCGCCCCAATATAAATCAAAGCTCGTGTGCTGGATTCCCAGGGGTGGGAGAGCAGACAGAAGAGACTCCCTGCAACCACAGCCTCTCGCTAGTCCCCAGCTCCATGGAAACTTTCAGGGGTGGAGAGAAGGTAGGAGAAGAGAAGAGGATGTAGAGTGAATGAAGGGAACAGAGGACAAGAGGAGGACCTCTCACTCAGAAATGGATATATGGGTTTAAAGGCCTGGGCAGTCTCTAGTCTTGCAAATTTGTAGTGGTTCCAATGGTACGATCCCTCCACCTTTCCCTCTACCTACCACTCTAACTCCCTGACCCAGCAGCTTTAGGAAGCCTTCCTCTCCACCTTCCAAGAAGTCCTACAACTCTGGCTGTCTAGGTCTTCTGTCAGGGCCTATATTGTGGCTTGTCTTTAGCTTTACTACACATGTGTCCTGTCACCGTTTCTCAACATCTAAGTTCCTGGAGTTAAGAGCCCATGACTGACGTTTCTTTTCAGCCACCACATCCGTGCACTGTATCCGTGCACACATCTCTGCTGACTTCAAAGAGAATTTCAATGTGGTACATATACACCATGCAACACTACACAGCCATAAAAAAAAAAGAGAGATCATGTCCTTTGCAGGGACATGGATAGAGCTGGAAGCCATTATCTTCAGCAAACTAACGCAGGAACAGAAAACCAAACACCGCGTGTTCTCATAACTAGGAGCTGAACTATGAGAACACATGGACACATTGGAGGGGGGACAACACACACTGGGGCCTGTCCAAGGGGTTGGGGGGTTGGGGGAAGAAGAATAGCTAATAGACACTGGGCTTAATACCTCGGTGATGGGATGATCTGTGCAGCAAACCACCATGGCACACATTCACCTATGTAACAAACCTGCACATCCTGCAAATGTACCCTGGAACTTAAAATAAAAATTGAAGGAAAAAAAGAGAGAATTTCAAGACATCATTCCCCTTCCCCATGTTGTTGAGCACATACCCACTCCCCTTTCCCCCACTCTCCCTATAGGGGAGAAGTAGTTTACCAATGAGTATCAAGACCTTCATAAGAACCCACAAAGCAGAGTCCTTCTGTGCTGGCCCTATCTAAAAGGTAGGAAGCAGATTTTTGGTGAAAGTGAGAGATTGGCACAATTGCTTTCCAAGACTATTTAGCTGCAAATGACAAAAAGCACAAGTCAAACAGACTTAAGCAAAACAGAAGGGAAATTTATGTACTCATTTAACTGGAAAGTCTGGCTTCAGTGGCTACAGCAATATGATCTCTCTCTCTTAATTTTACTCTGTTTTGGCTTCATCCTCAGCAGGCCCTCCTACTTGGTAGCAAAGATGATGACCAGCAGAATCAGGTATCTACTCTACCAGGGCTGCAAACACAACAGGGAGAAAATACCATCTTTCCCAGAGTTCCAACCAAGTGTCAGGGCTGACTCTCCTGGAACAAGTGCGGGTCACATGTCCAAGCCCTCAGCAATTCCACTGGCCAGGCCCGTGTCATGTGTCTACTCCCTGGAGCCTTATGAGTTGAGTAACCCCCACAAATCCCATGACTTGGAACAGGAAGGAGGTGGCACCCCAAAGCAGAATCCAAGTGCCATTTGCAGAAGGGGGTGGCATGGCGGCTGAGCTAACAAACACAACGCATGTCCACTGCCAGGCAGTATCTTCTCTTCTCTTTTTTGTTCTCATTCAGAATACTAACACATGGAATTAGAAGTGTCTCCCCCTTGAGAAACATCTTTAGTTCTGAAGGATTGGGCAAACCCAGAGTAGAACCGATTTTGGAAAAAAACAGTGAGTCACCTAAAACTGGTGTTGACCCTAGGTTTGCAAAGTGAGGAGTGAATGGGGGTCTTATTTATTCATTTTCACATTGAAATCCTCAGCTCTGTTCCACCTTGAGCCCTTTCTCACTGGCTGTTTGTTGCCAGCTGGACTTTGCACACATCAGAATGTTTTCCTTAATTATATGTCTGTATTTTAAAAAAAAAATAAGTAGTGGTGCTTATCATTCTGCCTGCACATGGGGACCTGGATGAGCTGGCTGACGCAAAGCAGTTTCTAAGCAACTTGCAGAGGCTGGTGCCTAATGCAACAGCAGTGAGATTTGGAGGGAAAATAAAATAAAACCCATGGAAACTCAATGTGGAACCAATTTTGATTGGTTCATAAAGGCTGCATGGGGTCCTTTGGGAGGTTAATTCCATCTCAGACTGATGGAAAGGGGCTTGTTTCCAGAAAGCCAGGGCCTCTCTGGTGTGGGACGTGTGATAAGTGGACTTCTGGAGGATTCCAATAAGCACTTTGTCCCAGGGAGACCTGGCACTGATAACGTGTGATAACAGAAATGCTGACGCTCAGAACCAAGAGAGGCTCTGAGGAGCCAAGCATTGCAAGCAACTCCATGAGTGATGGCTAGGAGAGGAAGAGGGGTGGGGCATGGTCTCCTTGCCCCTACTGCTTTCAGGCCTCACTGCCTGAAAGAAGGGATAGGCATTCTGAGCTGAGAGGTTTCAAGACTCACATCCGTAAAGCAGACTTTGCAGTGTACGCAGAGGGTATAATTGCAAGCAGTGGTGTGATTAAAAAGTGTGTGGGCTTTCTGGTCATTTCTTTGTGCGAGCAGCGTTTACATACTGGCTATGACACTCACCATCCACCATCCATGTGACTTGGGGAGAGTCATTTAACCACTCTTTGCCTAAGTTTTCTTGTTTTTTTAGATGGGAATAGTAACAGGATCGTTATGAGTATTAAATAAGATAATGTGTATAAAGCTCCTTGTTCCTAGTGGATGCTTAGCAAAATACCTATTTGTTCTCTTTCCCTCAAAATATGCCTATAATCCCAGGCCTCCTTTGGGAGCCTGAGGCAGGTGGATCACGACCTCAGGAGATAGAGACCATCCTGGCTAACATGGTGAAACCCCATCTCTATTAAAAATACAAAAAATTAGCCGGGCATGGTGGCAGGTGCCTGTAGTCCCAGCTACTCGGGAGGCTGAGGCAGGAGAATCGCTTGAACCCAGGAGGCGGAGGTTGCAGTGAGCGGAGATTGTGCCACTGAACTGCAGCCTGAGCGACAGTGAGATTCCGTTTCAGAAAACAAACAAACAAACAAAAAACCGTTCTCTTACCTGCTCCTGATGCCCTTTCTGATGCTTTCTTTCTATCATTTAAATTCACGTATCCATTCAACAGGCAGCAAGGGCCTGCTGCATGCCAGGTGCCTGGGGCTGTGGATACAGAAGCCCAGGGACCTAGTCTTGGCCTTGGAGGTGCTCCCATCAGCTGGAGCATCACGGAAGAACAGACAAGGCAGTCAGTCAATCACAGGGCAATGAAGTGATTGCATCAGGGGGTGGTGGGGTTGGGGGGAGTGGTGTTTGGGAACCACAGGTGTCTCTGGTTTGAAACCTGAAGGGCAAGGGGCAATTGTAAGCTATGAGGCTTTGCTAAGGAGTTTGTGCTTTAAGTGCAGAAAAGTGAAGGGATTGATTTTCATTTTAGATCACTCCGGGTGCTAGGAAAAAATGGGTGGAAGAAAAGGGTGGGGCCAGACTGGAGACAAGGCTAGAGTATAAGTGGCTGAAGCAGAAGATATCAGTGCCCCACTCATAGTCCCTCACCCAGACCACTGAAGTGCCCACTGGTCTCTCTTCCAGTCACCAGTGCTGGTATCTCTTTGCCTGATGGTCATCACTTGTCCACTGGAATTGTCTTCACTTCCCAAAAAAACTACTTGCACACAAATTATTTTCCCAGGGTGGATTGTTATAGGAACCCAAACCAGGAAGATGACTAACAGAGAAATATTTTCTAAAAGTGGTTTTGATGTTGAGGAGGAGAGGGAAGGCACTGGGCTGCACAGGAGAAGGAAGGCTCTGGAGTTCCCAGGAGATAAAGCTCACCAATATCTCCTGTTTCATTCTGTTCTGCTATAGTAACATGAAGGACCAAGTGGCAACTGGGAGAACCCATCCCAGCCGCCACACATGTCATCATTTGGCTCCTCGACACTGCCTGGAGCCTTGAGATTGTGCAGCGAGTCTCTGGAGCACAAGGTCCTGCCGTAAGCAGCCTCTGGCACGCTCTTCTAGCTGATGTAGCAGAAGAATCCTTAGTTTCTATATTACCAACACTTGAGACCTTCCTGTGGATCCATTCGTAAGGGCAGAAATCAAGTTCTGATAGGAATTCATGTCAAAAAAAAGAATTGCCAAGCTCCATCATTTGACATTCATTCATCTACTAATTAAAACTTTAGTAATATTTATTGAGTGTTTCTTGTGTGCCAGGCATCCTGGGAGGCCTTATGGATATGATCTTGAACAAAGCTAGAGTTTCCCTTCTCCTCCTGTCCGGATGGATTGGCAGTGGTTACTTCACTGTCTGGATTCCCTGAGCTGTACTCAGTTTTGGGTAGTGAAGGTAGACCCTGTCTTCCTCTCAACATGAACATTATCTATTCCTATGGCTCCAGGTAATGAAAAAAGACGAGTCATTCAGTATCATAGAAAAATTAGCAAATGACAGTTCACGAGAAAACCAATGACTTTTAACCATATGAAAAGATTAACAAACTACATATAATAGAAAAGTTATCAGCTCATCAAACATTGAAATTGTGATTATCACACTGTGTTGAGGAGGGTGTTGAAAAACAGGCACTTTCATATATTGCTGTAAGAAGTTTAAATTGTAAAATCTCTACAAATAAAATTTGGAAACCTCCTTTAACAATGTAAATGTATATTGCCATTTGATTCCAATTCTAGTAATTTTTCTTTAAGGTCAACTCACACTTGTGCAAAATGACATATGTATAAGGATGGAGTCACTGCACCATTGTTTGTCTTAGCAAAAGGGTAGAAACAAGCCAAATGGTAATCAACTTAGGAATGGTTCAGTTAATTATAATATATCCAGCCAATGCACTAGTATGCAGCTGAAAAAAATAAGGAAGCTATTTATGTACTATAAGGAAAGATCTCCAAAATTTAGTGTTAAAATTTTAAGGTACACAACAATGTGTAAAACATCATGCTATCCTACACACAAACACACATACATTCACTTGCTTGCATATGCAAAAATATTTCTGAAGGATACACAAGAAATCTCCGACATTGCCTTCAAAGAAAGATCTGGATGGCTAGTGGATAGGTATAAGAAAGAGTTTTATTGTCTGTGTTCTAAACCCTTCTTTATCTTTTGATTTTTGAAGTAGGTGAATGTATTGTCTTATTTTTGTATTAGAAATAAATAATAAAATTAAAAAGAAATATATTTAGTATCTTAAAAATAAATTCCCTTTGAGCTCTAGGATGTTAACTATGCCTTGTCTCTAACTAGGTATTAGAGTAATAAATGCTAGTTGTTATAATAAACAATTCTGAATGTCAGTAGCTTAATATAATATAAATAGCTCACATCAGAGGTGGATACAGGTTAGGCACTCACTTCTAAGCAGTTCAATTCTATCTGGTTGCTCTGCCATCATGGTCTTTGAAGTCATGATTTCACCCAGCTGGCAGATGAAGTAAAGAGAAAATTTGAGAAAGCATACTGAAGGCTTATCATCCTAGCACAGAAACGACTCTCACCATCTCTGTTCACATTACACCTGGCCAGAATTAGTGATATGGCCTTATCTAGATACAAGAAGGCTGGGAAATGTGGTATTCTTGTACGCCCAACAAGAAAAGGAAATGATTCGTGAAACACATAACATGATCTCTGTCACTAAGGATCACCCTAGGCCTTCATGATGACTGCACTAAGATTCTAGAGAGTCTGTTGGTCACTTCCTTAATTGACTCCTTACATCTATTAACTTTTGCCGCATAAAAAATTATCCAAAACCCAATGGCTTGAAATAACGATAATTTATTTAGCTCACAATTCTGTGGGTTGACAATTTGAGCTGTGCTCAGGTGAGTGGTTCTTCTGGTCTTGACTCACCCGTGCCTCTACAATCAAATGCAAGGCCAGCTGGAAACTGACTGATACAGCGTAGCCTCCGCCAAAACAGCTCATCTCTAGGCAACATGATCTCCATCATCCAGCTTGCTACCCTGAGCTGGTCAGTCGTGTAATGACTGATCAGGGTTCCAAAAGGGTGTGGTGCAGAGTATCTAGCCAGTCAATCCAATGGGGTTTTCTGTGAACATTAATAACATCTACTCCCTTATCACTGAGTGTTAAGATATTTAATGTGAGAATGGTTTGGAAATAGTTAAAATGCTCTACAAATATAAAGAATTATCACTTTGATTATTGAGAGCAGATTAGAGCAGAGGCTGCAAGGTGTCCCAAGGTCTGTGCTCAGAACAGGCACAGTGTCACTTCTATCACATTCTTCTCTGACTAAAAGGGGGAGGAAATAGACTCCATAGCTTGATGAGAGGACCTGCAAAGTCACATTGTACAGGGATGTAAATACAGGGAAGGAAATGATCGTGGCCATGTTTGCCATCCACCATAGTTCTGTTCAAAGGTTTTTTGGGGCAAAATTGATTCACATCCATGTCTAGGACTTCTTTGGAAAACTTCTTAGTGAAATTGATGAAAAAGACAGCCTTCTGCTACAAAAGGCCATATGTGGCCACCTCCACAATCCCTGATATCCAAACCCAGTATCTACACAGCTAAGTCATGGGTGCCAAAGTAAACCAAGGACACCGCATGAATGACAAAAGAAAAGATGACTTAGGGAGAAATTTGCTAATGATAAAAGTTATTGATGCTTAGAGTTAGAATTGTCCTTAGAGATCCTTTAATCTACTGGTTTTTAGATTAGTGCTCCGTGGAACTATGAGGACTCCCAGAAGGTGATTCACAGATTCTCTGAGGGGAAAGGCAAACACCAAACAGCAGTGCAGAAGAACTCTGGGCCTCCCCACACTACCTCAACCACAGCATCCACAATTTTTACAACAAAGAAGCCATTGACTTCTTATTGCAAAGATCCTGCTACGCCTTATACAAATGTTTTCCTAGAACTGCACTGTGGTTATTTCGATTTATTCAAATTTGAACACCCAATATCTTTAGGGGAGCCAATATCTGTTGAGTGCCCACTAAACACCAAGTATTGTGTTAGGTCTCTCAGTATAGAGTCTGATTCTCTCTGCCACATGGCTTAAGGGCCTTTCAGATTTCTTCTCCATGTCTGCCTTTATCCTGGACACCTACTTGTCAATGCCCAGGTTCCATGTCTCCAGCATAACCACATTCAAGGTCCTTTCCTGCTACAGTGAACATCAGCATGCCTTACAAAGCCAAGCACCATCCAGTTTTACACTGTCTCAGTCAGCTCTAGCCCACCTAGCTCTCCAAGACCCCTCCAAGTCTGAGTACCAGGAGTCCTCCAGTAAGTTCCCAATGTTCCCACTTTCCAAGTACAGCCATAGCCTTTCTTGGCTAACAACTTCTCCAGGCCAACTTGATATTAACAATATATACTCCAGTCAGAAATCAGGGCAATTTCTCTTCAAGGCTGGTCCTCTTTGACTTACATGACATCATCTTGTTTCTGAAAAGTCCATTGCTAGATGAGAAATTATAAAAAGGTTAATAGGAAATGACTTAAATCTTTATTTTGAAACAAAAATCTCACAATGCAACATGAAGTCAGTTGCTACGAGACAAATTTGTACCATCTGATCATCTAAAATTCTATTCTTGGTTCTGCTATCAACCCAACCAGAAGTATTTATTGAGACACTTTGTCTCCCTGAGCCTTTTATTCCTTCTCTCCTCGTTCTGTTCCCAATGGGAGTGGACTACCAGCTGCCAATCACCTCTCTAGACTTCTAACTCCCAGGCCGGCTAGGTAGAAGTGCTGTTGAACAAGAATGCTAAGCATTAATAGTAATCTCTTCATCTCGAGAGAATGTTGGGACTGCTTGGATAATTCTAAGGTAACTGACTGACACTTCTTATCTGTTGGGGCTCCTTAAAGGCCAGAAGTCAGGACCCAGTTCTAATTAGCAGGCAGTGGGGCAGAGTATCTAGCCAGTCAACCCAATGGGGTTTCTGTGTACATTAATAACATCTACCCCCTTATCACTGGATGTTAAGATATTTAATGTGAGAATGGTTTGGAAATAGTTAAAATGCTATACAAACATAAGGAATTATCACGTTGATTATTATGACACCCCATCTCATTTTTTCCCCTATTTCAGAATGCAAGAATACTCTCTAGTTGAGTCTAAATTAGAAGAAGCAGTAACATTTTACACCAGTCCCTCCAAGTAGTCTTCTGGTGGCCCAAAACCAGAGCAGGCAGCACCACAGGTGAGCCCAACCAGGCAGGACTTTTTCTTAACCACAGACAAAGAGGAGCTGATGGTGTGAAGCTGAGAAAACACCGTCTCATGAAGATTTCTCCAACTTGTATGTGACATCCAAGGGCAAAGCTGTACTCTTCAGCCAGGAAATCAAAAATATGTTGCATACCCTGGCCAGAGATGTTTCAAAGTACTGGGGAGTTAGAGACATGAGCATAAAAAGAAAAATGCCATTGCATCCCTGGCAGCTAACACAGCACTCAGTAAATAGCATGCACCATCCTAGGTACACAGAAAACATTGGGTGGATGGATGGATGGATGGATGGATGGATGGATGGATGGATGGATGGATTGATGGAAGAAGAATGAATGAACAAGCATAAAGATACCCCAAAGGCTGGGCACTGTGACTCACGCCTACAATCCTAACACTTTGGGAAGCCAAGGCAGGCAGATCGCCTAAGACCTGGAGTTCAAGACCAGTCTGGCCAACATGAAAAACCCTGTCTCTGAAAAAAAAAAAAAAATTAGCCAGGCATGGTGGTGCATACCTATAATTCCAGCTATTTGGGCAACTGAGGCACAAGAATTGCTTGAGCCCTGGTAGTGGAGGCTGCAGTGAGCTGAGGTTATACCACTGCACTCCAGCCTGGGCAACACAACGAGCTTCTATTTAGGGGGGAAAAAGAAACTTCCCAAATGTGCCTCTATTTTACAAAGAGATGTCTCCCCACCAAAGTGATTAGAATGCCATTTCAACAAGTACCAAGGCAAACTTTGCTTATGAACAGCTGTTTATGACCCAACATTAGCCACAATGCCATGCTAGCTTAAAGCATGACCTTCTACAAAATTTTTAAAAGGCTTCCCTCTCAGAGGATGATTAGGAAAGGGCACCTGCTCTGATCTGAAACTGCCAGGGCCTACAGCTTGGATTCCAGTACTATTCACTTCTTCTGCCAGGTAACTTTGTACAATGTACAAAGTGAACAACTGGGTGAAGTGGTTTTGCTTAGTTATATGATGAAGCAAACACTAATACTATGGGAGAAGGCAGAATGTGGCTCTCTGGCTTGCCAGGCCCCCTTCTCTGGCCTCCTCCTGGGCTGGTGGAGTAGGGCGTGTCAGCCACTGGCCTTCGGTGACCACACACAGAGGTGTTCTGGCACAGGCCCAGGTTGAGCTCATAAAGCCAGAAGAAACAAATCGTGTGTAATCTTTACCCAGGTGAAGATCAACAGCACTCCCATTACCCCCAGAGACTTCTCTAATGACCCATCCATCAACACACCCTCTACACCTCCAGCTTCCTTGGCAGTCACTATTCTGACCTCTGTCACTATATATCAGCTTTGTCTTTTCTTTCATTGCATACAAATTGAATCATACAGTAGATTCTCTTTTGTGTCTAGATTATTTAACTCAACACAGTGTGCTTGAAATTAATCCACGTTATTGTGAATAGCAAGAGTTCATTCCTTTTGGTGCTGAGGAAGATATTCAAATGGCCAGGTCACATGTATTAAAATGCTCAAAGTTGTTAGCCATCGGAGAAATACAAATTAAAACCACAATGAGTTACACCTGCATACCCACAAGAATAGCTAAAACCAAAGGTGCAATACCAAGCATTGATGAGGATGTAGTGAACCGTAACCCTTGGGTGCCACTTGTGGGCATATAAACTGGTAAAAACCATTATGGAAAACTGGTGAGCAATTTCTAATAAGCATTCACCTATTATATGACCTGGCAAAAAATGAAAACACAAATGCACAAAGAGACCTGTACAAGAGTGTTCATAGTAACTTTATTTATAAAAGTCCCCAAGTTCAAATAGCTGAAATGTCTATCAGCAAAAGAATTGATAGATAAATTGTATATCCAAATAGTGGACAAGTCATTCTTATCCTCTATGATGCCTCAGTTTATGGAAAAAAATAATGCGTATGCCACACAGAGGGTTATTAGATGAACAATGGGGAAAGTGACTTACAAATACAAGATTTATCTTCGGTTTGTAGCTATATAAATCAGAAAAAGACAAAGAAAAGGTAGGCTTGAAAAAAAAAAGAAAGACACAAACCAATGTGTTGTAGGCTGCCAACTTCTAAGCCTGCTCAAATTTCTCATCTTCCTGGATGCAGCTGCCATTTCTCTGACCTATTGGAGGTAAGAAATAGTTAGGGACAGCAAGTAAAACCATTTTTCCTCCTCCCAATAAAACATGGTAACCAAGAAGGTTTCCTTTAGAATTTTAACTTAAAATAAAAACAAAAAAACAGCCAAAT
The DNA here is from genome assembly GCF_024542745.1 of Macaca thibetana thibetana. Lineage (NCBI taxonomy): Eukaryota > Metazoa > Chordata > Mammalia > Primates > Cercopithecidae > Macaca > Macaca thibetana. The sequence continues at coordinate 94,802,222 of NC_065579.1, read as the reverse complement.
GGCAGGTGTGGTGGCTCATACCTGTAATCCTAGCACTTTGGGAGGCCAAGGCGGGCAGATTACTTGAGGTCGGGAGTTTGAAACCAGCTTGGCCATCATGATGAAACCTGTCTTTACTAAAAATACAAAAATTAGTGGGGCACCTCTAATCCCAGCTACTCAAGAGGCTGAGACAGGAGAATCGCTTGAACCTGGGAGGCGGAGCTTGCAGTGAGCTGAGATTGGGCCGCTGCACTCCAACCTGGGCAACAGAGTGAGACTCCATCTCAAAAAAAAAAAAAAAAGAAAAGAAAAAGCCAAATTTCCCATACATGTTTAATCTGCTCAACTCAGAAATCTTAAAGTATCTATTTCTGCATCCTTCCCATAATCTTTATTCTGTTTCAATCAGCTAGCCACCCCAAAACTCTGGAAACAAGCAGGAAAATAATCACATATACCCATACAAATACACACACACAGAACACACACACACACACACAAACATACACAGAAACATAGACACGCACATATGTTGTCTTCTCTACCTAGGAATATATGGAAGGCTACATATTTTCTATAGCTCTGCACAACAAGCACAAAGTGATGTGTCACTTGATAGCAAACATGTTAGAACATATACATCCAAGGGAGCTTTCCCAAAGCTTCTAGTCTTATTCTGATGATGCTGTTCCTGCTAAAAAAAAAAAGGAAAAAAAACACCTTTTTGGTGTTTTTGGAAGCCATGTTACATGAAAAACTGTGAGAAGAACAGAGGCTATAGAATCTGGAAGAGATAAGCCACAAAGGCTTACAGATAGGGAAACTAAGGTTGAGTCACTTGTCCAAGATGACACAGCCAGTAAAGGATGGTGGCTCAATTTGAGCTCAGGCAGTCTGCCCTTGATCTGTTTTACCCTCAGCCCTCCTAGAATAGAATGGGACAGACAAATAATGAAGACTGAAAATGCAGCCCCGGTGCTCTGGTAGAAGAGACTAGAGTATAGTGGATGCTCTGAGGAAAGAGTGCTCCTTGGGGGTTAGGGAGTGATAGGTGTCAGGAAGGACTGCATGGAAGAGCTGCTGTTCACAAAGAAGGGACTTTAGAAGCTGATTTAGCTCTTTTCAGATTCACCAGCTTTTATTTTCATATCTTCCTCCAAGATAGGTTCAGAGAATGCCAGGTGGGATTTGTAACATCCCGTTCCTCGGCCACTATCAATACCCTTGCCTGGTACCTCTCTCGTAGTGGATGGGATCTTGGGCACAGCGTTGGCAAATGGGACCACTACAGGGAAATAAGCAAGCTGTCAATGCCTTCTTCCCTCTGCCTCCTAGACTCCTGAAATCCATAGTCAGATCTTTCCTTAACAGTCAAATGGTGGTCCAAGAAGAAGAAGAAGAGAGAGACAGAGAGAATGTGTGTGTATGTTTTTGTGTGTGTGTGATGCAAAGGAGATAGGGAGGGAGACCGAGGCCCGGGAGCCCATCTCTCCCCCAGCCTCAGAGCATCCAGCTCGTGCACAGAGGACCAAAGTTGCCTGGTCCTTTGATCGGTACCCCATGCTGTGCCTTGTTCAGGGAATTTTTAAATTCTCTTTCATTTTTATTGAGCAGCTTCCCTCCCCACCCCCCATCTCTGAGTCAGGTCTTAGGATTATTCGGTCCTTCTCTTCATTGATTTGTTTTTCTGACCTTTGTAGTAGATACAGAAATATATGGATGCAACAAGAAATAAAGGAAGAAAGGGAAGGGGGAGGGAGCCTGAGCAGCCTCCCTCTGGAAGGGAGGGTGTATGGTGAGGGACTTGGGTCTGGCTACATTTTACAGGGAAAAAAAAAAAAAGCAAGTGGGATGGCAGAGGCTTGGTGCCAAATAACGGAAGCCTGGCTGGGAAGGAAAGGCCCCTGACCTGAAGGGGCTGGCGACTGATGAACAGGGTAAGGCCACCATCCTGTGTCTTCCCAGAGGATGGTGCAATGGACCTCTGTGCCTCTATGCATTTGCTTTCTGTTGAAAAGACTCCTACATCAGCTTTGTTTTTCTTTCTTTCAGTGAATACCTACAGCACCCACTCCATGCTAGGCTCTGCACTAGAGCCAGTAATGCATGAGCTCTTTTCTTTCCCTCTCTCTCTGAGCCTATTGTATTAAACCTCATGTCTTCAAGCCAGCCACACCTGTGCATCCTCCATTGTCATCACTGAGAAGAGGGGGGAAATGAACATTCGTGGAGTACCCACTGCCCAGCACTGTGAAAGCATTTTATTTGTATTACAGGGTGCTTGGCAAGACTTTTTCTGTTGCTCCAAAAACAGAAGCTGGGATGCACAGCTGAGTCACCAACTGGAAAGTAGTGTTGGATGAGAAATGATTCCTCCCAACAGGTGTGACTGCTGTTCGCATTTAGAAGACAACCGAAAGGGCTCTGAATCAGTGGTAATGATCTGAGATTACTGCAAGATGGGGATGCCCTGTGTCCTGTGTCTACCCTAGCAGGGCATACTCCTAAAGAGGAGATACGTGGCAGAGGAAATCCCAGAACAACCTGCACCTTGGCAGTTTGGTGAGGCTGATGATGTGAATCCCCCAACTGTCAAGCAACATCACCTAAAGTGGCTACACTTGACTTAACTTGCCTCTACTTCACCCAACTGGGCTGCCCACCAGTCAAAGGGAGGCAGTAGTGAAAGCTGACTTGAAGTCAAAGAGGTGAATATCCATCAGGGAATTGACACAGGGCCATTCAGAAAAATCTAGACACGCACACTGGAAGGAGGTCTAGCCTTTGAACTCCTGCCACAGAGGGCATCAGCAACCAGCCAGTGCTGGCCCAAGAACCACCACCACCCAACAAAGGGAATATCAGAGATAGGAACAGTTATGTAAAGAGATGCTCATCCTTTTCCTCTTCCTTCTACCAGAAAACCCCCTGGAGGGATCAAACCCTAAAGAAGGAGTAGGTACTCCAAGCTTGCCTGGGAGGAGGGAAGTAATGTAGATGAAATTGCAATTGAGTTTGCAAGTTAGCAAGTCCCGTGAGCACCCCATCCCATATCCCCTCACCTTTACTTTTCAGTACACCCAGGCCTGACTTCCAACTGCCGACATCTGCATCTCTTTGCCTGTAGGCTTCTTCCGACCACTGAAGCCCTCTGTGCCCACAGGGAACTGCTGGAGAATTAAGAGACCCTAGAAACAGCCCTCATCCATTGATAGATGGATATTGGTGTATAAATACCCCAGCTCCTTTACTTAGGTAGGATAACTCTGAGTCTCTTGTTCTACACTACATTCACTATTTACTGGTGCAAAACAATTTACCCCCAAAACATGGTGGCTTAATATAACAATAACTTCACTATTTTACAGTTTCCATGGGTCAGAAATTAAGGAGCAACTTAACTTGGTGGTTCTGGCTCCAGATTGCTCATGAGATTGTAGTCAAGATGTCTTCTGGGGCTGCAGCCAACCAAAGTCTTGACCACACTGAATGATCTGCTTCCAAGATGGCTCATTCACAGATCTGGCAAGTTGGTGCTGGCTATTGGCAGGAAACCTCAGCTTATGACCACATGGACCTCTCCATAGGACTTTTTGAGTCTCCTCATGAACTGTGACTGGCTTCCCCCAGGGCTGGTAATCCAAGAGAAAGAGAGATCAAAGTGGGAAGAGCAACATGTTTTATGATCTAGCCTCAAAAGTCAGATACTGCATTGATTATCTATTGCTACAAAACAAATTACCCCAAGACTTAGCAGCTTTAAAAAATGATTAACACAATTTCTAGGGATCAGGAAATCTGGGCACAGCTTACCTGGGTGCCTCTGACTCAAGGTTTCTTTTGAGGCTGCAGGCTCTCTCTCAAGGTGTTGGCTGAGGCTGCAGGCGTCTCAAGGCTCAACTAAGGGAGGATCTACTTCCAGGCTCACTCCCCGGGCTGTCAGCAGCCTCACTTCCTCCACCACATGGGCCTCTCCATACGGCAATTCACAGAATGGTGGCTAGTTTTTCCTCGGAGCCAATGAGGAAAAGACCAAGAGAGCATAAACAAGAAGAAAGCCAGGGTCTTTCTGTATCCTAATCTCACAACTGACATTTATGACCTTGACCACATTCTATCGGCTACAAGTGACTCCCTTATTATTGGTTATAAATGGCCCACACTCTTGGGGAAGGGATTATACACGGGTATGACTACCAGGGGACAGGGATAACTGGGGCCATCTCAGGGGCTGCTAACCACAGAGGGCATGTTCTATTGGCCACACAGGCCACACATATGGTTCGTTGTGGGAGGGGATTAAACAAGAGCATGAATACAGCAGGCGAGGATTGCTGGGGCCAACTTGAAGGTTGGTTCCCACAAAAGTGTTTCCCAGTGTTCCCCAGGGAAATTAAGCAACTGTTGATAATGCGCTTTTTAATGTCTGCCTTTCCTTTCCAGGTTCACTTCTCTTCTTCCCTAGTCTTTCCTGGCATTGTCTTCCAAATAAACCACTTGCATATAAACCCTTATCTCAAAGTCTACCTCTAGGAGAACACAGAGTAAAACTTTAAACTAGACTTTTATAAAAATATGTGGAACTAATACACAAAATTCATTTCTTATCTTGGAACACAGCAAAAATTTGAAAGCCATTGTAGTAAACACTGCAGAATTTCAGAGCAAGAGTGGTTTTACTTAACCTGATGACATCTAGGAAGACTAGGCCTTAAAGATTTGGATACAGGAAAAATCAGAAAGTACATTGTATATCCACAAATAACAACGTTCAAAACTGGGGCTATTAGTTCTTGAGAGAATTCTCCACTTGTCTTTTGGAATTACATTTTTATTTCTACCTGCTCATCACTTTATTCAGTCTAGTAAGGGCCTTGTGTCAAGATGCCTGTACTCTGCCTGAGCTCCAGCCAAGCCTTATGGCCAGCAAGTATTCTGTACTTTCATGAGGTCAGATTTCTGTGTGGCAAAATGGTAGAGATGAAATGCAAAAACGTTCATAGCACTGGGGAGGGGTTTGGGATCCCAGGAGTAGTTGCTTGAAACAATGGCATATTTTTCAAAACTCACTTTGAGACTCACTTTGGATAGGCAGGTACCAAATGACTCTTGACCGCTAAGCACCAAAAACGTGCTCAGGAGAAATCAAGGCCTTCCAATGCATTCAATCATGGGTCTGTCAAGGGCTGGCTAGAGAAGCTTAAATCCAAATTAATTACTCAGAAATCTCTAGTTCAGAAGTTGGGCCACAGACATGCTCATCAGCATGCAACGGCAGTGCCGTTCCCACAGCAAGAAGAAAAGAAACCAGCATAATAAGGACAGTAGATAAAAGGGAGACCATGGAGGAGGATCTTAATTGTATCTTAATTGAGTCACACGCTTTCTCCTTCATGCAGATCCTGGCCCTGAAGTCAAAAAGAGAGTGGCTTCTCTGCTGGGGTGCTTCCTGTGCCCCAGCCATGGCTGGTGTACAAGGTCAACATACTGTGGCAATCTACTAAAAAACAAGTGTATCAGTTAATTGTTGCTGCAATAATACTATATAACAAACCACCCCAAACCTTAGCAATAATCACACATTTTCATTTGTGCATCCACAGATCTGTGGGCCTGTGTGTTTACAGGTCAGCAGGGGGTTGGCTGATGAGGCTGGGTTTGGCTGAGTGGCTCTGCCTCAAACTGTGAGTGTAGCTGGTCTTGGCTCTCATTGAGGTTTGGCTCATATCTACTCCACATGTATCCACTCCCGGGACCAGACTAAGGGGGATGCTGTTACCCAGGGGTGCCTCTCCGAGGCACGGAGAGAAAGCAGGAACATCCAAGGCCTCTTAAGGCCTAGGCTTAGAAGTGACACATCCTCGCTTCTGCCCATGTATCATTTGTCAAAGTCAAGGGGTGGGGAACTACCCACAAAGAGGCCGTGTCAAGGGTGAGGAGGTAGAACAGGGTAAAAGATTTGGGGCAATAATCCCGTGGACCAAAGCCTGAGTCTCACCTCCCAACCCAAACGGAAGCCATGCTGATAGAGACTCCGGAGTTCCAATCTATTTGTTAGATTTCTGATAAGTGGCAGGACGAAGGTGAGAATGACACCTTGTGACCTCATCTGGCCACCACAAAAACTGTAGGACAGTGATGGAGCACACTGCCCACTTCCTCTACACTGCAGAACCAGTCAACACAGACCATGGCACTCAGGAGCCTCCTGCATGGTCAGACTCAGTTATTATTGTTATGTGAAGAGGTGTGGCATTTCCTCTGACGTTGGAAGGCGAGGGTAATTGCAGGTTATGTGGTCATTCCCAGGGAAAGAAGAACAGGGCCTATTCTTCAAAGACATGTGTGCTACTCTACAATTAGGGATGTTCCATAGCCATCAGTTTCTTCTACATTAGCTTTGGCCTATGTGGTTGACTGGCAAGGTGACTTTTGAAAAGGGAAAAATTTCCATTGCTTTTCTAAAAATGAAGTAAAAAAAATAAATTAAAAAAATATATAAAAATAAGCTTTTTGACTTGGGTTGACAAAAAAAAAAAAAAAAAGCTATCCAAGACAGCTCCAACCTGCATAGCTTAGAGTCAGTCATGACAAAGGTACTTTCCTAGACCCTATAAACCACTGACTGGGTGTGCGCAGGGTTACAGCACACAGACTATAGTGTCCCCTGCGCTACGTGACCCACCCGGGGAGCAAGTGGAGGCTGAGTTCCAAGCTGTACTCTTACCATTCCCTGTACTCTGCTTGCCAAGCCAAAGACCCAGACTAGGGACTGTGTTATTCTAAAGGAAGGGGCACCTTTGATAATTAACCTGCCACAAGGGGCATCTTTTGGTAATTCACAGAAAGATGATTCACCACCAAGGGTAATTTATCTCCTTAACAGTCAGATGTATGGCTGTCCCAGGCTGCCGAGAGGCTGCCCAGACCATGGGGCCTGGCATGGTGTGATAAGTTGGATTCCCTTTCCAACCCTTCCCTGACCCCATCACGTCCTTTGCCACATGACACTGCAATGCCACATGTGACTCTGCAGTGTCTGAAAGAAGTAAAGTATACATCTTCACACCACTGATAATGCATTAGCTGTGTGACTTGCTTTGCCCAGTGGAATGTCAGTGGATATGAAGCGAGCAGGGGCTTTATTTTTTTATTTCAGTAGGTTTTTGGGGAACAGGTGATGTTTGGTTACATTAATAAGTTCTTTAGTGATGATTTCTGAGATTTTGGTGCACCCATCACCCAAGCAGTGTGTACACTATACCCAGTGTGTAGTCTTTTATCCCTCACATCCCTCACACCCTTTTCTCCAAGTCCCCAAAATCCACTGTATCATACTTACGCCTTTGCATCCTCACAGTTTAGCTCCCACTTATGAGTGAGAATATATGATGTGTGGTTTTCCATTCCTGAGTTACTTCACTTAGAATAATGGTCTCCAATTCCATCCAGGTTGCTGCAAACGCCATTATTTCGTTCCTTTTTATGGCCAAGTAGTATTACATGGTATATATATACCACAATTTCTTTATCCACTGACTGACTGATGGACATTTGGGCTCGTTCCATATTTTTGCAATTGAGAATTGTGCTGCTATAAACATGCATGCGCAAGTATCTTTTTTGTATAATGATTTCTTTTCCTCTGGGTAGATACCCAGGAGTGGGATTGCCAGATCAAATGGTAGTTCTATTTTTAGTTCTTTAAGGAATCTCCACGCTGTTTTTCACAGTGGTTGTACTATTTTACATTCCCACCAACAGTGTAAAAGTGTTCCCTTTTCACCACATCCAAGCCAACATCTATTTTTTTATTATGGCCATTCTTGCAGAACTGAGGTGATATCACATTGTGGTTTTGATTCACATTTCCCTGATCATTAGTGATGTTGAGCATTTTTTCATATGTTTATTGGCCATTTGTATATCTTCTTTTAAGAACTGTCTATTCATGTCAAGGTTTGCTCTTGCTGATTTGTTTGAGTTCCTTGTAGATTCTGCATATTAGTCCTTTCTGATACATATACTGCAAAGATTTTCTCCCACTCTGTAGGTTGTCTGTTGACTCAGCTAATTGTCTCTTTTGCTCTGGGTAGATAGCTTTCTAGTTTAATTAAGTTCCATTTATTTATCTTCATTTCTGTTGCATTTGCTTTTGGGTTCTTGGTCATGAAGTCTTTGCCTAAGCCAATGTCTAGAAGCATTTTTCCAATGTTATCTTCTAGAATTTGTATGGTTTCCAGTCTTAGATTTAAGGTTTTGATCCATCTTGAGTTGATTTTTGTATATGGTGAGAGAGGAGGGTCCAGTTTCACTCTTCTACATGTGGCTTGCCAATTATCCCAGCACCATTTGTTGAATAGGGTGTCCTTTCCCCACTTTATGTTTTTGTTTGCTTTGTCAAAGATCAGTTGGCTGTAAGTATTTGACTTTATTTCTGGGTTCTCTATTCTGTTCCATTGGTCTATGTGCCTATTTCTGTACCAGTACCATGCTGTTTTGGTGACTATGGCCTTGTAGTATAGTTTGAAATCTGGTAATGTGATGTTTCCAGATTTGTACTTTTTGATTAGTCTTGCTTTGGCTATGTGGGCTCTTTTTTGGTTCCATATGAATTTTATAATTGTTTTTTCTAATCCTGCAAAGAATTATGGTGGTATTTAGATGGGAATTGCATTGAATTTGTAGATTGTTTTTGGCAGTCTGGTCATTTTCACAATATTGATTCTACCCATTCATGCACATGGGATGTGTTTCCATTTGTTTGTGTCATCTGTGATTTCCTTCAGCAATGTTTTGCAGTTTTCCTAGAGTTCTTTTACCTACTTGGTTAGGTATATTCCTAAGTCTTTCTTTTATTTATTTATTTTTTTACAGGTATTGTAAAGGGGGTTGAGTTCTTGATTTGATTCTCAGTTTGATCACTGTTGGTGTATAGCAGAGCTACTGATTTGTGTACATTAATTTTGTATCCTGAAACTTTGCTGAATTGATTAATTAGTTCTAAGAGCTTTTAGGAAGAGTCTTCAGGGTTTTTTAGGTATATGATCGTATCATCAGCCAACAGCAATAACTTGACTTCCTCTTTACAGGTTTGGATGCCCTTTATTTCTTTCTCTTGTCTGATTGCTCTGGCTAGGACTTCCAGTACTATGTTGAATAGAAGTGGTGAAAGTGGGCATCCTTGTCTTGTTCCAGTTCTCGGGGGGAATGCTTTTAACTTTTCCCTGTTCAGTATAGTGTTGGCTGTGGGTTTGTCATAGATGGCTTTTATCATCTTGAGGTATGTCCCTTCTATGCCAATTTTGCTGAGGGTTTTAATCATAAAAGGATGCCGGATTTTGTCAAATGCATTTTCTGTGTCTATTGAGATGATCATTTGATTTTTGTTTTTAATTCTGTTTATGTGGTGTATCACATTGATTGACTTGCATATGTGGTTTGTTTGTTTGTTTGTTTGTTTGTTTTTGACAGAATCTCACTCTGTTGCCCAGACTGGAATACAATGGTGCAATCTCAACTCACTGCAACCTCCACCTCCTGGGTTCAAGCAATTCTCCTGCCTCAGCCTCCTGAGTAGCTGGGATTACAGGTGCCCACCACCATGCCCAGCTAATTTTGTGTATTGTTAGTAGAGATGGGGTTTCGATATGTTGGCCAGGCTGGTCTCGAACTCCTGACCTCAGGTAATCCACCCACCTCAGCCTCCCAAAGGGCTGGGATTACAGGTGTGAGCCACCGTGCCCAGCCTGACTTGCATATGTTAAACCATCCCTGCATCCCTGGTATGAAACCCATTTGATCATGGTGGATTATCTTTTTGATATGCTGTTTGATTCATTTAGCTAGTATTTTGTTAAGGATTTTTACATCTATGTTTATCAGGAACATTTGTCTGTAGTTTTCTTTATTTGTTATGTCCTTTCCTGGTTTTGGTATTAAGGTGATACTGGCTTCATAGAATGATTTAGGGAGGATTCCCTCTTTCTCTATCTAGTGGAATAGTGTCAATAGGATTGGTACCAATTCTTTGAATGTCAGATAAAATTCAGCTGTGAATCCGTGTGGTCCTGGACTCTTTTTTGTTGGCAATTTTTTTTATTACCATTTCAAGTTTTTACTTCTTCCTGGTTTAAACTAGGAAGGTTGTATATTTCCAGGAATTTATCCATCTCCTCCATGTTTTCTAGTTTATGCATATAAAGATATTCATAATAGCCTTAAATAATCTTTTGTATTTCTGTGGTATTAGTTGTAATATCTCCTGTTTCTTTTCTAATCGAGCTTATTTGGATGTTCTCTCTTCCTTTCTTGCTTAATCTTGCTAATTATCTACCAATTTTGTTTATCTTTTCAAAGAACCAGCTTTGTGATTTATTTATCTTTTGTATTTTTTGTTTTAATTTCATTTAGTTCTGCTCTGATCTTCATTATTTCTTTTCTTCTGCTGGGCTTGGGTTTGGTTTGTTCTCATTTCTCTAGTTCCTTGAGGTGTGACCTTAGATTGTCCACTTGGGCTCTTTCTGACTTTTTGATATAGGCATTTAAGGCTATGAACTTTCCTCTTAGCACTGCCTTTGTTGTATCCCAGAGGTTTTGATAGGTTGTGTCACTATCATCGTTCAGTGCAAAGAAAATTTTAAATTTCCATCTTGATTTCATTGTTGACCCAATGATCATTCAGAAGCAGGTTATTTAATTTCCATGTATTTGCATGGTTTTCAGGGTTCCCATAAGTGGGGCTGATTTCCAATTTTATCCCACTGTGGTCTGGGAGAGTACTTGATATAATTTCAATTTTCTTAAATTTATTGAAACCTGATTTGTAGCCTGTTATATGGTCTATCTTGGAGAAAGTTCCATGTGCTGATGAATAGAATGTATATTCTGCAGTTGTTGGGTAGAATGTTCCATAAATATCTGTTAAGTCCATTTGTTAAAGGGTAGAGTTTAAATTCATTGTTTCTTTGTTGACTTTCTTTCTTGATGACATGTCAAGTGCTGTCAGTAGAGTATTGAAGTCTCCTACTATTATTGTGTTGCCGTCTATCTCATTTCTTAGGCCTAGTAGTAATTGTTTTATAAATTTAGGAGCTCCAGTGTTAAATACATATATATTAGGATTGTGATATTTTCCTGTTGGGCAAGCCCTTTTATCATTATATAATGTCCCTCTTTGTCTTCTATTACTGCTCTTGCTTTAAAGTTTGTTTTGTCCGATATAAAAATAGCTACACCTGCTCACTTTTGGTGTCTATTTGCATGGAATATCTTTTTCCAACCCTTTACCTTAAGTTTATGTGAGTCATTGTGTGTTAAGCAAGTCTCTTGAAGACAGCAGATACTTGGTTGGTGAATTCTTATCCATTCTGACATTCTGTACCTTTTAATTGGAGCATTTAGGCCACTTACATTCAATGTTAGTATTGAGATATGTGTACTATCCTATTTATCAAGATATTTGTTGCCTGAATACCTTTTTTTTTTAATTATGTTTTTGTTTCACAAGTCCTGTGAGATTTATGCTTTAAGGAGGTTCTATTTTCGTGTATTTAGAGAATTAGTTTCAAGATTTAGAGCCCCTTTTAGTAGTTCTTGTAGTGCTGGCTTGGTAGTGGCAAACTCTCTCAGCATTTGTTTGTCTGAAAAAGACTGTATCTTCCCTTTATTTATGAAGCTTAGTTTCACTGGAAACTAAATTCTTGGCTGATAATTATTTTGTTTATGGAGGCTAAAGATATGGCCCCAATCCCTTCTAGCTTGTAGGATTTCTGCTGATAAATCTTCTGTTAATCTGATTGGTTTTCCTTTATAGGTTACCTGGTGCTTGTGCCTCACAGCTCTTAAGATTCTTTCCTCTTTCTTGACTTTAGAAGCCTGATGACTATGTGCCTAGGTGATCACCTTTTTGCAATAAGTTTCCCAGGTGTTCTTTGAGCTTCTTGTATTTGGATGTCTAGATCTCTAGCAAAGCCAGGGAAGTCTTCCTCAATTATTCTCTCAAATATGTTTTCCAAACTTTTAGATTTTTCTTCTTCCTCAAGAACACCATTATTCTTAGGTTTGGTCATTTGATATAATCCCAAACTTCTTGGAGGCTTTGTCCTTTTATTTTTATTCCTTTTTTCTTTGTCTTTGTTGGATTGAATTAATTTGAAAACTTTGTCGTTAAGCTCTGAACTTCCTTCTTCTACTTGTTTTATTCTATTGCTGAGACTTTCAGTGTATTTTGCATTTCTCTAAGTGTGTCTTTCATTTCCAGAAGCTGTGATTGCTTTTAATTTATGCTATCTATTTCATTGAAGATTTTTCCCTTCATATCTTGTATCATTTTTTTATTTCATTAAGTTGGACTTCACGTTTCTCTGGTGCCTCCTTGATCAGCTATATAATTAACCTTCCTGAATTCTTTTTCTGACAAGTCAGAGAATTCTTCTTGGTTTGGATCCATTGCTGGTGAGCTAGTATAATCTTTTGGGGTGTTAAAGAACTTTGTTTTTGTCATATTACCAGAATTTTTCTGGTACTCTCTCCTTTAGGTAGACTAGGTCAGAGGGAAGATCTGGCACACAAGGGCTGCTGTTAAGATTCTTTTGTCCCACAGGGTGTTCTCTTGATATGGTGCTCTCCCTCTTTCCCTAGGGATGTGGCTTCCTGAGAGCTGAACTGCAGTGATTGTTATTTCTCTTCTGGATCTAGACATTCAGTGGAGCTACAGGGTTCTGGGCTGGTACTGGGGAGCGTCTGTGCAGAGTCCTGTGATGTGAACCATCTTTAGGTCTCTCAGCTGTGGATACCAGCACCTGGTCCATTGGAGGTAGCAGGGGAGTGAAGTGAACTCTGTGAGGGTCCTTCATTGTAGTTTTGTTTATTGCACTAGTTTTGCGTTGGTTGGCCTCCATTTAGGAAGTGGTGCTTTCAAGAGGGCATGAGCTGCAGTAGTATAGGAAGGATCAGGCAGTGGGCAGGGCCATAGAGCTCCCAAGAGATTATGTCCCTTGTCTTTGGCTACCAGGGCAGGTAGAAAAAGACCATCAGGTGGGAGCAGGGTTAGGTATGTCTGAGCTCAGACTCTCCTTGGGTGGGGTTTGCTGCAGCTGCTGTGGGAGATGGGGGTGTGGTTCACAGGCCAATGGAGTTATATTCCCAGAGGATTATGGCCGTCTCTGCTATGTCATGCAGGTTGCCAGGCAAGTGGGGGGAAACAGCAGTTAAAGGCCTCACCCAGCTCCCACACAGCCCAAAAGGCTGGTCTTACTCCCACCATGTCCCCCCAGCAGCACTGAGTTTATTTCCCAGCAGCAGATGAGCAGGGCTGAGAACTTGCCTTAGGCTACCAGCCACCCAGCTGAGAAAGCAAACAGGGCTTTCACGTTTTACACTTCCACTCCTGCTGCAGCTTCCGTGCTGTGTCTACACTCCTGGTTCACCATGTCCCTGAGATTCTGTCCAGGAAACTTGGTGTTGTGTTGAAATTGTTACAAAGTTTGGCTGGAAGTTTCCTTCTCCTTTTGGTCTTTTCCCAGTTCCTCTGGCAGCTCTCCCCGAGAATCCCTGTGAGACAAAGTCAGAAATGGCTTTCCTGGGGACCAAGAGTGCCCACAGGACTCTTCTTGTTGCTTCTTCTACCCCTACATTTCACTCAGCTTTCTAAATTTGTCTCAGCTCCAGGTAAGGTCAAATCTTTGTCCAATGATCTGGACTTTCAGGTACCCCATTGAGGGTGTGTGTTCAGGGACGGATGATCCCCCTTTCACACCTTCACACTTTGAGTACTCATAGTTTTTCAGCTGTCTCCTGGGGCCTGCAGCAGCAATCTGCTTTCTTCAAAGGGTCTATGGATTCTCTGGCTTTCCTGTATGTTGCTGCAGTAGTTCTTGGAGCAAAAGTTCATGATGTGAGTCTCCACACGCTGCTCTCTCAATCCAAGTGGAAGCTGCAAGTTAGTCCTGCCTCCTATCTGTCATTTTCTTTGTATGAATATGAAGCAAGCGGGGACTTTAAATGTGCTTGCTTTGCCTGGCTTGGCTTCTTGAGCCTCTGCCATCTGACATGAGAAGGACATGTTTCCAGGAGCCTCTGGTATCAGAAGGAGGAGCCCCCAGCAACCCACAGTCAGAAGCAGGGACACATTCACTGCCCGACAGAGCAATAACCAAAAACAATCAATGTGTGCTGTTTCTTATGCTGTATCATTGTAATTAAAATTTGCTGGTATACATTGTGATTGACAGAGTGAGATAAACTCTTCCCTCAAAGCAAAAAGCCTAGGTAGTCCAGCTAAGAAAAAGCATCTAGAGGTGAAAAGAAAATATAAAAGCCAAATAGATATTTCACCAGAGAACTGAGCAGAGAGTCAAGCTCAAGGTGGAATGAAAACTGAGGACAACAGACCAGGGTAATTGGGTTAAGAAAATGAGTAAGAAATTAGGTGTTTTTACACTGCTATAAAGATACTACATGAGACTGGGTAACTTATAAAGAAAAGAGATTTAATTGATCCACAGTTCTGCATGGCTGAGGAGACCTCAGGAAACTTACAATCACAGTGGAATGCAAAGGAGAAGCAAGGACCTTCTTCACAAGGTGGTAGGATGTGGGGCACGGGGAAGAGCCACATACTTATCAAACAACGAAATCTCCTGAGAACTCTATCACAAGAGCAGTGTAGTGGAAATCGCCCCACAATCCAATCACCTATCCCCAGGTTCCTCCCTTGACATGTGGAAATTACAATTGGAGATGAGATTTGGGTTGGGACCCAGAGCCAAACCATATCATTCCTCCATTTGCTGCTCCAAAATTTCATGTCCTTTTCACATTTCAAAACTAGTCATGCCTTCCCAATAGTCCTCCAAAGTTTTAACTCATTCCAGCATTAACTCAAAAGTCCAAGTCCAAAGTCTCATCTGAGACAAGGCAAGTGCCTTTCACCTATGAGCCTGTAAAATCAAAAACAAGTTAGTTACTTCCAAGATACAATGGGGGTACAGGCATTGGATAAATGTTTCCATTCCAAATAGGAGAAATTGGCCAAAACAAAGAAGTCACAGGTTCCATGCAAGTCCAAAACCTAGCCAGGCAATCATTAAATCTTAAAGCTCCAAAATAATCTCTTTTGACTTCATGTCTCACATTCAGGGCACACTGATACAAGAGGTGGGCTCCCAAGGCCTTGGGCAGCTCGACCCCTGTGGCTCTGCAGGGTACAGCACCCACAGTTGCTTTCATGGGCTGGTGTTGAGTTCCTGCCACTTTTCCAGGCACACAGTACAAGCTGTCAGTGAATCTGCCATTCTGGGGTTTAGAGGACAGTGGCACTCTTCTCACAGCTCCACTAGGCAGCACCCCAGTGGGGACTCTGTGTGGAGGGTCTGACCCCACATTTCCTCTTTGCATTGTCCTAGTAGAAGATCTCCATGAAGACTTTTCCCCTGCAGCAGACTTCTTCCTGGATATCCAGGCATTTCCATACATCCTCTGAAATCTAGGCAGAGGCCCCCAAAGCTCAACTCTTGTCTTCTGTGCACCTGCAGGACCAACACCACGTGGAAGCCACCAAGACTTGAGGCTTGCAACCTCTGAAGCCACAGCCCAAGCTGTACCTTGGCCCCTTTTAGCCACGACTAGAGCTGGAGCAGCTAGGATGCAGGGCACCATGTCCCAAGGCTGCACAGAACAGCAATGCCCTGGGCCCAGGTCAAGAAACCATTTTTCCCTCCTAGGCCTCTGGGCCTGTGATAGGAGAGGCTGCTGTGAAGATCTCTGAAATGCCCTGAAGACATTTTCCCCCATTGTCTCAGCTATTACATTTGTCTTCTTGTTACTTATGCAAATTTCTGCAGCAGACTTGAATTTCTCCCAAGAAAATGGTTTTTCTTTTCTACCACAAGGTCAGGCTACAAATTTTCCAAACTTTTTTGCTCTGCTTCCCTTTTAAACATAAGTTACCATTTCAAACCATCTCTTTGTGAGCACATATAACTGTATACTTTCAAGAAAAGCCAGGTCATATCTTGAATGCTTTGTTCCTTAGGAATTTCATATGCCAGATCCCCTAAGTCATCTCTCTCAAGTTCAAAGTTCTACAGATCTCTATGGCAGGGGCAAAATGCCACCAGTCTCTTTGCTAAAGCATAGCATGAGTCACTTTTGCTTCAGTTCCCAATAAGTTCCTCATCTCCATCTGAGACCACCTTGGCCTGGACTTCATTATCCATACCACTATCAGTATTTCGGTCAAAACCATTCAACAAGTCTCTAGGAAGTTCTAAACTTTCCCACATCTTCCTATCTTCTTCTGAGCCCTTCAAACCATTCTGACCTCTGCCTGTTACCCAGTTCCAAAGTTGCTTCCACATTTGTAGGTATCTTTATAGCAGTGCCCCAGGTACCAATTCTCTGTATTAGTCTATTTTCACAGTGCTATAAAGATACTTGGTAATTTATAAATAAAAGAGGTTCAATTGATTCACAGTTTGTATGGCTGAGGAGGCCTCAGGAAACTTATAATCATGGTAGAAGGTGAAGGAGAAGCAAGCACCTACTTCATAAGGCAGAAAGAGGGGGAAGTTAGGGAAGAGCCATACACTTATCAAACAACCAGATCTCATGAGAACTCTGTCAGGAGAATAGCACGGGGAAAACTGTGCCCATGATCCAATCAATTCCCTTGGCACATAGGGATTACAATTCCAGATGAGATTTAGGTGGGGATACAGAGGCAAACCATATCAAATGCCTAGCCAGGTTTAGGAGATGAGCCTTCAGGACTTTCTATAGCATGCCTGAGGCTTGCAACGTGAGTGAAGAGGGGCCACTGAGGATTCCAAGTGTGCTCAGATACTGAAATGTCAATCTGGGGTTCCCAAAGTGGCTGCTGTCCACTGCAGCAAAGACCATTCCGCTGGGAACCTCGGGGAACAAGGAAGTCTAGAGCAGTGTCACGTGCTCCACAGTCCATACCTTCCTTCAAGCTCAGAGTACTGCAATGTGCTCCAGTGCAGTCCTGTGAGGAGGGCAGACATTTTGTCTGCAGGAGTCTCCACTGAGTCCGTTGGTTTTCAAGAATGACTGTGCACCAGGCAGCACTGCTACCTCACTGCTTTGCATATCCTCCATTGAAGCTGTATCAAGCTGTAGTCAATTTGGCTTTTGCAAATACAGGTGCATTTCTCACCACTTGTGGCAATGAACTGAAAAACATTCAGACTTTAGTGACTTGTAGTAGGAGATATTGGAAAGGAGAAAGAGAATTTTTCTACTATACTGCTTCCAACCCAAAAACAAGTAGCAAAGTAAGATGCTTAATTTGCAAAGGTCATTTAGGAAAATGAGTCCATGTGCAATATGTGTCATGCTTGGAGAGAAAAAGAACAAAATGCTAGTCTCTGAGTGGCCTACTTTCCAGGTACGGCTGTCCTAGGCTCCAAGGCCCTGAGGACAATGACACCTGGGTTCAACCCACTTAAATCTGTTCACAACAGAAGGAATAGCTTTACTAAGAACTTTTTGAATGACAGTATTCTCTTAATAATAAGTGGACCAACACCATATAAAGGAAACTAACTGAGGTTTAGTAAAATGATGCATATGAAGAACTCATTAATGGGGCTTTCACATGAGTCACTGTTTTTAACCCCTCAGCAACCTTTTGAGGTAGGTGTCACCATTCTTGGTTTGACACATGCAGGATCAGAAATCAGAGAGGTGACATGATAAACCCCCAGTCACCCAGCTAGTAAGTGACAGAATCCGAATTCAAATCCAATGCTAGTCTGACTCTAAAATTCATATTCATCCCATTATATGGAACTGACATTAGTCTTAATATTTTATATAAAACAAACATAAAATCTCAACTTAGAAACACAGATGTGTCACAAATACAACTTTCTTTAGTTTTCTATTACCCCACTTAATTTCTCTTTCAAGCTCATTCTGCCAGGGTGATGATAACAAACTCAGGCAATTGCTTGACTCTGCCCTTCCCAGGGTTGTGCAATAGGCACTTGGGATGCTCCACACCAAGGCCCCTCAAGCATCTGGTTTCAGCCCAGTTATGGAAGATAGGCATGCTGCTTGCACCTAAGTCAAGCACATGCTGCCATGCATCCGTGCTTTGCTGCCTCAGTGACAATGTATCCTAGCCTCCTTATTCTCTGGGAGGACAATTTTGAGGCTCATTCCTCAGAGGGTTCCCAGAGAAACTGAGCCCCAGTTGCCCACAGTGATAATTTCCTCATGAATGCCTCCTTTATTGACTTTTCCTCCTTCTCTCAATCCCTCGTCCCACTCCCTGACTCCTGCTTGGAAATCCTCCTGGGAACTCCTCCCAAATAAACTACTTGCACATGAATGCTTCTCTCAGGCTCTGCTTTCAGGGAAACTGTAACTAGCACAGTTTAAATTCCTAAGACCATCCAGAGGGCCACGGCATAGCAAGGGCAGGATGGGACTGAACAACTGATCGGCAAGTCACCTGACCCCTTAGGTATCAGATAAGGAGTCCTTATCCCATTGTCCCCATTCACCAGTCTGTGTAAGTTGTTTTTTGAGTTGTTCCTTGTTCCTGTCTTATAACTTCCTCAGGCCCCCAAACCTGTTGCTATTCCCTATTTCTATGCCGTGCTACATGGAGTGGGGAGGACAACAGAATCTCTCTATCAGGCTCTCTCCACATGCCACAGGGCCATCCCCACCTCCCCAGGACTCCACAGAGGAAACAGCATGGAACTCCACTCTCAGATCTCACCAGCCTGTGTAGGCTTCAGCTGCCTCCCTGATGCTCCATTAATTGAGCAGCTACAACTGGGATCTCTCTAGGGCCACAGGAACCTGTGCTTTCATACTTTCTGTCTGGCTCTCCTCCTCCCCAGCCCTGGGAGAAGCCTCTTCTCCTCAAACACTCTACTCTCCTTCGTGGTATGTCTCCTAAGCATTCTGTCTATGCCCACAGTCCTTCTCCTCTTCTGAGAGCTCCAGTTTCTTCCCAAAGTCAGGAAGAAACTTGCAGGCTACATTTTGCTTTCTGACTGTCACCTTTTCTTCTGAAACAATTATCTCAGGATGGCCTCTTAGTTTCTTGAAAAGTAGGGGGGCAGGAGAGACACTACGGTAAAAATGAGGGAACTAAAAATATAAACATCGGTTTACATTTTTAAAAAATTATCCTTCCATATTTATGCAACATATAAAAATAATCCATAGTGCATTGTGGTCCTAGTGTGAGATCCCAGGTTTTCTTAACCAATTGGACATCCTCCAGATGTCTCCTATTCTGGGCTGGTGTTATCATTTCTTGATGTCAGAAGAGAAGCGCAAAAACAGGGGGAGGCGTGGTAATCTAAGGTAGCAGTTCGGGGCTCATTGATGCCCCCAAGTTGCATTTTTTGGATATCTTTCTACTTTATTTTCCCTATGCCCTACTTAAACTGGTGATTTATTGTCTCTTGATCAAGATATGGTTGCAGCAGCTGCAAGCATCACCTCTCCATTCAAGATAGGAAGAACATAGAAGTGAGGCACTCCTTTGGGTCCACCCAGCCTAGCCTGGGGGAGCACACAGATCCTTGCCTACTGATTCCCCACAAGTGCCCCAGCCCAGAAAGACTGAATTAGACTATAGTTGTCCCTGGCTTATCTTGAAAAAAAAAAAAAAAAAAAAAAAACCCTATTCTATCTCACAGGTCCACCTCATTTCCTTCTCTTTGCATTGCTCCCTTAGCCTGCCTAGACCCTATGTCCTACCTCCCACCTTCCCCACACAGGCCTTATCCATGACTTCACTCTGGAATGTCTCCTTCAACAACAGAACTTCTCTTTTTGCTATTTCTTGATGCTTTCACACACACACGCACACACACACACAGGCATATATACCTGCAGAGACACATACACATACAGACAAGCACAAAACACACACATAGACAAACACACACACACACACCCCTTGAGCTCTTAGGGAGAATCAGAGATTCCTATCCCCAGCCCCCATATTCCAGTGGGTCCCTTCCCTGTGTGCCTTCTTGTCCTTTCTCCCTTTTCCATAATGCTGTTTATGCCTTTTTACTGCTCTCCCTGGGAATAGTCACTTGTACCAACCCACAAGCACCAGGCAATGTCAGATAAATATGGTATAAAATAATCACTTCATTGACATCCGTGTACCACACAGAACCCACGTTGGAGTTGGTGGAGAAGCAACAAGGCACATTTGATTTTAGTTTACCAGTTTTCCTAGTAATGCCTGGGTCAAACCATTTTTAACTCTGCTGGTCACTGCTGAGGGTAGAGCCCCCACCTACCTCACTTTGCCAAACCCCAGCGATTGTTTTCAATGACAGCTCCTGCCAGATTGGGACACTGTTAGAAGTGTTGTGATGCCACAACTGACGACATCACCTTAGTTGGCAAGTTGGGTCTGCCCAGAAGATTCAGGAAGAGAAAATGTAGTCATTTTCCCCCTTTTCTATACATATTCATCACCCTCCTATTTAAAGAAATGAGGCTTTCTCTCTCCCCATCTCTTTTTCTTTATTGTGAGATTTCAGAATTACTATGGACCAGTGACTATTATGTCCCTGTTGTTCCTCCCCTTTTTAAACAGGAATGTCTGTTGTGATCATCCTGTCCTTGTCTCCCCAATCTAAGCCCAGGGCCTAGCACTGTAACTCTAGCCTTTGTTATCACTTGCTGAGGTGGGCACCCTGGGCAAGATACACCTGCACCTGAAACACCTTTGCCACCTGATCTTTCCCTACGTCCCAGCTAGCTGATGATCCTCCCCATCAGTGGTAACCACACATTGTGTTTGTGCAAGGTTTGTCATGCAGAGCCTTGGGCAGCATCCAATCAGTCCTCTCACTTGCTCAGGATTCAAGTTCCAAAAGCATGTCTGCAGCATGCACCAAAATAATCCATGCAGGGACAGGGAATGGAGATACAAAAGAACCAACACAAAGAAGCCCAATGTGTGCCTTTTTTCATCCTTTAAGGAGCAAAATCATGTTTCTAGTTCCAAAAAGCAGCCAGTAGCCAACCTGTCCTGCAGCAGAAATAAAATGAGGAATTGTGCATAGTTGCCAACCAGAAGGTGTGATCAGACCACCACTGGCTGTGATTCAATTGCTAGGGAGACCAGTTTTGGTTTGTGTGTGTCAGCACCAAGGGATGACGTGGTACTCAAAGACAAGGGCTTGGAGTAAGGAGATAATGAAGGGAAACTGTTTACAGACAACATCTACATGCCACATGGTTTATTGCTTCATCAGGTGGACACTGGTCTCCTGCCAGCCAATTCATTTCTCTTGTGAGTCAGAAGAGGAGCAGGCCCATGTGTGTGTTCAGGTTTTGAACCACATGTGGGAGCCAGAGAGGAATGGGGTGATCAAGAAGAGACAAAGGAACAAACAGACAACTGAGCACCTACTATACACCATCATTTAAACTACAAGCCAGACCTTCCCATGAGGTGCTGGGCCGCCAGAAAACAGAAAATGTGTGTTAATGATCCTGGTATCTCCCACACTGTGAATATTTTTAAAGTATTAGTGAAATTTAATACCTGTTAAGGAGGATAAAATCTTTGATCTACGCCTAGGAATTATTTTACTTAATCATCACAGACATGATTTTTTTATAGATGAGAAAAAAAGACTCAGAGGGATTAAAAATATTCGTTAACTACAGAATGGGAGAAAATATTTGCAAACTATGCATCTGACAAAGGTCTAATATCCAGCGTTTATGAGAAACTTAAACAGATTTACAAGCAAAAAACAAACAACCCCATTAAAAAGTGGGCAAAGAACATGAACAAACACTTTTCAAGAGAAGACATACATGCAGCCAACAAGCATATTTTTCTCAATATCACTGTTCTTTAAAGAAATGCAAATCAAAACTACAGTGAGATACCATCACTGTAGTATCAGAATGGCTATTATTAAAAAGTAAAAAAATAACAGATGCTGGTGAGGTGGCGGAGAAAAGGACACATTTATATACTGTTGGTGGGAGTGTAAATTAGTTCAACCATTGGTGGAAAGCAGTGTGGCAATTCCTCAAAGAGCTAAAAATAGAACTACCATTCAACCCAGCAATCCCATTACTGGGTATATGTGCAGAGAAATAGAAATCATTCTACAGTAAAGACACATGCACGTGAATATTCATTACAGCATTATTCACAATAGCAAAGAGATGAATCAACCTAAATGTCCATCAACGACAGATTGGATTAAAAAAATGTGGTATGTGTACATCATGGAATACTATGCAGCCATTAAAAAGAATGAGATCATGTCTTTTGCAGGAACATGAACGGAGCTGGGGGCCATTATCCTTAGCAAACTAACACCAGAACAGAAAATCAAATACTACATATTCACACATTTAGTGGGAGCTAAATGATGAGAACTCATGGACACAAAGAGGGGGACAACAGACACTGGGACCTACTTGAGAGTGGATGGTGGAAGGAGAGAGAGGATCAGAAAAAATAACTACTGGGTGCTGGGCTTAGTACCTGGGTGACAAAATAATCTGTACAACAAACTCCCATGACACGGTTTATCAATTTAACAAATCTGCACATGTACCTCTGAACCTAAAATAAAAGTGTTTATATATATACATATATATATACTGTGTGTATATATATATGGATGTATATATTGAAGTTACACGGCCAGAAATTGGTAGCCTTGGAATTAGAATTCAGGTCTTCCTGACTCCCAAAAACTCCATGGGAAAAGAAATGGGCCTAGGTTCTCTATTTGACAAGGTAGGATATGACCAAAAGAGACTAGCATAAGTAGCCTTGGGAAGATCTGGTCATAAAGGAGGTTAGGAAGCCAGAGTGAAAGTCCAGAGGTTCTCAGGACAGCCAGGAATCAGTGGTTTACAGGGTAGCTGACACAAGAAGAAACCTCAAAAAATGAGTGTGACACCCTAAACTTGTCCTTCTCTGATTAAAACTTTCATCAACTACCCTCAGGATAAAGTCTGAACTCCTCAGCCCCACACTTGACCCTTTACAACCTGCCCCCAATTTTCTTGACCAGCCTCATCTTCCTGATGCTGTCTTACCCAACCATCCCTCCCTGTGGCCAGCCACACTTGAGTCAGGGAATGCCTGCTGTCCCTAAATGTGCCATGTGTGTCCATGCCTATGCCACTGCCTGAATTCCCCAATGCCTGAGAGGCACAGCCTCAAAGGCTCCACGTGGCACAGTGCTCAGCAGGCATGCACTGAATTGAGATGTTGAACCTCTGCTATGGCACTAAACACCTGTGTGCTCTGTCCCCACCACACCTGAACATAGGTGAGCCTAGCAGTGCACTTAGGCAGAGAACACTCTGAAGACAAGCTGCCAGGGCTGGAAGCCTTAGGTCCAGATGGGGTCGAGTCAGCAGGGGTTAGGTAGTTCTAGGGGTCCTATAGCCTTCCTGGGCCTTTTAACCAGGATCCCTAGTCTCTGCTGCCCTGCTTCCCTCTCATTTATGGGGGTCTTAACCTTCTATGATCTTTCTACATCCTCTCTCAGTCCTCTTCCCACTGCTGCCCAAGTGGCTGTGCATCTTAGTTTGGGTTCCACTGAAACCAGTCTGTGAAACAAGGACTTGGATGCAGGTAGTTTATTTGGGAGGAGACCCCCAGGAAATAGGGATGAGGGAAAGGGGGAAAGTGAGGCAGGGAAGGGAGAAAAGCCAGTAAAGCACACATTAATAAGCAGGTTACTGGGACCTGATCCTGCCAGGGAACCTCTAAGATACCTAGTAGGACATACTCAGAATCTTTCCACTGCAGCATGGGAAGCCTGTTTTTCAGTGGGTCATTGGACTCCCATTCCCCATCCACCAACTCCCAGCCGCATTGCTGGTGGGCATGCGAAGGAACAGCTATTTCCAGGCAGAGTGAGGTTCCCTGAAGAAGCAGGTGCATTCAGCCCGCCATACCAGGCTCCCTATGAGGCTGGTGTTCAGCCTTCGCGAAGTCATACCTCCACAGCCATCAACAAAGTACAATAATAAAACAATCTCTTCCAGTTCTGCAGCCTTTCCTATTTCCAAAGCCTTTCACATATGTCATTCTATGTAATATTCAAAGCAACCCAAGAGGGAAGGTGTCACAGTGCCAATTTCACAGACGAGAAAACTGAGGCTCCAGACGTCCACCTGCCAGGAAATGACAGTTACAACAGAAAGATCAGTGTTGTTCTTGTCAACCCACATGACAACATCCAACTCTATTTCCAACTGTTCCTTCCTGGAGAAAGGATATGCTCATTAGTAATCAGGAATCTGACCTTCTCCAGTGCCATTTGGCTGACTGCTAGAGTGGAGATGGGGCCTCCTTAGAAGAGGCTAATCTGGGTAAGAAGAAAGGCAAAACAGAAGATGCTTGAAAACAGTGTCTTAAAATCTTCTGAGAATCACATGTGATCCAAAGAGCTCTGCACCAGCTTGGCTACACTAGGCGAGTCACCTCATCTCTCTGGGCATCTTGCCCCCTCTCCTAAGCAGAAGGCTTGGCAGGAGGGAGATGAGCCCAGCAGGACAATGCCTCCGGGCCAGGTAGGAAGCAGGAATCTCTGTTGGTCTATGTGCCAGAGAGCAAAGGGTAATGGGGGAAGGAGCATGCTCAGCTAGACAGCAAATGAGTTGACAAGCTTCTGGGGCCAGACTGGAAGCTTAGGAGAGGGGTTAAAGGGGATCAGAGGCAAAAGGACACAAAAATCTATCCTTAAAGCACAAAATCAGAGCAGTGGGGTGGAGGTCACCACCATTTTCATCCTCTCCAAGATGGGGTCTTAGAGCTCTGACAAGGGTTTTTTACCCTACCAAAGTGCCTTGGCCTGGGTTCCCTGCACCCATTTGAAGAGGCCACAGCATGGAGTCACCATGGGCCCTATCTCTCCTTCTGTTCATTGAAAAGGGATGCACCAGACAAGTTGTTTTTTAAACAGTACCTGCAGAGCCTGGGGGAGCCTAAGGCCTGCTGGTATGGACAAAGGAGGAGGTGGGTGTGGCAGGATCTGAGAGAGGGCCTGGATCCCCACTAAATCATACCTGAGGAGCCTTCCACTTTTGTTAGACAAAGATTCTGAGTACCATTCTCTTTAAAGAATGAATTTGGGCCTCGCACAGTGAGTCACGTCTGTAATCCCAGCATTTTGGGAGGCTGAGGTGGACAGATCACATGGTCAGGAGATTGAGACCATCCTGGCCAACATGGTGAAACCCTGTCTCTACTAAAAGAACAAAAATTAGCCGGGCATGGTGGCACGCACCTGTAGTCCCAGCTACTCGGGAGGCTGAGGCAGGAGAATCCCTTGAACCCAGGAGGCAGAGGTTGCAGTGAGCCAAGAACGCACCATCGCACTCCAGCCTGGAGACAGAGCAAGACTCCGTCTTAAAAAAAAAAAAAAAAAAAAACACACACACACACACAGAAAAAACAATGAATTTGAAGGCTAAAAATGCTTGAAACAAATGAACCAACCAAGCTTTAAGAATCTTTCTGGCCGAGTGTGGTGGCTCACGCCTGTAATCCCAGCACTTTGGGAGGCAGAGGCAAGTGGATTGCTTGAGGTCAGGAGTTTGAGACCAGCCTGGCCAACATGGTGAAACCTCATCTCTACTAAAAATACAAATATTAACTGAGAGTGGTGGCGCACACCTGTAGTCTTAGCTACAAAGGAGGCTGAGGCAGGAGAATCGCTTGAACCTGGGAGGCGGAGGTTGCAGTGAGCTGTGATCGTGCCACTGCACTCCAGCCTGGATGAGCGATACAGCGAGACTCTGGAGAATCTTTCTAACTCTAAAATCTAGGCTGTTTCTGAAAAGCAACACGGTGTTCCTGCTACTGCAGAATTAAAGGGTCTGTCTGCTGTGCTCCCGATGGAAGGAACGTCCCTGGGAAGCATTGTCCTACTCTTCTTCTTGGCATACTCGTGCCATTTAGATTGGTTTGAATTTGACTTCTGGCATTTTTGGAAAATAATTTGCATGAGTGCAGGGAAAGGGGGCTCTGATCTCACCAAATGTGGTGATCTTGGGCAGGTTCTGAAGGATGTTAATGGCCTTCTTTCCTGGGGGTTGGCTGCTACATGGCAGCAGTAATCACTAGCACTCAGGACTCTGAAATCTTTTCTGCAAAACTGGAAATCCTCATTTAGTCCACAACGCTATCCTGAGAGGTGAGTGCCACTAGCCCCATATTCCAGATGAGGAAAGTTAAGCTCCAAAAGCTTGAATGACTCAACTCACCCAAGGTCACCAATAAGAGAAGAGCTAGGAAAACAGTCTGTGTTTCTGGCACCACATCCACGTCCCTTGCTCTTCTTAAGTATATAGATGAATCTAGAAGCTCTAGCCTCCAGCTGTGTGGTGACTGCTGTTGGTATGACAGGCATACCCCTTGCCCTTACCATTTCAGTGCACTGCCCAACTTCCAGCTACTGGCACCTGCATCTCTTGGGCTAAGGGTTTTCTTCCCCATGCCCTGGGAGGCAGGCCAGAAATGGTAGGGGAATTTAGCACCCCCACTCCCACGAGCAACCTGTCAGTCACCAGTGGCCAGCTCCCCCACACTTCAGGTGCAATAACCCCAAGGCATGCTCTGCACTGCCTTAGAGTGGCCCTTGAAAAATTAAGCCCCAGTTGCCCACAGTGGTAACCTGCTTGATTACACCCCCTTTAATGACCTCCTTCCCACCTGTCTCACTTGCAGGTGTTTCCTATGATCACCTTCCAGTTTACCCCACTTGGAATCCTGGTCTCAGCTTCTACCTCTGGTGAACCCAAACCAAGATAGGCTATCCTATGGTTAAAATAGGGCAAAAAAAAAAAAGTATCTCTTTTCCCAAGGGTTGTTGCAGATTTATGAGACCATATTCTTAAAGCCTGAGGAGAGAAAGGTACCTGATTAGGAGCAGACACCAGCTTTATTCAAAACCCATAAAACACGCTACCTCCCATACAAAGTGTACTGTGCAGTCATTTTTAAAAATGAGGAAGATCTTAATATGCTGATATGAAACCATAGCCAAGATACATTGATAGTGAAAAAAAAAAAAAAAGCAAGTGACAGAACAGTATATTTAGGAAGCTGCCATTGTGGATTTTAAAAGAATTTATATACATATGTATGTGAAGAATATCTCTGAAAGATACACACAAAATAAAAACAGAAAAGTATAGGAGTCCCTGAGGAGACAGACTGGGGACTAGAAACCATTTTCTCTTTTCATTGTTTAAACCAGCTTTACAGTAGCCTAATATTACTTTTTAAAAAGGAAAAGGGACAAGGAAAAACACTACTAAGTGAAACAAACCAAAAAGGCTCATTAAAAAAAAAAACTAAGCCCATCATGCTTAGCAGAGGAACAGTTGGTCAGGAGACCCCAAAATCTGCATTTCTAATTAGCCCTCAAGTGACTGCGATGTTAGTGGACTGTGCTTTAAGAAAACCTACCACAAAATGCCATCCCTTCATTGGGCTGCAGAATACTGCCGAAGGCTCTGGAGGAACTGGTAAACTGAAGATGGGCAGTGCTGGGGGCATCTGCAAGGGCAGTGCTGGGAGCATCACCAAGGGCTGTCCCTGAGAGGGCACATCTTTGCTCACCGCAACAGGACACTTAGTGATAAAAGTACAAACCATTTCCCTTTCCTGACTCACCTCTCAGGCAATGGCCACCATCTCCCTGGTGAAGCTTTGAACCAGATTATTTTGTTTGCTTTCTCCTTTCCTTCTGTAGAGGATGCTCCACTGGCCCAAACAGTGAGAAAATTAGAAGCAACTTGATTTTTTAAAACATGAGGCAAGAATGAATATTACAGGCAGCATGAAATCTAATTTTGAGCCAAGTAGACCATTGTAGCATCCTATTAAAAAAAAAAAATAGAGACAGACAAAGAAAGCAATGGCAAACAATCTCCAAATTGATTTAAAATTAACTGGACATCTGGTCATACGGTGAAACGGCCACCAGGCACCTAAACTTGAGGTGACAGGTAGACTTTTCACGAATCTTGGAAATCACAAAATTGCAGTGAACACTGGGAATTAAGAAGCCCCATTAAATGGTGATCATGATGCAAAAGGTACTATTTGGTCCTAACGGCTGGTTTCCTGGAACTGAGCAGGCAAAAGAAACAGGTGCAGAAGGAAAGCAGAGGAGCTGATTGTCTGCAGGCCAATCTGCGGTTTAATCTCACATGTCCTAGTTGCCTGGGACAACATAGTTCTCAAGTGCTGTTAAGTGTTTCACAAACTATAGCAGGCACCCTGCTACAGGACAAACGATAGGTGAAGGCACCAGGAGCCCCGCCCAGTCCTGTCCTCCTTTATCTGCCCCACTAGAAGAGCATAGAAGGAAGCTGGGGTAACCAAATAAAAGATGCTGGGAATCCGTGATCCAGCTTGGAGCTGGAATCGAGACCTCGCTGGACCCCAGGCTCCAGCAAAAAAAGGAGAGCAAAAGCCAACTTTGGCTCAACCTGATAATGAGCCAACCTCATTATGAGATTAGCTGCCAGGATGAACAACACTCTCTTAATAATGCACACATCGCTATGACAACCACCCACTTGGCTACCTAAAGATAACTTCATTGTGTGGCCTTGCTTGCTTGTTTGAAAAGAAATGCCGTCTACCGTGAGTTCCAGCGTTCTGCTCCTCTCTCACGCCTATGGTTCTGTGCAGTGTGTGTGCCTGTCCATGTGCGCGAGCAGGCCAGGTGCATGTATGTGTGTGCATGCTGCGAGTGTGCCTGATGGGGCAGGCAAGGAGCCCAGACCCCCATGGCAGTCCTGGCTTCAGGGATATAGTCTAGTTCTCAAGGTTGGTAAAATTTCTGTCGGGCACAGGCACCCAAGCGTGTTGACATAATTATTCAGGAAGACAGGCTTGGCCAGGATTAATACTGTGATTAATTACGGTGGGAGTTTCAACAAGCAAGTGCATGCTCGGGAGGGTCGGCAGGGACGTGACAGCCCCTGCCCTGCCTGCTCGCCGGCAGTGCGGCCGGCCGGCAGAGGAGGGTGTTGAGCCGGGAGCCGCATGGGCCTGACGGTAATGAGAAATGAGAAAAGTGCTGAAAAATTGATGGCGCCTGCAGATTGCGCAGGCTGGCACACAGCGGGGGGCCCCCTGCAGCCGGCGCGCGGGGCGCAGTATGCTAATGCCGGCGCCTGGGCCCGGGAAAAGGGAGGAAGAAAAGCCTGCACAAAGGAGAGAAATGCAAATGACAGGCACAGAGATCAGTGCCGAGAATCCCGGATTAACTGCGTGGAGCTGGTGCTTGCCTGGGTTTAACCCTTTCTAGACTGTGTCAGGACTGCAG
Source organism: Macaca thibetana thibetana (assembly GCF_024542745.1). Taxonomy (NCBI): domain Eukaryota; kingdom Metazoa; phylum Chordata; class Mammalia; order Primates; family Cercopithecidae; genus Macaca; species Macaca thibetana. Next base: position 94,772,886 of record NC_065579.1, on the reverse strand, counting down.
GCGGGGGTGCTGCTGAGAGCTTTGGTCTGCGTCTGGGTCCAGAACTAAGTGAGGATGCAGGGCAAATGAAGTTGGGAAGAACCAAGAAGCTGAAGGAAAGGGGCTGGTTTTTGTCAGGGTAGTGACTTCTTCGAAAAAGGTGCTGGGGGAAGTGAGGAAGTGATGTCTGGGGGTAGGAAATGGAGTGGCCCAGCCGATAGTGGTGGCCTAACAAGCACCCTGGGAGCTTCTACAACGCGGGCCAGGGGGAAGGGAGGCCAGGAAGAGGAAGCACCCTGCTGGAATGTCCAGGTCTTCATCTGCGTGGTGAAGGTTACACAGGGTTACACAGATGGCTGAAGGTTTGGGCCATAATCCCAAACGTAGAAATCTTGAAAGATCAAAATCCCTTAAGTCTAAAATTGACACCAGACAGCTACAATATTATTTACACGATGTTGTAAATAGAAGATGTGTGCACGTTACTGTATCTCAGTTATGCTTTAATCAAAAATGAAAAGCGGAAGAGGAAAAAAAGGCCAGAGCAGAGGGCCGGTTACGCTTCTCAGACTTACCTTCTTGGGGAGAGAACCATGAAGCACATTTCATGAATAGTGAGCGTCCCCAAACAATCAGGGTCTTGGTGCTGTGCATGTTCTCTCTCTCTCTCTCTCAGAATGTCACCATGGTTTGTGCCCCGGAGGGGAAAATATTTGCCAAAACATAGGTATATCCATCCACAACTCTCCTTCCTGGGAAGTGTGTTGGGGTGAGAAGTCAGCAATAACTCCACAGGGAGTCCCAGACGGAGCAGAATGTCAAGTCTTTGGAGCAGCCAGGAAGAGGAAAGGGGCTCTGAAACTCCAGAGGATCAAATTCTGTTTAAATGTGGGCAGACCTGGAGGGATGTTAAGGACACCAGGTTACACCAACAATGGGGAGAAATGTATATGTATGTTGTGGGGGGTGCAGAATCAAAGGCATTCCATTTATGTAATAAAATGTAAGTTATTCAGATATCTACATATTTATATTTTAAGTCTGAATGACAGTATATCTGCCTGTTAGCAGTAGTTTCCTCCATGAGATAGAAGGACCTGAACTTTCTCTGTAGGGTTGGAATTTTTAAAATAATATTCAAGTCTTAGGAAAAAATAGTTCCACTTTGAAAGGAAAAAAAAAAAAATAGCAAAATGGGGCCAGGCATGGTGGCTCATGCCTCTAATCCCAGCACTTTGGGAGGCTGAAGAAGGTGGATTGCCTGAGCTCAGGAGTTCAAGACTAGCCTGGCCAACATAACGAAACCCGTTTCTCCCCAAAATACAAAAAATTAGCTGGGTGTGGTGGTGCATCCCTGTAGTCCTAGATACTTGGGAGGCTGAGGCAGGAGAATAGCTTGAACCTGGGAGGCAGAGGTTGCCGTGAGCTGAGATTTTGCCACTGCACTCCAGCCTGGGCAACAGAGTGAGACTCTGTCTCCAAAAACAAAACAAAACATATATATATAGCAAAGTAAGTGGGAACCATGGGAAGCCTGGCATGGGAGCCATATATGTGTGTGTGTGTGTATAGCAAAGTAAGTGGGAACCATAGGAAGCCTGGCATGGGAGCCATATGTGTGTGTGTGTATAGCAAAGTACGTGGGAGTCATGGAAAGACTCAATTCCAGAAGCAGAAGCCATGGAGGGCAAGGAGATAAGGCCTTCTAGATTCTGCTTTCTCTTCCAGGAGCGTATGTGGAAGGCCTGCAGTCCCTGTGGTCACTCCAAACCACCACCCCCAGCTGTGCCTTTCCAGTTCCCTCCTTCCCCAAGAAAAGAAAGAAATGCTTCCCTTTACATGTGCAGGGATGGGAGGTTCTGGGCCAAGAGTCTTCTCCAGAGCTTTTCTCATTTATAAGTGGCACTCCTAAGCGCGCTGCCTGTGAGCACAGAACTTTCCCAGCTACTTCCACTCAAAGCATTCCACCTGTTGCTCCCTATCAGTCCATTTCGCAGATGGAGGCACAGAACTGCAGAGCTAGAGGAGATTGTAGAGACTGCCTTTCTCAGGGGCAGAGTGGGCGTGGGGGTGATATTTATAGACTAACTATTTTGCGCCCACACTGTACAGGACATTTTGTGAACAGGACTTCTGCCCAGTTCCACCTCATCACTTTCCTGATAGGGAAATTCTTTGCCTGCAGAAACGCTCTCTTGAGGGACCGCGGGGAAATGACTCTCTACCCCCCTCAATATGGTTACACATCCACATCTGCGCTCCATCTCCACGGCTGCCTTGCCTAGCACAGGGTCCAGAACAGAACCAGAGGTTGTATTGTTGTATTGGTTATATGTTTTCCCCTGGGACAAACAAAACAAAGCAGATTGTTTGTGCTATGGTTCCTTTGAACCAGAAATGACAATCTTTGCTTCAAGAGACAAGAGGATTATGAAGCCTTTTAAATGTCCTCCCTTTCTCGTTTTACTGCAAAGCTTCAATGAACTCCAAACCCAGGGGTATTCATCGTAGCACAACAGATTAACCAAATAGGACTGGGAAGTCATTTGAGATATTTTTCCTTTACTTAAGCCCCATGAGAGGATGGGGCTTGTGGGAAGCTCAGGGAAGGGATCGCCTTTGTGGAGGCAGGCACAGCTTCACTAGGCACAGCAATTATTCTAAAAACATCTGGGGCATGAAAATTTAAAACGCCAGAATTACAATGGGTAGCGTTTGTGCCCAGGATATTTGCTGTGCATTGCCTCTCCTGCCAAGAGAGGCTGGCCAGGAAGCCTTCCCAGTAGGTAAGGTCTATCCTCTTCCTCCACCTGTGTTGAGCATGGGTTTAGGATTTGAATTTGGTGCAGCACCCTCCAACCTTCCCTGTCCTTTTGATTTCAAACTAGGAAGAAATCCATCCATCACAGAGGATTGCTTATGTGTCAGCCCGACAGGAGGGCAACCCAACTTTTGCTTTCTGTTTCACACATACCTTCAGTAGACATTAAAAAAAAAAAAAAATGGCCTGTGACACTTTCATGAGCTCCTTACCCAGAAAATTGGAAGAAAAAAAAAAAAAAGGATTAAGCAATTCCCCACTTTTTAAGAGTAATAGTTCATACCTCACTGATGATGAAAAAATCATCTTTACAGAAGAATGCCAGTTAATAAATATGCAAGGAACCAAGGAATTAGAAAATCACCCGTTTGCAGCCCTAAATGAAGTAAAGGATTCAGGCAAGGATCATCAACGAAAGTTAAAGCCATTTGGTATTAGAGTGGAATAAAGTCAATTTTAGTTATGTGAAAGTGAGAAAAATTATTTCCCATCTGTCTTTTCTTAGAAAGTCATGAGGATATAAGGCCCAACAAAATAAGGGCGTAGAGGCAGCCTGTGGGGATCAGGAGAGGCAGGCATCAGCAAGTGTGGAGGGAAGTCTTGGGAAGATGAGCAATCAGCCCAAACAGGAGACGGAAGGCAAACTGGGGGCTGGAGTCGGAGAGATTTGTGTCATTTTCATGACAATTTAGACTTAAAAAGACAATAAAGGCAAACAATGAAAAAAAAAAAAAAACAGAAGAAAAAGTCTTTTTTTTAACTCCAGGAAGAAAACAAAAAACAAACAAACAACAAAAAACAACCGTTCAGCAAAAGCACTGTCCTCACAGTGAAGTAAGATTCCGTAGTCACAGCCGTGTAATCCCTATTTACTAATTGTCAACTTTTAAAGTTGAACGAGAACAAACAAAAAGACTTTAGGGTCAAATAACACAATAAAAACATCCTCCACCTTAACGTAGACATCTCAGTGCAGATAATGAGAGCGGAAAGGGGTAGGAGATTGTAGGGCTGATAGCACCTTCATCTTACAAGATGAGGAGCCAGAAGATGTTCTTATTGACCTCATAAGAAAAAAAACCATAAACAAATCACTAAAACTAACAAATGTAACCAATAGAAAAAGGGAAGAATGATATTATTATATTGAGCTATTAAGGAGAAATGCAGAAGTGGTGGAAGAGAATTAAATCTTCATCTGTCATAGGAAGAAGTCAGTAATTAATGTCTAAAATTGATCAATCTATAAATTGTGGCAAAATGTATTTTAAAGATATGGAGGTTATGCTCAAAAGACATAGCTAAAAGTGTTAATAAAGACTGTCTCTGGGCCAGGCATGGTGGCTCATGCCTGTGATCTCAGTGCTTAGGGAGGCCTAGGCAAGCAGATCGCTTGAGCCCAGGAGTTCGAGACCAACCTGACCAACACAGCAAAACCCTGTCTCTACAAAAAATACAAAATTTAGCTGGGCATGGGGTCATGTACCTGTAGTCCCAGCTACTCAGTGGAGGGGGTGCTGAGGCAGTGTACAACACAGCCTCCAGAAAGTCAAGGCTGCAGTGGCTGTGATTGCGCCACAGCACTCCAGTCTGGGAGACAGAAACTCTATCTCAAAAGAAAAAAACAGTCTGTCTCAGAAGAATGGGGCTCACCATGGGAAGGATGAAGCAAGAAAGAATTGTTTCTCTTTATAAGTCTTTTTGTATAATTTGATTTTTTTAATCAAACACATGTATTACCTCAATTTTTAAAACCCATATTAAAAATATACAATTGTTAAAAGAAATGCACCAAATAATTAATTTGAGGATTATTGTCATCCTATGAATATGTATTCTCTTGATTTTAAAAATATGTTGACATACATTTAACAGAATTGTAACTCAACAATTAATATGAAACTACTGATACACATAAGAACTGGGTCTTCCCACTCTCAAATTGGTATGGCCCTTAAATTATTTATGTTTTCTTTTATGTCTCTCAGTAGAATTTTTGTTATCTAAAGCTTATATATTGTTTCTATATATTTCTTGATGAGTTTATCCTGAAGGCCTTTATATTTATATTCCTATTTTCAGTGGGATTTTTAAAGTAAGATTTACAAGTGACTATTGCTGACATGGAAAAATCATTGATTTTGCTATATTTAAATATCACCCTCATACTGCAATCTTATATTGCTATAAACAGTTTTTTAGTTTAATCTCTTATTTTGTTTTTATTAAGTTGATGATAATATCATCCATGAGTAATGATTAGCCCAGCCCTAATTCTGCTCATTCCTTTGCTCTATTTACTCAATTTTTTAAGTTATTAAATAGCAGCAATGGAGAGCATCCTTATTTCTTCCCTTGACATTAATGGAAACACAACTAATGCTTCACTCAGTAGGGTTTGAGCTAGCTGCTATCAGAAGCTGAAAATGCGTAGCAGTCCAGAGGAAGGGCCTCCATATGAGACTGCCTCATCCTGAGCCAGATCTGGATCCACCATTTACTTAGCATCATGACCTTGACCAATTACTTAGCCTCTCTACATGGTAGCTCCCTTTCTGTAAAATGGGATGACACTGCCTACCTCTGAGCGTAATCGTGCTCATTAAATGAGATTCTCTGTATAAAGCACCTGTAACAATGCTCGGGCAGGTCTAATTAGTGCTACTTTCAAGAATCTAACATATGGCACTCATTCCATATCATCTTGTTAGAATTGGCCTTTTATCAACCACTTGAGGCCATTTTGGACCTTGACTCTGTCCTCAGTTTTCACGGTTTCCATTAGTTCAGCAAAACCTTGCTGATTCATTAGGCATTTGGGTTGTCATGTTCATTTTACACAAGGAACCATGATTGTCACCCAGATTCCCTGTGGATCTTCTCTTCTGTCTTCTTTGTATCCTATTGAGAAAGGTGCATCTTGAGAAAGGTGCATGGCTCTAGGACCAGAGCCGTGACTTCACCCCAGCCGTCCCCCTTTTTTTTTTTTCCACTTAGAATGAGTTCATTTTTAGATGAAATAATATATTCACAATGATATTAAAAAGTGCCACTGTGTGGTCTTGGGTAAAGTGAGCTTCTCTTGGCTTTGTTTCTCATCTCTAAGTTGAATGAGATGGTCTCCTTCACAGGGCTATCTTGGAAATTAAAGGGCAAACAGAAATACGTGGTTAGCCTGGCACCTGTACCACACCTTCATTTCTTTCCACTTCTCCACCCAGGGCTCCTTTGTCCAAAATGTGAAGTAGGGAGTGGCCTGGAATGTGGGAGAAAACCATGCTTCCTGTGATTAAGCTCAGCTCCACTCGGGCGGATTGAATTTGGTCTTCTTTCCAGGCTTAGCTCGGGAGAGAGTCAGACATATTGGCTCCCAGTACTGAAACAGCAACTGAGCCATCTCAGAAGATGCTAACACCTCTGAAAAAATAGTGAGAGTCCTATTCCCTTTACCACCAGCAGCTCTGAATCCTCAGCTGAGGAACTCGGGTGTGCAACACAGAGACACGGCTTCCTTCCCTGCAGGGATCAATTCTTTCGCAGCCAGAGCCGTTCAAAGCCCTTAGACTTTCCAGAAAGGCACCCACAGCTCTATGCAAAATATTTTTATTAATATTTGGACAAGAAAAAGGAATGTATTCTCATGCAGCTACATCTGCAAGCAACAAAGAGACATTTAAATCTGTCTGAGACAAACCAAGCAAATGCCACAAAAACACAGACAAAAGTCCTCCTACTGCCTGTCTTGTTTGACAGAATACCAATTATCAGCATGTATAGACTCATCCACACGGCACACATGTGAGCCACTGCTGTGGTCTGCTTGCCAAGGCATCTTCACTGAGGACATGAAGAAGAGCACAGAGACTCTGCCCAGCAGTGATGCTTCAACCCCAGATCCAGATGTTCATTACAGCCATCCTTGGGAGGTTTTCCAGAGTGGCACAGAGCCATTAGACACCTGTAAAGTGTACAGCTTCCTTTAGTTGGCTATTCCTCCTACTTTCTCCATCTTTCTGAATGGCCTCAACAATTCATCCAAGTCAGAGACCCTAAAATCTTTGTCTGTCACCCTTCCATCTAATCAATCCCTAAATCTTGTTGATTTGACTTCTTAACTATCATCCAGATATGTCCATTTCTTTTTTTTTTTTTTTTTTTTTTTTTTTGAGACGGGGTCTTGCTCTGTCGCCCAGGCTGGAGTGCAGTGGCCGGATCTCAGCTTACTGCAAGTTCCGCCTCCCGGGTTTACGCCATTCTCCTGCCTCAGCCTCCCGAGTAGCTGGGACTACAGGTGTCTGCCACCTCTCCCGGCTAATTTTTTGTATTTTTTTAGTAGAGACGGGGTTTCACCGTGTTAGCCAGGATGGTCTCGATCTCCTGACCTCGTGATCTACCCATCTCGGCCTCCCAAAGTGCTGGGATTACAGGCTTGAGCCACCGCACCTGGCCCAGATATGTCCATTTCTTTTTCCCTTCTTCAGTACTTCCTGAATTCCTGCAATAGCTTCTTGCTTGGTCTCTTTGCTCTAGTGCTTTCCTCTCCAACCTATTTTCCACAAAACAGCTACAGTGATTGTGGGTGTTAATGACCCACAAAGGGCTTCCCCTCTGGGTGAATTCCAAATTCTTAGCGTGGCATACAAGGCCCTGTGTGATCTGCCACTGCCAGCCTCTCCCTGCCCTCTCCATGCCCCCACTGCTGTGCTCCAGGCAGGCTGGAGTGATCCAACTGTGTCACACTTATCTTCTCGCTGACTGTTTCCACTGCCTCCAACCACCTCCTCCTCATTAACTCCAGTTCACCCTCAGACTCAAGTGTCATGTCTCAGAAAGACCTTTCTTGATCCTGCTCATACTAAGTTTGTGGTCCTCCTTAGGCTCCCAGAGAGCCCTGGGATGACTTCTTGGTCACTTCTCAGTGTCCTTAGCTAGACTATGAGCTCCTTGCTGGCCAAGAATGGATCTTATTCAACATTGCATCTCCAACACAGAGTAATAATAACATTTGAGTTAATAGTAAATAATAACATTCATTGAAAATATTAATTCATTCCTCCAAATAAAGCATTGACAAAGCAACCTGCTGCTACTCTCTTTTGAGGATTACATTACTGTTTACAAACACATCCACCACCTTTATTCATCTGAACCACAAAATAACCCACCCAAGGTGCCGCAAGACGGCACTGTTTCCATTTTATGGGTAAGAGCAACCAAACCCTTTAATATGAAAATTGAAACTCCAAGAATTTCAGTGACCTGCCCAAGACCGTGAGCTGGTAAACAGATCGATATGGATGTAATGATGTTGCACATGGCCAACCTACTCAGCACCTCCTATATGCCAGCACCTACTATATGTCAGGCTCTGGCAAGGTCCTTTACAGGAATTATTTTGTTTATTCTTCTGAACCCTAGTTTAATGTTCTTCCTACAAGACTGCTAAGTTTGTTTTAACCACCCGGAAACATTTGTGGAATGAGGGACGTCAGAAGCACTTTTTTCTGAAGATAACTCGTCCACTGCTACAGTGTCAAGAGTCTATCAATGGTTCCAGTTCAAGTTAAGACCACAGAATTTCCATGTTATGAGAGAACAGCAAGTCACAGGTCTACCCCACCCACTATAATGTAGCACACCAAGGCCATCTACATAGCTCTAGTTAGTTGCTTAGTAGCCCCCAAGAAAATAGGACCCAGGAGGAGGAGGAAGGAGTAATGAGAGATTTTGATTGTATTCCCAACATCTTTTTCATCCTGAATCTACTATGCAGTTTCCAAGAAGTTTGGGGGAAAATTTACTCCAATCTAGGGGTTGAGGGTGGGGACTTTGCTCTTACTATTTTTAACCCAACCAGCTTAATCCTATGTCTACCTATAACAAAAGTATATGTTTAATTTTTCATGCCTTTTCCAGCTCATGCCATTTCCTCGATCCAAGGAATTAGTTCAGGGATGTGCAGATGACCAAATTCAGGCCTTTAAGACATGAGTGTGGGTTTCAGAAGGTTTCAGGCAGGGAAATTTTCTCACTGTAAAAAAAAACACTCCTAGTAATCACACCTTTCTTTTCCTCTGGCATATGGAAGCAAAGCCCAGGGTGGCTACAGCCACACTGGCACCATGAGAGAAGCCCATCTCAGAATGAAGCCTCCACACAGGCAGAAATCCAGCCAGAGTGATCACAGAGGCACAGCTCCAGAGCCACTGTGATGATACACCCTCTGATGCCTACCTTACTCTGGACCGTTATTCAACAATGTAGGGTGATACATGTCTTGATAGTTTAAGCCAGATAGAGACACGTACTCAGATATTTGTTGCAAAAAAAATTTCAACACATACAATCCCTTTACCAATGAAAGGGTTGAGAAAGATCTTCATGGGAATGTCATGAGGTCCCAAAAGTGAGAGAAGCATAATAAAACCTTGGCATCTTGGGAGGCAGTGGTTAAGGACATGGACTCAAACGGTATTCAAATCCCAGCTGTGACATTCACTAGCTCTGCTACCAGGGGGCATGTTACTTAATCTTTCGAAATTTCAGTTGCTTCATTTGTGAAACAGGGATAATAATTCTTACTTCATAGGATGACTGTAAAGATGAAATAAAATAATGAATTTTAAAAACTTTGTATAGTACCTGGTGTATAGTAGCAGTAGCTGCTGTTATTTAGTAATGGTGGTAGTAGTGGTAGTGGTGGTAATGGTGGTTGGTAGTAATAATTATTCTACGTACGTAAAACCTTCAAAGTCTTCCGTGCATTGCTCGGCCCTGGAGGTATTGATGGAATCTAGAGTTCACTATGACTCAGAGTTTAGCTCATTGCACCTAATGGCTGAAAATTGAGCTTTTTGCAAACAGATATAAATCCCCAATGAAATTGTTGAGGAGTTTTAATTAAGGTGATCAGGCTGATTAATGATTCCCTCTGGGCAATCATTCCCTCTGGGCTGAGGAACCCAGAAGTGGAGCAAGAGCTTTCTAAAACACCCAGAGCAATCCATTTGCCAATCTACAAATGGCACCAGCTCTTCCCTGGCTGTTGACTCTCAAGGCTGTTCCCCCATTCAGGGTCCTCTTGGCTCTTCTGCAGCCACATACACACCCATTTATCAAAAGGAAAGGTTGGGCCATCAAACCAGTGATTTCCTTATTCTCCCTCAATTCTTTCTCTGTAAGAAATGAGTAAATTAATGGACTAGCAATTGCTGCAGAGCTTTGGGGTAAGGAATCCAGATTCTCACTCTGTTCCACCATAAACTTGAATTAGATAAAGCCCCAGGACTCAGGGGTCCAAGTCCCTCTAAACCCTATGGAATGTAAATCCTTCCCAGATATGATCTTGCCCTTGGCAGCCCTCTCCCAACCCTTCCAGATGGGAAAAAGAATAAAATATACATTTATTCAGGATCATTACCTTGAGCCAGGCCTTGCGCTGGGTACTGGAACTCTAAGACTGGATGAGGGTTCTGGAATCAGAATGTGAACCAAAGAATTGTCTTGAGGATTAAATGAGTTTCTTCACATGCTGAGAGCAGTGCTCCTCAGACAGTAACATGCACACGAACTATGTGAGGATCCTGTTAAAGCACAGATTCTGATTCAGCAGGTCTGGGGTGGGGTGTGAAAAACTATGTTTCTTACAAGCTTCTGGGTTATCCCAGGTGTGCTGATCCAAGGACCATACTTTGTGTAGCAAGGACTTAGAAGGCTACCTCACTTAGTGAATGTTACATATGGTAGTTTTATTACATGTGTTTAGTAATTGATGAGCAAAATTGAACTGAAATTTTTACAGTCTTATAACAGTATATTCAGGGGTTTCATATCTCTCATTTTCTTTAATCCTCATAATTCAACACTGTAGGGATTCATGTCCCCATTTACAGGTAAGGGATTTGAGGCTTAGGGGGTAACTCAGAGTGACCAACTGTCCCAGTTTGCTTGGGATTTTCCTGGGTCTAGCACTGGAAGTCTTCCATCCCAAGAATGCCCTCAGCCCCGGAAAAACTAAAAGGGTTGGTCACCCTAGAACTAATAAGTAGTCTACTGGAATTCAAAGCCTGGTCTCTGAATTCCAAAGATGTATTCTTTCCCAGAGACTAGCACTGCCTCAATGCTAAACAGAGGAGGTGAGCATGCGTATGTGGGGGGATGGAGGGAGGTTGAGGGGCTTCCAGATTGCAAGTATGCTTCTGTTGGTTTCTAAAAGCTTTCTTTCTTCTAATATAAAACAAGAATATACAAAGACTCATGAAACGAAAATATAATTTAATGAATTACTATAAGTCAAACCCTTTTGTGATTACACCTATGTCCAGAACTAGAACTTGAGTCTACATGAGAAGCCCCTCTCTGTGCCCCATCTCAATCACTACACAAACACACTCTCCAAACAAGACCACTACTCTGACATTGTTTTAACTTTTAAGTTAATGGGTACAAGTGCAGGTTTGTTACATAGATGAACTTGTATCATGCAGGTTTGTTGTACAGATTATTTTTATCACCCAGGTATTAAGATTTGCACCCATCAGTTATTTTTCCTGATTCTCTCTTTTCTCCCACCTTACACTCTCCAGTAGGTCCCAGTGTGTGTTGTTCCCCTCTGTGTGCCCATGTGTTCTCATCATTTAGCTCCCACTTACAAGTGAGAACATGCAGTATTTGGTTTTCTGTTCCTGTGCTAGTTTGCTAAGGATAATAGCCTTCAGCTCCATCCATGTCTCTTCAAAGAAAATGACCTCATTCTTTTTTAAGTCTGCATAGTATTCCATGGTGTATTTGTACCACATTTTCTTTTTCCAGTCTATCATTGATGGGCATTTAGGTTGAGTCCAGGTCTTTGCTGCTGTGAACAGTGCTGCAATGAACATATGCATGCATGTGTCTTTATAATAAATGCTTCCTTGCAATTCTTTAGTTTTATCGCCCAGGATAAATCCCTAAACAACATAATTTAACTTTGCCTGTTCTTTAATTTATTTCATATGTCTTTTAGTTTCATTTGTCTCTTTGTTTATAGGTTTTCCCTCTGTCACCCCCTGCCCTTACCCCTTTCTGTTGATTAAAGGAAACTGTTTGATTCATCAAGTTTCCCACATGCTATTAACAGTTTGTTCTTGTTTTTGTCTTTGCATCCTCTTGGCATAGTGCAAAATGTCCCTCTGTCCTCTGTATTTCCTATAATCAGGTAGCTGTGCGTAAAGGCAAGATCAGATTCAGGTTTGGTTTTGCGAGGCAGAACTTTAGAAGTGTGTTCTTCCATCAAGAGGCACATAATGTCTAATTGTCTCCCTCTGTTGAAAACCTGGAAATAAAGGAAAGAATCAATCAGTAACCCCGTCTTTCTATAGGAACTGCTCCACTATGTAGTGAAATCGTAGACCAAAGGAAATGCCTCTTCAGAGAAGTATTTCAGCTCATAAATGAAAAAATAAATGATAGAACTAGATATTATTATTTTTCAACCCTCAATCAATCATTAATGACTGGATCATATATTTCAATGAAATTCAGAGAATAGGAGGGGTTCAGGTCTCCTCAGCTCCCATTCAGTAACAAAGTAATATCAAAGGAGGGAAGTGACAGTCCAAAGTCACTTGGGTTAGAGAGAAAAGTCAACAAATCCCAGAGCTCTGGGTCCTGTATACAGACGTTGTGTGCAGACCAATTTCATGGTATTTACAGCTGTTGTCTCTAGTCTCCTCTCTCCATATCCAGGGATATATGTTCATACACTTTAAAAGACTGCCTCCAAAGATACCCCGTCAGTTCCCAGTGAATAATGCCTCTCAGTACTTATGTCTTTATATAGTCACACACACACACACACACACACAGACTCGTGTGCATGCACATGCACTCACTCACACACTGAATCCAGGCTGACTCTGTAACCAATAAAATGTGGTGGAAGAGACACTGTACCACTTCCGAGTCTAGGCATAAGAAGCCTTGCAACTTCAACCCTGTTCTCTGGGAACACTCATTCTGTGAGAAGCCTGGACTATGTCAGAAATCCGACTATGCTGAGACTGCCATGCTGTGAGGAAGCCCAAGCTTAACCATGTGGAGAGGCTGCATGGAAAGATGCCTAACCAACTCCTGACTGTTTCAGTTCTACAACCCAGGAGTTAAGTATGTAAGTGAAAACATTTTAGGTGTTTTTGCCCCAACTGATGCCATGTGGAGAAAAAAACAGGGAACCCAGCTGATAGAACGAAGGGTTCTAGATATATGGCCCCAGTCAAGTTTTCCCAGCCATCTCCATCCATTTGAGCTACTCCAGCTAAGACCTTATATAACTTAGAGCAGGGACAAGCCATCTCTGCCATAACCTGCCCAAATTCCTGACACACAGAATTGTGAGCATAATAAAAAGATTGTTGCCTTATGTCATTAAGTTTTGACATGACCTGTTACAGCAATAACCAAAACACACACAGAGTTTATATTCATATGCATAAATTAGATGCCTTCTGCTGTCACAGGACATAAGAACTTCTTGAAGAAAGAAATCCCTTGATTCACCTTTGGACAAGCTTCCAAATGTTAGAGACCAGGTCTCTTTTTAGCTCACCTTTGTATTCCCCAGTCCCTGTGCAGACATCTGGTCCCATTCTATCTCTAAAATCACCCTGGGTTGAATGACCTTTGGGTGTCCTAGTCTCTTATCATTTATATTTTTTTCATTTATCTCTTCTCTACCTGCCTTGGATAATTTTAAGTCCCTTAGGGATAGGGACACTACCACATTTTTATTATGGAATATTTTACATGTACTAAAATATATAATGTATATGTAAAGTATATGCATTATAATGAAATAAACACCATAAATCTCCTTGGTGCCAACTTGAAAAATAAAACATGAACAACAGGGAGCTTCCTTTGCAATTCTCTAGTGCCCCTGATGGCAGACATCATCTTTCCACAGAGGGATCCACTTTCTTAAACTTTATGTTTAGCATTTCTTTCCTTTTCTTCATAGTTCTGCAACAGATGTACAAATTTCTAAGTCATTTGACTTAGTTTTGCATTCCTTTGAATTTTGTAAAAATAATATTATGGTGTATTAATTCTCCAGCAATTGGCTTTTCTATTCAATGTTATATTTCTGATCGTACTCTCCATTAAAATGCATAGCATTGTTTTCTCTGCTGTATAGTATTCCAGCATGTGAATATACTATTCTGTAATGGTTGTTTGTATTGTTTCCAGACTTTTTGCTATTAAACAATACCACTATGGACATTGTTGAGTACATCTCCTGGTGTAAGTACTTCTCCAAGGGAACCCATTTTTCACTGTTGTTTCTTAGTGTCTCGCACACTGCCTCACATTATAGGCATTCAATGAAATATTGAATGAGTGAATGAGTAACCATGTTGTTCAAGTTTTCCTTATTCTTGCATATTTTCTTTTCTGATCTATTTATTGCCCAGAGAAATATGTTAAAATATCCTACTATGCTGGGGATTTTACAGTTCTGTTCATTTTTGTTTTGTATACCTCAGAGCTATATTATTAACTATAAATGGATTAGAAATATGCCCTCCTAGTGAACTAAAACCTTTATTATTATATAAGAACTCTAAATCTCTAGAAATACTTTCTTGATCACAGCGTATTTTGTTTGACATTAGTGTTATTAAATCAGTTTTCTTTTGTAACTATTTGCCTGTTATAGCTTTTACTATTATTTATTTTCAAACTTCTGCTGTCCTCTTCTTTTTCTTTGTAATAGTATATATTGGGGTTTTTTCTCTAGTCTGGTAATCTATGTCTTTTAAACAGTTTAGTCTATTAACATTTACTGTGATTACAAATGTATTTGGATTTATATCTATCATCTTATTTTTTCCTTGCTATTAATCCCTTTTCTTCTGTGCGCATAATTATGTGTGTGTGTGTCTTCTCTTTTGGGGCCTCGTTTCCAATTCATCAAAATTATAGCTTGTTTACTCTCAAAGTTTGCAAAAGGCATTTAGGCACCAACCCCACCTGAGGACCAACCCATGTCCACAGATTCACAGAGGATATATTTTCCCCTTCTCCCAGAATCAACGCTAGGCTGAAACAGACAAGTGTTCTTGCATTTTGCCTCTGCAGGAGAGATTTTTTTGGCTTACTTTTTACTAAGAGTATAGCCCTTTGTGTGTCATATCTTCATATGGAGGGGAGAAAACATACCACGCCAACTCTCCCCAGGCTTGATGCCTTGTCTGCCTCCATGTCTGTGGCTACAGATGCCTCTGGACAGCCAGTAACATCAGCACTTATTCATTCCCACTCTCACTTCATCCCTGGTCTCTGAAAACTTTCTTCATCTTTTTACAGGGCCATCCATGCATTTAAAATTATGTCTCTTACATTTTATCTATCATTTTAGTTCTGTGGTAATAGAAGGGTTTCTGATTTTTTAATCTCCCATTTTACCAGAACAGAAATCTCTTTTTCTAACTCCTTTAAAGATGATAAATTGTCACATACAACATATGGCAAGCAAACTACCTTTTTAAAAAAGGAATAAGAGGTCAGATATTATTCAAACTAATGTATCTTCGGGATAATATTGCTCCAGGGATTCACCAGTAAACACTTAGAAGAAAATAGCATCATCCAGAAATGATTCCACAAAGGTACATTCCTAGGAGAATTTTCTTCTTGGAACAGCAACAAAGACTTGCAGCAAAATATTAGGGAGAGATTTCTCTATACCTCATTTGTAATTAATAAAAGCACTCCATTGAAGATCAACGTATTGTTAACAATGGTTACACAAGATTAAAGTTTCATGAAGATCATTGTTTACAAAGCATTTTTATTATGCTTATCTTGCACTCCTTTTGACAGATGTTCCGAAAGACCCCTGGATTAGGAGCTATGGGTAGGAGTGCTATGGCACCTTGCACGGAGTCAGAAGACTCAGCACTAACCACAAGCTTCAAAAAAGCTTCAAACCAAAGCTTTTTTGAAGAAGGCTTTTGGCAAGCCACCTAAAATCCAAAAACCTCTGCTTTCTCCCTTTCTTCGTTTAGCTTCATTATACCGAAATCTATTAAGACACTGGGGTTCCTTCCAGTCGCTGCCTTTTGCTAAACTCAGAGTTCCTACAGTCCTCACCTTCCAGTAAGCACATTTTACCATATATTCAACCCAAGTCCATCAAAGTTTATATATAGTACCCTCCCTTCTCTATTAATAGCCCATCTCCCAGGCTCTTAAAGCAGAAGCGGATTATGAGAAGACAGTCAAACAGTGAACGATGTGAAACTCTCTCATTCCCCTCATGTCCCCACCCAATGTAGAACCTCTCAAACAACAAACTCTCCAGTCTCAGGACATCGCTAGCAGGAACAGTGGCTTTGTTGGATGAAACTCTAGCTCTAAGCAGACTGATCCTAGGCACTAAGAAGACTGATCCTAGGCACCTGGCCATCAATGGCCCCCAATGTTGTTCTTTTTAAGCAGGACAAATATAGGAAAGCAGAGTTTGGGTCCCATTGTTATTTCTAGGATTGCCAAGAATAACCCATTGTCATGCTCCATAGTCCATATTGTGTGAGATTTTTATTATTTCAGTGCTCTGATTCTTGACATTAAAAATAAGAGACATTGATTTGTCTTTCCTTATATAAAATCGGCAGTTCTTCTGGATCTTCCCCACACAGTACCTCAGAACATTTTTGGCCTTTTCTCTGACACCCTGACATTGTAACCACAGAACCACTTCAATGTGCTTTAACTTTGTCGGTAACAAAATGAAGAGCTGTTTCTCAGTGCAGTGGACTCCCAGGTTGCAGGTCACATAACCTGAGCTTACCCAGATGAACCAGCATGCCCAATTTGTGATCCCAGAGCCAGCCAGAATAACAAAGTCAACCACAGGTGGAATCTAAGTGCTTGGATTGAGAAACAGGAACCAAATTAAGAATCACGGGGTGCTCTGTTTTGTCACAGTACAGACCTAAAAGCCAAGGACTCAGCATCACGTCTTTGCATAAACCAATTTAGATCATGCTTCATTGCATTTGCCTATCTCTCTCATTGCTACTCTTTGCTTTTAAAATCTGTCCCTAGACTGCAGCTCAGGGAGACAGAGTTGAACGTTGCCTCCTGTCTCCTTGCTGGTTGACTTGCAATAAAGCTTTTTCCTCTCTCAAAAGCTGATCCCATAGTATTGGCTTCTATGCACATGGATAGCAAGCCCATTGCTCAGTAACAACATGACCCAGAACATTCCAAGGCATGAATTTTTTTTTTTTTTTTTTTTTTTTTTTTTGAGAGGGAGTCTCGCTCTGTCGCCCAGGCTGGAGTGCAGTGGCCGGATCTCAGCTCACTGCAAGCTCTGCCTCCCGGGTTTACGCCATTCTCCTGCCTCAGCCTCCCGAGTAGCTGGGACTACAGGTGCCTGCCACCTCACCCGGCTATTTTTTTGTATTTTTTAGTAGAGACGGGGTTTCACCAGGTTAGCCAGGATGGTCTCGATCTCCTGACCTCGTGATCCGCCCGTCTCGGCCTCCCAAAGTGCTAGGATTACAGGCTTGAGCCACCGCGCCCGGCCTCCAAGGCATGATTATAATCACCAAATATTTCAACATTGATGTTCAGTATTTATTCACTCTCAAAACATGTCACAGTTCCAGTTTCAATCAGAGCACAAGTATTGCAAAAAAAAGTAAGGCACATAGAAAACGTGAGCAAACCAAGATCATTTACATATATAAGAAAGCTTAGGCTCAAAGCAGGTGCTTACTCCAGGTCACACATCCCCAGCGTTTCAGGACCAGGACACAAACTCAGGCCATCTGTACCCAAATCCACTGACTTTGCCACTAGTCCATACTAGCTCACATTGGGTAGCTCAGTTCTTCAGAATAACTCCACTTTATGGGGAAGACTGATAATATGAAAAAGTCAAAGCTTTACCATGATGCCACAGCTGGGGTGAGCATCAAGTTTATCAAAACAGTGGAGAGAATGAGGGAAAGAGAAAGGGGAAAGGGAGTCTCCTTGTGAAGTGATTCTTGCTTCTGATTCATATTCCTTATGGAGTTTTTCACCTTTTAGATCTCCTATTAATCTGAATTAGAGTTCTGTACCACCCTGTCCTGGTCCCAAACACAAACACACACTTGAATAGTCTAAGGGCAATGTGTTCTAAGAAGGCCAGAGAAGTCACTCTAGATAGGGATGTTCCATCCCAATGGATGCAGCTCTCTGTCCTGAAGTGCCTGGGGGAGAAACATAAGTCACCAGTTTGGGACTCCCTCCAGATAAACCCACAACCCAGATGAGAAGAGGCCAGATAAACAAGGCTGCCCGGTGCTCGGCCTCCTCTCTGGGCAAGGTGGCCTAGGGTCAGAGGGCAAAACATGCACCTGTCCCCAGAGCTAGTCTGTTTTGTTTTTGTTTTTGTTTTTTAATCATTTAGGCAATGGCTTATCAACAATCTGGCTCCTTTTAATTAGACAGAGCTATGGACCAGGGGCCAGGAATTCGACTCTCAGCCCCACCCTACCACTATGGTGTGACTCACCTGGCCACAGTGCCTTTTCCTCTTGCCTTCCCCCCGGCCTCTCTCATAGGAGACAACAAGTCTGCCTATTGGCCTTCCTCAGAGAGCTGCAATCAGGCATATGATAAAAATAACAGCAACACCCCCTTTCTCTGCAGAATCACCATGGCAGCTGGGACCTTGTACTCATGTCCTGAAAATGTGAGGGCTTTCAAGGTGTCCATTGCTGTTCAGTACAGCGGGGCTCAGGTCCACGTGCTCTCCGCACCACCCTACCCCACTTTGGCCAAACCAACAATACTCCTGAATTTCTCTGCAAATTTCTTGCCAGGAAGTTTCCAGCATTTGAGGGTGATGATGGATTCTGTGTGTTTGAAAGCAATGCCATTGCCTACATGAGGAGCTGCAGGGAAGTACTCCAGAGGCAGTAGCCCAAGTGGTGCAGTGGGTGAGCTTTGCTGACAGCGATACAGTGCCAGTACCTGGGTGTTCCTCACCGTGGGCATCATGCAGCATAACAAAAAGGCCACCAAGAGTGCAAAGAAGGAGGTGAGGTGAATTCTGGGGCTGCTGCATGCTCACTTGAAGATGAGGACTTCTCTGGTGGGTGAACAAGTGCCACTGGCTGATATCACAGTTGTTTGCATATTGTTGTAGTTCTATAAGCAGGTCCTGGAAGCTTCTTTCCACCAGGCCTTCCCCAATGCCAACCGCTGGTTCCTCACCTGCATTAACCAGCCCCAATTCCAGGTTGTTTGGGGTAAGTGAATCTGTGTGAGAACATGGCCCAGTTTGATGTTTAAAAGTTTGCCGAGAGCCACCCTAAACAGGACACCACATGGAAAGGGAAGGGCTCACAGGAAGGGAAGCAGAAGCCCCAGGCTGAGCAGAAAGAGGAGGAAAAGGCAGCTGCCCCTGCTCCTGAGGAGGAGATGGATGAACGTGAGCAGGTGCTGGCTGCTGAGCCCAAGGCCAAGGACCCCTTTGCTCACCATCCAAGAGTACCTTTGTGTTGGATAAATTTCAGTGCAGGTACTCTAAGAAGGACACACTCTCTGGGGTGCTGCCATATTTTTGGGAGCAGTTCGATAAGGATGGGTGGTTCCTGTAGTTCTCAGAGTATCACTTCCTTGAAGAACTCACCCAGATCTTCATGAGTTGCAATCTCATCACTGGAATATTCCAGGGACTGGTCAAGCTGAGGAAGAATGTTTTTGTCAGTGTCTTCTTTGGAACCAACAATAGCAGCTCCAAGTCTGGGTCTTCCAGGGCCAGAAGCTTCCCTTTTCACTGGGTCCAGATTGGCGGTGGGACTACAAGTCATATACATGATGTAAAACTGGATCCTGGCAGCAAGGAGACCCAGGCACTGGTTCAAGAGTATTTTTGCTGGGAGGGGGCCTTCAAGAGTGTGGGCCAAGCCTTTGGTCAGGGCAAGATCATCAAGTAAGCATCTCTTGCCATTGCCTAGCTGCCTGCACCTGCCCTTCAAGGAGATGGGGGTCATTAAATGAAACTGAACACTGAAAAAAGAACAACAGCAAACATTAATTAGCATTTACAAATACCTACTATGTACCATATTCTTCACATATATGATTTTTATCTGCCAACAACTCTGTGAGGTAGTGATTATTTTCATTGTCCAGATAAGAAAACTAAGGCTCAAGGAATTAGACAACTTGCCTTAGGTCAGCAGCTGGTAAGAAGTAAGACTTCAACTGGAAGCCAGGTAATATCTGGCTGTAAAACTGTGCTAGTTGCGCTATGCCATGGTGCACTCACTGTTGCTCTCACCTTCATCACAGGGAAGAGCAGTGGCCCTGTTGGAAGAATGATTACACTTTGTCCTTTCTTTTCTTTTTTTTACCCATTCACTGCACCACCTCTCTCCAGAGGACTTTTAATGTTGGAATCTGGGGATTCAGACCCAATATATTAGTCTGTCTTCACACAGCTATAAAGAAATACCCATGACTGGGTAATTTATAAAGGAAAGAGATTTAATTGACTCACAGTTCCACATGGCTAGGGAGACCTCAGAAAACTTACAGTCACAGCAGAAGATGAAGGAGAAGCAACTACCTTCTTTACAAGGCAGCAGGAGAGAAAAGAATGAGGGAGGAACTTCCAAACTCTTATAAAAGCACCAGATCCCCTAAGAACTCACTCACTCACTATCAAGAGAACAGCATGGGGGATACCACCCACACGATCCAATCACCTCCCTCCCTTGACATGTGGGAATTACAATTTGAGATGAGATGTGGGTGGACACACAGAGCCAAATCATATCATCCAAATTTGGGGAGTCATGCCCATCAGTCCCTCATTAATTTCACTGTGAGTTTGGGAGACCATGTGACTATTTTTCAGGTGATCCTCCCATTCTTTTAAGAAGCACAGATTGTACAGAATAATCCGTACATCAAATCCTTGTGACATAAAATTTACCCATATAGCAAACCTGTGCATGTATCCTCAAATCTAAAATAAAAGTTAAAAAATAATAAGAAATAAAATTCATAGTCATCATCATATCATTAATTAAAATTTACCAAGTATGCTTAAATCCATGAAGTCATAATGATTTTTAGTGAGACATTGAGAAAATGTGCACTTTGGATAGTCAATAATATTAAGGAATCTCCAGTTTATACACAAAGATGAAAAAAGAAGACTAAGGAATCTAAGAGTAATAACGGTAATTGAGATGTTTCTAAAAGAGTCCTTATATTTCAGAGACATATACAGTCAATGCTCATTATTTATGACTCCGTATTTGCAAATGTACCTACTTGCTAAAATTTATTTGTCACCTCACAATCAATATTCCCAGTTTTTTCATGTCATTTATGGACATGCACAGAACAGCAAAATATTTGAGTTGCCCAATGTGCGTGTTCCCAGCCCAGAATGAACAAGGGGAGAGCTCTGCCTTCTTTCTTCAGCTCACATCAATGTAAACAAGTGTCCTTTTTGTGGTGTATTTAATGCCATATGTTTCCATCTTTGTGCTTTTTGTTGGTAATTTTGCTGTTTAAAACAGCCACTGGCCAGGACCTGTGATCCCAGCACTTTGGGAGGCCGAGGTGGGTGGATCACCTGAAGTCAGGAGTTCGAGACCAGTCTGGCCAACTTGACGAAACCCTGTCTCTACTAAAAATACAAAAAAAAAAAAATTAGCCAGGTATGGTGGTAGGCATCTGTAATCCCAGCTACTCAGAAGGCCGAGGCAGGAGAATCACTTGAACCCAGGAGGCAGAGTTTGCAGTGAGCCGAGATCGCACCATTGCACTTCAGCCTGGGCAACAGAGCGAGACTTCATCTAAAGGGAAAAAAAAAAAAATGAAAAACAAACAGCCCCCAAGCATAGTGTTGAAGTGCTGTCTCATGTTCCTAAGAGCAAGGAGGCTGTGATGTGCCTTCTGTGTATTAGAGAGGCTTTTTTCAGGTATGAGTTATAGTCCTGTTGGCTGTGAGTTCATTGTTGACAAATAAACAATATATACTAAATAAGTTGTCTTTAAACAAAAACACACATAAAGCAAGGTCATGTATTGATTGATTAGTGAAAATGTGACCAGAGGCTCACAAGAATCTAATCCTGTATTTCCCCTAATTCAGTGTATGCAGTGACTTTATAAAGCATAACTACCCCCAAATAACAAGAATAGACTTGGCTAAAATAGTTATAAAATACATGGCGAGGAGTGGCGGAGGGGAATACTATGTAAAGTGAATAAAATATTTTTGCTGGCCTGGATCTGGCCCTCAGAACCTGAATTTTTTGTCTCTGGTCTACTTCATTCTCCTTAACTACTACTTTACAGCACTGAATCTCTTCCAATTTTTTTTCAATCATTTCCCTATTGATAGACATTTAGATTCTTTCCAGGTTTTCACTATTATGATCAGTGCTGAGTGCACATCTGCACATGAGCAAAAGTTTCTCTTGAGAAGACATGGAGAAGTGTAATTGCTGAATCACAGGGTACGCACATTTTACATTTTAATAGACACTGCCAACTTGCCTTCAAAGTGGCTGTGCCAATTAAATACTCCCACCAGCAGTGTGTGCGCGTCTGGATTTCCCACTCTCTTGCCAACACTTAATTCCACAAATATTTTTGGAATCTGAATCCTCTGTGTGAGAGACACTAATGAGGTTCTGGGGGTGGAGAGGAGGCTAACCAGAATATAAGCTACATGAGACATGGCATTGCAGACCCAAAGACAAGATACTCAGACGCTCCAGAGATTTCCCAAAGACTCACAGAACAGTATGGTGGAAATAAAAAGCAAGCAATAAACTTTCAAGTTTTATCCAGTGGCCCACTTACCTCAAACGATAAGCCATAAAAATTAACTAATTCACTTTAGACTGCTAAATGTGCTAAGATATGACTGTTAGGTTTAGCTGAAGACTGTGATAAAGGCAAATCCCTTTAATTTTCAAAATAAGTCACATTTTTCCTTATTATACATGGATATGTATTTGCCTGTGTATTTCCAAAACAAGGCTTAAAACTGCATGCCATTTAACTAAGCAATTCTTTTCTGTATATACCCTAGATAAATTATTTGAAAAATTTGTAAAAGCTTAAGTGCAACGATGTTCATTCATAGCATCGTTTACTATCCTCAAAAATATGAACTGCCCACCAATCCAAAAAGAGGGAATTAAATAGTTAAATGTATCAAATAAATATAAATAGTTAATTCAATAAAGTGTTAAATAAGTTGAACTATTACAACCATCATGGAATGATTTATTCATTGTCATGGAAAGACATTTAGAAAGTAGTATTGTTTTAAAAAAGAACTATTAATGTGTATGCAATGTTTTTATTCACTCACCAAATACATACTGAGCACTCATAATGTGTCAGGCACTGGACTGGGCTCAGGGGACAAAATCATAACACCTGCAGGCAAAGTCCTGCCTTCAGGGAGGTAATCTGTATTTTTTTCTTTTTGCTTGCTTTGTGGACTACACAGACAGGCTTCTCCAGCTGGGATATGAGCAAATTACTTTTTTTAAAATTAAGCTCTTTGTGATTTCACAAGTGCTGATGGAGTGCTTCTAATTCTTACACCATGTACGACTGTAAGCTCTATTTGGTTAAAGTGTCTCCTTTCTAACATCGTAGTACTTAGACTAGTGGGAAGAGGGTTTATTTCATTCACAGAACCAGCAGAGCAGACTTCCCTCTCCCAGTACCAGTCTCTGAGGGAAGACATCTAGAAGAGTGACAATACCATGGCTGAGGGGTCAAACAGTCCAGGCTCAGAGCCTTCTTCGGCACCTGACTTAACATCATCCAGCTGCGGTGTGGCCACCTATAAAATGAGCACTATAGATTTCATGTCAAATGAAGTCACATCCATACAGTGCTAAGACAATGACTGGCATACAACTAGGAACTCTCTACATACTAGTTTTTCTCTCACCTTCTGCTTTTCTTTTCAAAGGTTGGTCTCTTCTACAGAAATCATTCATATGAATAGAAGTAAAACGCAGGACTTCAGCTGGGATATTTGTTTTCTATTTGTTTCATAACATTGAAAAAAGGAGTGGTCTGGCTTACACACAGATTCTTTGAATATGTTTACCAATATTGTCTGATAGTTAGCAAGTGATCAGATTCTTCACAATTAGACATCAGCACACACATACAGACATGTGTCTGTCTTTATCTACTTCCAAAACACAGGCCCTTCTTCCCTGCTTCTGATTTCTCTCCATTGTATGCCACTAGAGTGTGTGGGAAAAGTGGAATGGGAGGGTACAGAGGAGGACCTGAAAGGGATCCATAGTCACATGAATCAGGATTGACCAATTAGAGTGTAATGGTAAATACTGAGAGTCAACTTGATTGGATTGAAGTATGCAAAGTATCTATCCTGGGTGTGCCTGTGAGGGTGTTGCCAAAGGAGATTAACATTTGAGTAAGCGGGCTGGGAAAGGCAGACCCAATCTTAATCTAGGTGGGCACCATCTAATCAGCTCCCAGCTTGGCTAGAATATAAAGCAGGCAGAAAAACGTGAAAAGACAAGACTGGGCTAGTCCTCCAGCCTACATCTTTTTCCCTGGCTGGATGCTTCCTGCCCTTGAACATCAGACTGCAAGTTCTTCAGTTTTGGGACTCGACCTGGCTCTCCTTGCTCTTCAGCTTGCAGACAGCCTATTGTGGGACCTTGTGATCATAAGAGTTAACACTTAATTAACTCAAAGATATATAGATATAGATATAGATATAGATATAGATATCCTATTAGTTCTGTCCCTCTAGAAAACCCTGCCTAGTACTCAGAGTATTCCATCCACCTGGCCTCGGTGATAGGCTCAGAGGTGTGCAAGTCAGTCCAGTGGTTTGCAATTTTAAGATATCCTAGGACAAAAACAAGTTCTCCTCTTTCTGCTAGGGTAGTTTAGTTTGAAGACTATAAGCCTGGAACTGCTGAGATCCACTGTGTTGACAGAGTCCGTCTGAGAAGAAAGCACAACCAAGTGATGGGAAGACCTGATCATCCTAATGATATTGCTTGAGTCCTCTGTGTCCAGTCCTACCTGAAGCCAAAGCTATGCCTGGACTCCAATTATATGTACTTTGTGCTCACTCGCTCTCTCTCTCTCTCTCTCTCTCTCTCTCTCACTCTTTCTCCCTCTCTCTCTCTCAGTTGAGCCCCTGCTCCACCACAGAGGAAGATCCTGAAATAAGGATTGATAGGCAAAGAGTTTATTTGAGAAATAATACTGGAAAACACCAGTGAGGTAATGAGAAAGTGAGGGCAAGAGAAGGCAGCCAGTAAAGGGTGCGTCATTGAGCAAGTAACTGCTAAAAAGCAACTTGGGGCCAGGCGCAGTGGCTCACGCCTGTAATCCCAGCACGTTGGGAGGCCGAGGCAGATGATTATTTGAGGCCAGGAGTTCGAGACCAGCCTGGCCAACATGGTGAAACACTGTCTCTTCTAAAATTACAAAGATTAGCTGGTCATGGTGGCAGGGACCTGTAATCCCAGCTACTTGGGAGGCTGAGGCAGGGGAATTGCTTGAACCCAGCAGACGGAGGTTGCAGTGAGCTGAGATAGCACCACTGTGCTCCAGCCTGGGTGACAGACCGAGACTCTGTCTCTAAATAAATAAATATTAATTAATTAATTAATTAATTAGTAAAAGGCAACTTGGGTTCAGTCCCTCTCGGGAACTTTGGGAGACCTTGTGGAGAACACATTTCAGAGCCATGCCATCCAAGAGGCAAAGGAGCTGGGGTATTCATCCCCCTCTCCTACCTATCCGTATGTCAGACTCTTCCCAGGGCTCACTGGTACCCTTCATTTTTGGGCCCACTGTAAGAATGGACAAAGCAGACTCCTCAGGCAGAGCTGCAGGGGCTGGCAGTCAGCAGCCAAACTGGTGTGCACAGCATCAAGGAGAAATGGATGGGATATGCTTGCTTTGTATTGTTTGGGGTTTTTTTGTAGGACATGGAAGGCTAAACTAGGCTTTCTGCCATTTTCAAAGGAAAAGCATCCTGATTAATATTAATATATGTAAAACTTCCACTCAATTAGAGGTCATCTGATTTAACCCTAGAATGTTTCTGGGATAAAATATCCCTGGATTGCTTCCTAAATCTACTCCCATCCCAGACACGACACCATCGTGGTACAGGAAAAACCTCCACCAATATCTTTTGCGCCCTGCACCCACACTGGTCACAGACAGCTTGATCATCAGTGAGACCTCCTAGACTGGTAGAAGCAGCCAACCCTGAAGCTTTCCAGAGTCAGTGGGTACTCCAGGAAACCAGCATCACCTTTATAGCTCCCTGCTCCATTTAATGTCCTGTGACCCAGTCACTGCTCTAAGCTAGGGTAACCACCTACCGTAACCACAGTGGGCTACCAGCACGCTCAGAGGGCTCTTGGTAGCTGCCCAGAGCTCATATCTTCAACATGCCTCAGAAGAGGCAGAAACCTCCTGCCAAGGGACCCAGGGAAACACTGGCCCCCAATCCTCCTATGGCAAAAGTCTGAGGGGCAGGGACCAGGAATCCAAGCTGTAGCCATAACAATTCTCTCTCTCCCACCAGAGAAGGATGCCTGGGACAGAGAGAGGAAGTGCAGTACATGTGTCATCTCCTATAAGTTTGCTGCAAGGTGATAAATATCTTTTGTTTCTATTGTGAATGAGATCTTTCTTTTCCATTATTTTTTCTAAGTGGTTACTGTTGGAAATAGGAAAGCTATTGATTTTTGTACATTTATTGTGTAACTTGCTGCCTTACTGAACTCTCATTATTTCTAATAGTTTTTCAGGTCGATTCTCCCAAAGGGAAAAAAAAAGGTTTAGGTGATGTGACAAAACTCATAAAAACGCATGAAATCAGCCACCAGCATTCAATTTGTTCTAAGATGTGTATAAAATCAAGGTAGATATAAAATTCCACCTATGCTACATGCAAGCCATCTGTTCCCACCCACCCCACTGTCCTCCACCAAAAGGCTACTCCCCTGTGTTGGGAGGAAAGTCTTTAAGATCCAAACACAGCAAAGTCCTTAGATGGAGTCAAATGGCCAAACTTCCCCCCTTCCTGGACTGTCAGGACCAGAACGGGTTCCCAAGCTGTGAAAAGCCCAGGACAGAGGCTGGCTCTCTAAAACCTGATCCTAGCATGCTATCCATCACTCCAGCCCCCTGCAGGCGTTCAGTCACCCACTCTACCAGCAGTCTTCAAGCCTAACTGAGCACCTACTGTGTGCCAGATTTGGGAATGCAAGAATACAAAAGGTCTAGTCCCTTCTTCAGACAACTTTCGAACAGAGAACCTTCCCACAGATGAACCAAATTTTGTTTTACCAGAATAGGGCTAGACAGTCTTTGATATACCCTTTGTCATTGACTTCTCTTTGTGGGATGTGGCAACACAGTCAACACTCTGCCCAGTCACCCTCTAATTCCTTTAATAGTTGCTGTGCGTGGCTCTCCTGGCCTCTGTGTGATCTTGTTTCTGCCGCTGCACCTGCAACTCCCGTTAGAGGACTGCCCTCAGAT
Source organism: Macaca thibetana thibetana (assembly GCF_024542745.1). Taxonomy (NCBI): domain Eukaryota; kingdom Metazoa; phylum Chordata; class Mammalia; order Primates; family Cercopithecidae; genus Macaca; species Macaca thibetana. Next base: position 94,745,498 of record NC_065579.1, on the reverse strand, counting down.
GGCTAGAGTTAGTCTGCCCACACCTGCAGAGATTGGAAATGCCTGGGAGCCAACATCCCCTCAAGGCAGCCCTGGGGCAGTGATTGACAGATGCAGGCCGGTCAGACTCAGAGATGTAACTCACACTTCAGAGCTCCCCTGAAGAATCAGGAGGAAGCTACCCCTGCAGGACTTCACTCTGTCTCTCCCCCTGCCCTGCCTCGACTCCCTTACCAATCTCCCAGGGAGCACTTCCTCAACGCATCACTTTCTCATAAGTCTTCCTCTCAGGAAGACACAGAGCAAACATCTGACCGCCATTGCCATAGTTTCCCATCTGTCAGGTCAGCATAATTAGAAAGTCTCATGAGAAAAAGATTAGAGTTCTATTATGAATTGAATTGTGTTCCCCAAAAATGTATATGTTAAAGCCCTAATCCCTCAATGTGATTATATTTTGAGACAGAGCCCATAAGGAAGTAATTAAGGCCAGGTGAGGTCACAAGGAAGGGACCCCGATCCAATAAGATTAGTGTCCTTACAAGAAAAGACACCAGCAGCTCACATGCTGGCCTGTGTTTTCTCTCTCTCTCTTTCTCTCTCTCTCCATGCACAAAGAAGAGGCCATGTGAGGAAGGACACAGCGAGATGGTGTCCACCTACAAGCCAAGAGAAAAGTCCACAGGATGAAACCTACCTTGCCAGTACCTTGATCATGGGCTTTCGGCCTCCATAGTTGTGAGAAATAAATGTCTGTTGTTTAAGCCATCCAGTTAATGAATTTTATATGGCAGCCCCAGCTAATACAGATTCCTTCACCTGCTCTATGGCTTGGATCCTGTCACAGCCTCCTCAGTTTTATTCAAGTCACCAAGATCTTGTTCCATGAAACAAAATTCCTGTGACTCTGAGGACAAGTCTGCCTCACCCTATGGAAGATAAAATAAATTTGAAGGCATAGACCAGATGTTGGTAAACTTTTCCTGTAAAGGGCCAGGTGGTAAATATCTTAGGCTTTGCAGGGCACATGGTCTCTGTGGTAACTACTCAAGTCTGCATTTTAGTGCAAAAGCAGTCACAGACCTGATGAATGAGTGTGGCTGGGTTCCAATAAAACTTTATTTAGAAAAGCAGACCTCTGAGGCCTGCAGGTGTGTGTTGAGCTGTGAACATGGGTCTCTGTTCTACAGGATGGGGTTTGCTAAAGTTGTCAAAGAACAAGGCCTGCTTTAAGAGAAACCAAGTGAAATTCAGAAAACGATAGGAGGGTAAAACCGATTATTATACTTGGAAACGCTTGGTGATACTGTATCAAAATAAGTACAACACACCCAAATACAGGATGATAGTTTGGTGACAAATAGAGATATCATTTGTCAGATTGCTTATGCCTGTATAGAAGGGGATATGATAGTCTGCACAGCTTAAGCATGTGAACTGCCAAAATATGGTGTGAAGGTTGGCCTGACACATTATGCTACAGCATATTGTACTGGCTTGCTGCTGGCCCGCAGGCTTCTCAGTAAGTCTGGCATGGACAAGACTTATGAAGGCCAAGTTGAGGTGACCAGAGATGAATACAATATGGAAAACATTGATGGTCAGCTGGGTGTTTTTACCTGCTATTTGAAGGCAGGTCTCGCCAGAACCACCACTGGTAATAAAGTGTTGGGGGCCCTGTAGGGGGCTGTGAATGGAGGCCTCTCCATCTCTCATAGTACACAATAACAGATTCTCCGGTTATGATTCCGAAAGCAAGGCATTTAATGCAGAAGTACACAGGAAGCACATCATGGATCAGAATGTTGCAGATTACATGCATTACCTAATGGAAGAAGCTGAAGATCTTACAAGAAACAATTTTCTCAATACATAAAGAACAGCATAACTCCATACATGATGGAGGAGATGTATAAGAAAGCCCATGTTGCTATATGAGAGAATCCAGGCTATGAGAAGAATCCCAAGAAAGAAGCTAAAGAGAAAAGGTAGAATCATTCCAAAACATCGCTTGCCCAGATAAGAAACACTGGGTAGCTCAAAAGAAGGCAAGCTTCGTCAGAGCTCAAGAACAGGCTGCTGAGAGCTAAACCGAACAATTTTCTATGAGAATTTTTCAGATAAAGACAATAAATTTATTGACTAAGCTGCTAAAAAAGAAAAAGAAGGAAAGAAAAGCAGACCTCTCTAGGCAAGTGTTTCCTGACCCCTACTACAAACTCTTTGACCTGGAAGGGAGTTAAGCAAACCTCAAATCCACCCCAGATTGTGAAGACAAGGACAAGTGCAGATGGTGGATGGGACTCCCCAAGGTCTCCCAGGGAGTTCATGGCAGTCAGACTAGAAATGGATACCCCTACTCCTCGTTTCTCTTCTGTTGTTCAGAACTAAAGCTTAAGCGGGTGGGGCTGAATCCTAAAGGCTTCTATGAATGTTGGTAATAGAGGGTGAAATGGTGCTGCAGGAGGGGAAGGGAAGGACAAAAGTCAGCAAAAAGCCAGGTATTGAGACAGCCATCAGCATTCCCACCTGAGGATCTGCCTCCCAATGGGCAAGTCCGCCCCTCAACGGCTATGAGGTAGTGATGATACTGACCCCTGAACTCCAGGACTCCATGGTGAGGGGCCCAAGGGAAGAGGAGGCCAGTGCCCGAGCATTGTAGAGCAGTGGGTAGGGAGGGACCTATGGTCTACACCAACATTGTGAGTGTAAAGTTCACTTGCACAAGTGTGACTCAACTCATGCTCTCATAAAACTGTGCTTTAGGTATGAAGTTGGGTACCTATTTTAAGATATCAGCTGCACAAACTGTAACCTGTGGCTTTATACTGAAAGAGGTAGTCTAGGACTTGCAGCCTCTGGTCCCAGGAGAAGATAAAGGAGACTCGGCAGTTGTCAGGACCTGTGGTGCTGTCCCGCTCTCTCTCTCTCTCTCTTTACCTCTCGCTCTCTCTTGCTCTCTGTCTATCTCCATTTGTTGCCACAGACCACTGGGCTCAGATGAGAGCCTCTCAGCAGATGCAGGGAAGGGAGCAGCTGTTCACGGCAGTGGCCCTCCTAGTGCTTTGAGACTCCTCACAGCCCCACAACGATCCTTTGGGCCCCCTCAGAAGTCTGGGCCCACCCAGCATGAAAATCTCCCAAGTCAGAGGCTCAAGTTTTAAAGAAAGAAATTTACAGATGTGCAAAGAGAAAAGAAAAGAGCCTGTTTGGTCCCTAGAAGAGGACCGATTCTATTTGGAATTGTTTGACCACCTCACTGCCAAGGAAACATGAACCAAACATACCACCAGCACCCTAGAAACAGATTTTTTTAAATATTTGTATCAACAAGATTTCAGTCTTCAATCATCTCAAATTAAATGGAACCTAAGCAGCAGGAGTTATTGTAGATACGTACGGGAAAGAAAGGAGACAGGAAAAAAAGCTTTGCATCACGTGACTTTTATGCTGCAGAAACTTAATGAGAAACACACCACATTTCCAGAACCCTCTTTCTAGTCAGGGCTCCCGCTGAGATAAAAGGTCACAAGAAGAGAAGGAGGGAGAGGGAGGGAGCGCCTGCGTGGAGCAGGGAGGCACTTTTACTGCAAAGTCGGGCCCAAATTTCATACAAGCTGCTATCGGGTCTGATAGTCTAGACTGATTATTTTCTTTGAATGCCAGATGTGAAGGGCTTGCATAAAAGAACCGCAAACATTACCCATTTAAAAACAAATCGACCCAAGCTGCATTCACTGCGCAAAGGAGAACTTTCCATCCCAGACTCTGCAGAGAGAGCCGAGCAGCCAGGCCAGGAGCGCCCAGGCCTAGGCGGTGCGTCCCGCTGCTGCCCCCTGCAGGCCATAAGCCTCAGGCTGGCCAGAAAGCAAGCTGGCTCAGCCGGGCCTCTGCTCATCAGTGAGACTTTTTCTGTCCATCCAGCTCAGGGGGGCAGGAGAATGCTCCTCCACAAGGTGCCAGGCCATGGCTGGAAGACTGAGCTGGGCCTGGGCCTCAGCGTTACCCATATTGTCTCGTTCAACCATTAACCCTGCAAGGTAGAGACATCAATCCTTTTCACAGTTGAAAAATTGAAAAGTTGAGAGATTTACCCATTGGATGCAACTGGCTTTTCCAGTTTTGGTATTTGACACCGGTGCCCCTTCCATGGCCCTATGTGCGGTTGGCCATCAACACCAAGATCCTCACCTCAGGGAAGATGGAATGATAGAACTGCAGCTCCAGTACCCAAACTGGACCATACCAGCCCAGAAGACACCCGGCCCACCAGGCCCACAGGGCCAGGCTGGGAGTAGGGTGGCTGGAGGGATCTTTCCATCCCTCAAACTGGGTGTGGTCCTGGATTAGGGGTCTTTACCCCTGCTGGGCAGTTAGGGGAGGCTTCTCGATCCCAGGCCCCTGCAGAGTACCAGGCCCTGAGCCGGGGCTCAGGAGAATTTGTAGAACGAGAAACATCCTGACCACACTCTGGCCTCTGGAATCTCTTGATGGCCCTGCCTTTCTCCACCAACCCTGGCCATTTTGGGTTGTGTCTCCTCACACAGGGACTGACTCTGTAAACACCATGCCAACATAACCTCTGACCAGGCACTTCCCATTTGGCTGCAGCTACAAATCAATGTCAGACACTCAGGATCGGTGACCTTCAGAGGGGGCTGGGCATGCAAGGGCCTTCCACGTGATCTGCGTTTAATCTAGTGTGAAGGACCTCCAGCCTTGCTGCTCCAGGCAAGGCCAGCGCTGCTCTGGGCCCTCTGCCCTGCCTAGTCCTGGCTGTCACGGGAACAAGACCAGACACTCCTGAGGGCGTTTGGTTTTCTGCCAGTGTTGTTAGTTTAAGACTCTGTAGTGTACCTTTGGGTTTTCCTTCCTTTTCTGAACCCTCCTAAGTGGCCCACTTAACTCTCTGACCTCATCTCCCAAACAGCTCCTTCCCCAGCAAGGCAAAGCTGCTTTGCTGTCTTCCACCTGTGGGGTTTTTTTTGTTCGTTTTTTGTTTTTAAGACAGTCTCATTCTGTCACCCAGGCTGGAGCGCAGTGGTGCAACCTCAGCTCACTGCAACCTCCACCTCCCAGGTTCAAGAGATTCTCCTGCCTCAGTCTCCCAAGTAGCTGGGATTGCAGGCATGTGCCACCACGCCCGGCTAATTTTTGTATTTTTAGTAGAGACGGGTTTCACCATATTGGTCAGGCGGGTCTTGAACTCCTGACCTCAGGAGATCCATCCACCTCAGTCTGCCAAAGTTCTGAGATAATAGGCAGGAGCCACCGCCCGGCCCCACCTCTGCGCTTTTGCACAAGTTGCTCCCCTGCCTGGAAAATCTTCTACCCCTTCCTCACGTGGCTGACTCGGACTTGTCAGACAACTCTTGCAACTTCCTCCCTCTCCTGCAGGCCCCTGCCCTGAGCTCCCACCTCACCCCCACCTGTGCATTCCTATGACGTTTACTTCCCCACGCAGTTGTTCACCACTGTCCTGTCTTCCCACATAGAGTCAGGTGTAACACACTCAGCAAAGATTTGGCTGATTCCCTAATTGCTTTTCATCTGCACATGACCACCCCGTCTTCAGGGACCCACACTTGCTGCATTGGAAACTGGGACTTGAGACCTGTCTACAGGACTAAATATTTGCCTTTGGGTTTATTCTGGAAGGAGAAGTTCCCTCTGGCCCCACTCCCTCCCGAGGGTAGCCAAGGAAAGGAGCCAACTGTATCAGTCCAGTGTGATTTGGCCAGAGGTGCCTATGGGGCCCAGGGATGGGGTGACAGACCCAAGGAGGTGTCACTGAGCTATGGCTCCAGGAACACCCTGGCCTTTCTGACCCACTAGAGCCTCCTCCTCCTGGAAGCGTTGGTGGAGGTTATTCCTGTAGCTACAGGAGGGCTCCTCACAGAGGTGCATCTCCTTTTGTTTCCCCCTGAAATGGCTGCCTGGAGAATCTGGCTCAGACAAGTTTGTCTATCATTCTTGAGTAAACCACAAAGACAGCAGAACAGTGCATCAGTCATTTACACCTCAGTGAAAACAAATGAATAAGATCCAGTCTTTGAATCCCAGATCTTAGGACCAAAGGGGACCTTAACAACCAATGCCCTTTCTGTCTAGCTGGCTTCCTTCTTTCCATTCAGTGCTGGTGCTATAGCCTGATACATTTATAAAACACACCTCCTGCCCCTCCCCCTTTGCACAGCCCCCCTCACTATTCTCATCAATTTAGAATTTGAGCACTAACCATGAACCTTGTAAAAACAGGCATTCCTTCCTGAAATCATAAAAAACGAAAAAGCCCCAGGTCCAATGCCGTCTGTTCCCTGCCTGGCTCCTGGATGAAGCTCTGTGACCTGGGAGCCTCCTGAACACCCTTTGGCCCTTTGACAGGAGAAGGGAGGGAGGGTGCATCATGAGTTGCCTTACTGGCCCAAGGTCGGAGGTGATGGTCCTCAGGCAATGAGAAGGCTGCTACCATGAAGAAAAGTGTCTTGCATTTTCTAATTCACCATGTCCAGTGTGACTTCAACCAACAGCACCCAAATGGATCAATGACAACTATACCCTGGAGGTGTCCCTATGCCTAACAGAAGGCTAATGGTGCTTGGGAGTGGAGGGACCCCCTACTTTTACCTCCTCCCTGCAAAGGCAACTCCCACCCTCCCTGCAGCAGGACACACAGAAAGCAGGGCTCTCCCATTCTGCTCTCCCAGCTCCCCTCAATCTTCCTCCTGTCCTCTGCTCCATCCCAGAAGAGAGAAGTAGATGGGGCGTGGAGAACAGCTGGGCCCAAGCAAGGGCCTTGAGGCTGGAGGCGAATACAAAGGGAGGTGAGAACCACAGGGAGAACTACTTTTAAGCCTCCATCTGGTAACAAATGAAAATGTGGAAAGGAAGGCACATGGATTTCCATTGCAGCAATGTGTCTTTGAGCAGGAGAGGCCATCTGGGGATAGTAGTGAGGCCCCTGATTTCAAAGTTTGAAGCCACGAACCTGCATTTTAAGCCCCCTTTGCCACAAACTAGCCTGCAAGGGATATAGAAGCACCTGCCTTACAGGATATGGGAAGATTTCTGAATGACAAAATACTTAGAACCACGCCTCGCACACGAAAAATGCTGTCTAGGAGGAGGAGGAGTCATACATAGCATAACAGAGGACTTGGCACCATCAGTGGAGCCGCAATAAGCATATAGAGCACTTCACAGTTTGCAGAGCCCTCTTGGTTCTGTTCCTACATGTGTTGCTCACAGCAGCCCTACAAGGCACAAGCTGTCCCCACATCACAACATGAAAACACTGACGTTATGAAATGACAAGAGATTTGCTAGTCATTCACATGGATTTCTCAATGGATATCAAAACAGGGCACCAGGAAAGGAGAAAAAGAGAATAGGTCTGATGAGCCCAAGCAGAATTTTGCCACAAGGAAATTTAGAAAGACGCTTCCTTGCCAGTTGGCATCATGCACGTTTTGGGGTCTTGTAGGGCCAGTGTTGTGTTTTACACGTGTGGGGAAAAGGTGGGGTGCCATAATCATTTCGAAGTCCAAATACAGCTGTTTGTGTACCCCCACAGATACATGCAGGCAGAGCAAAGGTGAGATCCCAGACACCTAATTCCAGCTTCCCTGATGGTTTCAGGGCACAGAGACCTCATGCAGCCAACGATGACATTCAGCCCAGGATTTGCAAGTGGACCTAGGCAGATCTCAGCAGACCTGCAAGTGGGATTGTCATCCTGCTTGTGTCCAGGGCCTCCTGCCTCCACCCTGGTATCTGTTAGATATATGAGCACAGTCACCTACCCTCTTGTGCTAATGCAGCCTCTGCCAAACCCTGTAACTGTTGGCTTATGCCTGCATCTGAGCTCCACCTAGTGGCAGATATTAGGCATGGCGTCCAAGTGCGCATTTTCTTTCAGGACCACCCCCTCCATTTAGAGTCATTTAGTGTAAAACAGACACTTTGGACTCAGCACATCTGTGACCCGGACCCTTTGTGACCATGTTCATATAACCTTCCCTTTGCTAGTCCCTTAGCTTTATGTAATGCCTGAAGGCATTAACCTGGCCAATTGTAAACCTAGCGAGAGATTGTGTGAGCATCCTTCCTACTTCCCTTAAAGCCCTCGGCTCTGTGATGTTCCAAAGGTGTGATTTGGGCTGAACTAGCAGCCACATGGCATAATGGAAAGAATACAAAAGTAGGGATCCAAAGACCTGAGTTATAATTCCACCATCTCCACTAGAGAACTAGATGGACTTGGATAAGTCATCCAAGTGCCCCAAATCCATCTGTCCCATCATTAAAACTGGGATAGCAATGCCCATCATTGACATCACATGTTGTGGCATACATGCTAAACTGACACACGATACTTCTCAGCAAGAAGCCAGCACATAATCCAAGAGAGTTTCCACACATTTTTAAGAAATGGGTAGCAATCCGTGTGCCCTGTTCTTCCTTGCCTTTGCACGTGCTGGTTTCTCTACCAGACATGCCTTTATCCCCACTCCTCCCGGGTAACTCCTCCCTCATGCACTAAGGTAAGGTAGGGTGAAAGCCTTACCCTGCCTCACCTTACCTCTGGACTCCCTTAATATACTGTTAGGGGGTTCATCACACTTTGTTGTACACATTTGCTGCTTGTGTCTTTCCCCAACTAAACTGCGTCCTCTTTGAGGGCAAGGAGTGTGTCTTGTTCACTCTTGTATCACTGCTGCCCAGCACGAAGCCCAGTATATGGTAGGCTCTCAATCCTACTTTGTGTGGAATGACTTAAAAAGTGAACTAAATAAACAAGCGATACTACAGGATCTTGAAGATTCATCCTATGTATTCTTTCATAGTCCTACTTGTTTTAGATCTGCAATTCACCTGGAATTGATTTTGGTGTATGTGTGAGGCAGAGATAAAGATAGACTTTTTTATATGTAGATATACAACACAACCAATACTGTTACTTTAAAAAAAAAAACCTGGTCAGGCGCAGTGGCTCACACCTGTAATCCCAGCATTTGGGAGGCCGAGGTGGGTGGATCACGAGGTCAGGAGATCGAGACCATCCTGGCTAACACAGTGAAACCCCGTCTCTACTAAAAAAAGTACAAAAAGTTAGCCAGGTGTGGTAGCGGGCACCTGTAGTCCCAGCTATTCGGGAGGCTGAGGTAGGAGAATGGTGTGAAGCCAGGAGGCAGAGCTTGCAGCTCACTGAGATCACACCACTGCACTTCAGCCTGGGCAACAGAGCAAGATTCTGCCTCAGAAAAAAAAAAAAAAAAAAAAAAAAAAAAACCCTGCTACATATTTACCCTGTGCAAATAAATAACAAAATGTAAGGCAATAACAACTTGATGCAATGCCATGCCCACTTGAGAGCCCTGAGCTGTGGCAGTCGAAAGAGGTAGCCTGTAAGCGGAGGCTACAGGTGAGCTGTAAGCAGAGGCTACAGGTGAGCAGGAAGCATAGGGTCCAAACCAGGAGAGGGCTATCACGGAATAGAAGGTTGCAGCCAGCTCTGAGAATCTGTACACTTCATAGGAATGAACAAGGGGTGGACTGTCAGTGTAACAGGGGCCCAAGCAGAAAGGCAAGTTGGGGAACCAAGTCAGGGGAAGCTCAGGAATTGCCTTAAATTCCTGACAGGAACCAAGGGAATTGTGCACCGCCCCAGGCTGAATTCACTGGCCATTACTGCTCTGGCATCTGGTTCTTATCCCTACAGGCAGCTCTTCGGGAAGACCTCCTGCTGAGCAGCTCAAGGCATCGGGGGCTTCTGACAGCTGGGGCTTGGAAAACTGCAGAGAATCAGAAAGAGAGAGATGCTGAGAAATGCCTCAGTTTCTGTGTACCTTCGTTGGAAAACTCAGCTAAGCGAAGAGGTCCCAGGTGGGGACTATGAGGATCTGTGTGGCACCTGGCCCTCCTAAAGCCCAGCTGTTACTCAGCATCAGGCAAGTATCACCACATAGAAATGAGGCCCAGGGTTGTCAGCTCTTTCAGTTTTCTGAGAGAAGCTGCAAATCCAACTTATATGCACAATTTTTAAGTATTAGCAGCTGATCTTTTAAAGTTGTAAACACTGTGAGCTATATAAAACCCATCTACAGATCATATCTAACCATATCTGATTTAGTATCCAAATTGGTATCTTTGAAACCAACGGAGCGAGAAACAAATTCTGGTATTCTTAAGTCCTGGGTGAGCCTACAGCGTTGTTCAGGTATCAGGAGGAGAGTGTAGAAGAGGTATCCACTAGACCCCGAGAAAATTTACTGTGAAAATGACTGAGAAAAAAAAATGTGGTCCCCCGCTGGGTTACTTTTCTGAGTATAATTGCATTTTAATACTCTGGGGCTGATTCCGGAGGTAATAATTGACTGGTTCTCACATTGGGTTTGTGTTGATTATTTTGGAAAATGTGTCGAAGCTTATTTTATTTTCCAATCTTGTACTACTTTAATGAAAATTCATTACCAACAGAGCTTTCTGAACTGGAAATGAAGAAATTGAAAATACGCATCTGTGTATAAGCAGGCATGCTAAATAAATAAATTCTTTTTACATGAGTTATCTGGTTCATTTTGATGAAAAATGAATAAGGGAATATTTCAACCTTAGAAATAGCACTAAAAAACTATGGAAACAGTAAGTAAATGAAACAATATTATTTTAAGGATCATTTGGGACAACTACGGTGTAGAAGGAAACACATTAGGTTTAGCATCTTAAGATCTGGCTTGAGTCAAGATTCTGCCCTTTAGGGTAAATTACTTTACCTCTAGAGGATGGAATTATATTTCCTTGCCCCACTGGAGTCCTTTGTCCTTTGTCCACAAAAGTGAGCAAAGTGAATATGTCACTACTAGGTGAAGCTTTCAGAGTTTGTGCAATCTTTGCTATGCTTTTTTTTCCTTTTGCCACTGTATCAGCAATGTGGTGCATACTCTGTTAGCCATAGTTCTACAATGAAAACAACAAAGATGCGGAACAGAGTTCCAGACCAACCCATAATGGACATGTATATGGGCAAGAAGTAAGCCTTTGTTGTTTTAAACCACTGAAATATGGAGAGATGTTTGTTACTGCAGCATAGCCTAACCCATTTCAACTGGTAATTGTCTGTAAGCTTCAGATTCCTTATCTTAAAATGAAATTTACAAACACCTACCTTAAGGCATAGTAGTACATGTTATTTCACTTAGCAATGAGTATACTAATTTACTCATTTTTCCATTTCATTTTTCATTTTATATATTAGGTATATAGTAAATATCTCATGTTTTCTATTCCCCATTTTATATTTTACATACAACAATATGTTGATGTGTTCCTTACATTATGTTTCTTTAAGTCAGGAGTCTTGTCTTTTCATCTGTGTATCTCAAATAACAAGGACCAAAAAAAACTTAAGCTAACAAACAAGCTGTATTTCTCTTGGAAGAAAAACAAATTTTGAACAGGTTGCATAACAGGTTAAAACAGGTTTATTCCTCATTAGTCATCAAGTAAATGCAAATTAAAAACCACAATGTGATAATTCCATGCCAATTGGAATGGAAAATCAAAAAGACTGGCAACACAAAATGTTGCTGACGACGTGGAACAAGTGGAACTCTCATACACTGCTGGTAGGAGTATAAAAATATACACCCACGTGAACAAGAGTTTGGCAGTTCCTTCAAAAGTTAAACGTATACTTACTATATGATCCAGTCATTCCACTCTTAGATAGTTATCCAAGATAGTTAAAAACGCATGCCCACTGTTTTAACCTATTGCTGTGTAACATTACCACAAACTTAACAGCTCTAAAAAGCTGCATTTATTAGCTTACAATTTCCGTGAGCCAGGAGTCTGGGCCTGGCTTAGCTGGGTCCTCCTCATTAGCACCTCTCATGAAACTGCTATCAAGGTGCCAGCCAGGGCTCAGGTCTCATCAGAGGCTCAACTAGGGAAGGAACCACTTCCAAGCTCATACAGTTGTTGGCAGGATTCTGTTTCCTGCAGACTCTCAACTGAGGGCCTCAATTTCTCACCGGCTGTTGATCAGAGGTCACCCCTAGCTCCTTGTCATGTAGGTGTCTCTATAGGGAAGCTTATTTCATAGAAGCCAGCAAAAGAGTCAACAGCATCTGCTAACAGGATGAAAGATACAGTCATATGTAACAGAATCATGGAAATGACATTCCATCACCTTTACAATATTCTGTTAGTTACAAGGAGTCACAAGTCCCACCCACGCTCAAGGAGAGGTGATTGCACAGGGGCAAGAACAACAGGAGGCAGGGATCACTGGAAGACATTTTAGAGACTTCTGCCACACCCACATAAAGACCTGCACACAGATGTTCATAGCAACTTTATTCAAAATAGTCAAAAACTGAAAACAATTCAAATGCCCATCAACAGATGAACAAATTACATGACACATAATGGAAAACTACTCAGCAGTAACATAATGGGCTATAGATACACACAACAGCATGAATGAATCTCACAGACATAGTAATAAGTAAAAAAAAAAAAAAAAAAAAAAAAAAAAAGAGTCAGATATAAGAGCACTCATACTGCATTTATACAATATTCAAGAACAGGCAAAACCTGTGTATGGTGATACATATCAGAACAGTGGCTACCTCTGAGGGGTGAGTATTGACTGGAAGGAACATGAGGGAGCATTCTGAGGTGATGGAAATGATCTATGATCTTGTTTTGGTGATGGTATATGAGTGTATACAATTCTCAAGACTCATCAAATTCTTAAGATGTGCAGTTCATTGCTAACCATATTTCAATAAAAATAAGGCTTACTCTCTTGCCCTTATAGTAGAGTTTTTTTTCTTAAGAATATTTATTCTGGTCTTCAGCTAGAATAATTCTCATTTTTAAATTTTCACTTCTATTGAGAGGACTATGACACAATCCATAACAGCACAGGGAAAAATGTTGGCACAACAAAACATTCATGAAGATATTTTGTAATATAACCTATAGATCTTTTTGACTATTATTGAAAAATAACAGCCAAGGGGGAGGGCTGTCCTCAACAATGGCTCTAAAAGTGTAAGGCTGTTTCTACTATTATTATTACTATTGCTATTATATTTATTATTAAATACAGAGCATAGACAGCATTTCAAGTTGGTATGGGCTTTTGCACCCAAAGCAAAACACATCATTCAAGACACCATAAGAAAGATATCCTAAGCTCATCTTCCTGCTACAGAAAGAGACAGCATTTGGCAGGGGCTGGACAGAGTCCAACCACTGAATGGCCCAACTGCAGCGCGGAACCGCAGCCCAGCTTGAAGGGCCAGATGCGAAGGGAAGACCAAAATGAAAGCTATCAACAGAATAAAAGAACACACAGGCAGGAAAACAGCAGGAGGGCAGCAGAAATAGAGGCAAGCACAGGGAAATATACCAAGAACATGAAATGTGCTGTTACTGATTTGCATGCGGGTTGGGTGAATACACACTTTTTTTTGGAATAGAAAACTAAAATGGAAAAAAAATGTTTTTAATGAACAAAAAAGATGATATGCAGGCCTATTCATGGTAACCTGGGAACGAGACCAATCTCTTCTAGTCAAAATCTAATACCAACAAAAAGAAAAATTGGGTATAAGAATAAAGATGCATTTTAAACAAAGAGAAGAAAAGGCATTTGCGGTTGAGAGATGTTACGTACCTTAAGGCAGGCTAGTTGAATCTTTAAGCATAATAAATACACATAACTCCTTATAAATGTTTCTTAACATACGTAGTTCAGGGGACTGGAAACCCAGGACTAAAAGACAAAAGCAGTGGAAAACAGGGTATTTTTCCATTTAAGGTGTTTGATGTTGTCATTTACTCCACATACATTTATCAACCTCCAGGTGCTGCGACAGCATCCTCCCTCCTCCCTCATTCTCTGTGCCTTGCCCTTCCCCAGAACCCCACTAAGCGTTCATAAATTCCCTCCTCCCACTCCTCACTCCTCTGCCACAAGCAGGCTCCAACCCCTCTGCCTATTCCTGACTCAGCTTGGGCCACAACTTTAACTGAAAACTGAAAACCAGAATGTGCCATAGCAGTTGTGCTGATTTCTTTCAGGTATAACAATTTAGGGTCTTTGTAGACCCCTCATCTTTTAGAGTTACCTACTGAAATATTTATAAACTGAATGATATGATGCCTGAAATTTGCTTCAAAATCGTATTGGGGAATATTACATAGCAATAAAACATTACAACTATGTGGATGAATCTCACATGTTGAATAAAGAAACTAGACTCCAGGCAGGGCACCGTGGCTCACACCTGTAATCCCAGCACTTTGGGAGGCCAAGGTGGGTTGCTCACCTGACGTCAAGAGTTCGAGACCAGCCTGACCAACATGGAGAAACCCTGTCTCTACTAAAAATACAAAATTAGCTGAGCTTGGTGGCACATGCCTGTAATCCCAGCTACTTGGGAGGCTGACGCAGGAAAATCGCTTGAACCCGGGAGGCGGAGGTTGCAATAAGCCAAGATCGCACCATTGCACTCCAGCATGGGCAACAAGACCAAAACTCCGTCTCAAAAATAAATAAATAAATAAACTAAACTCCAAAAAGAGTACATACTGTATGATTCCCTTAATATGAAGGTCAAAAACAGGCAAAACCAACCTTTCGAGATACAAGTTAGAATAGTGGTTACCTTACAGGGGAAGGTAGTGATAGAAATCAGAACAATGGCTGCCTGTGGGTGATGTGTAGTGACTGGAAGGAAACAGGAGAGAACATTCTGAAGTGATGAAAATTTTCTATATATCTTGTTTTGGTGGTGGTGCATGGTATATACAATTGTCAAAATTCATCAAATGCTCAAGATATGTGCATTTCATTGTATGTTAATCATAGTTGAATAAAAACTAAGTTTGGTCTCTTGCCATTCTAGTAGATTGTTCTTTGCTTTTTTGTTTTGCTTGAAGAACACTTATTCTGACCATCAGTTTTCTTTATGATAATGCTGTGGAAACTCTCCTTATACATAAATCTCTGTATAAGTCCATAGACATTAATTCTCTTTCCAAGTAAACAAATGAATGAAAATAACTGTACTGTTACTTGGCTGTGAGAATAATTCCATCCTGGAGCCACAGGTGCTTAGAAAAGCCCAGCAGAACTTTGTCACTGATTGACCATCCGATTTGAGGTCTTCTTTCGGAATCACCACTTTTTCATATGATGTATGTCAGGGGACATGCAGAACCAATGAATATAAAACAAATGATTCATTTAGAAAGAAGTAAATGTCGGGGGAGGGATTGCATTGGGAGTTATACCTGATGTAAATGACGAGTTGATGGGTGCTGATGAGTTGATGGGTGCAGCATACCAACATGGCACAAGTATACATATGTAACAAACCTGCATGTTATGCACATGTACCCTAGAACTTAAAGTATAATAATAATTAAAAAATTAAAAAATTAAAATAAATAAATAAAATTTAAAAAAAAAAAAGAAAGAAGTAAATGTACCACATGTAAGCAGCCAGAGAAAGCCCAACCCCAGCCATCCCCACAAAGCCAGGGACCTCTCTGCCCTTAATCGCCAGGCATTGGAGGAGCACAAGGTGGGTGTGGCCTGCACGCTTCCTTTACTAGTCAAGATTGGTTGCAAACAAGGAAAGCTCCTCCCCAGGAAAGAACTTTGGCCTTGGAAATCGAGCACATTTTGAAAATAACCATTCAGTAACTCCGTAGAGAAATAAAGGGTTTTCCCAGTCCTGAGATTAATGGTGGATTGCCTGAGGGTCACACAGTCAAGGTTTATCTGGCTCTGAGTAGCAGGATAACGTAACCCAAGGACTTACCAGTCCTCAGGTTTCCTTGGGGTTGCTCATAATTCTGTTTAAAAATATCTGCAACTTTCACCTGACTGGTTTGTTTGTCAATCTACTGAAGAACTGGTCGGAAGTTTGCTGGCAATCTGAAACTATTTTACTTGCCAAGGATAATTTAGTAGAATTATAAAACTTGATTCAGTTTCTGTCTCATGCTCCACTGATTATACAGATATATATATACCTATATAGATATATGTATATATCTATGTATTATCTGTATTTAAAAATTAGGGTGATAATTCAGCCAAGAATAGGTGAAAGTTTGTGAGGAACAGGATATTCACATATACCCAAACTATCGCCCACAAAAGTGCCCATTAATTACAAAAGAAAAAAATAGCAATTTAGCAGTGCAGAAACCTGATGGACACCACCTTATCCATTCCTGTCATGGATAATGGTACAGTCTCACGGTGTATGTCTCATGGTATAATACACTGAGAAGGACACGATATTACTTCTAGGATATTCTGTCCAAAACATGTAACTTGAATTCAAAGATAAGACATCAGACAAACCTAGGTTAAAGAATGCAGAGTCATGAAGAACAAAGAAAGGCTGAGAAAGTGCTCCAAATTAGAGACTAAAGAGATATGAAAGCTAAATGCAATGTGTGTCCTGGCTTAGAAATAAAAATAGCTATACAGAATATTCATGGGACAACTGGCAAAACTGGAATATAGACAGTCAATTAGAAAATAGTATTGGATCAATGTTAAATTTCCTATATTTGTTAACTATGTTGAGGTTACATCAATAAGAAAATGTTCTTGCTCTTTGGATATAGCCATGGATATATTTAGGGGTGAAGAGGTGAAGGGACATGATGTCTGCAACTTATTCTCAAACCGTTCAGAAAGAAAGAGAAGAAAAAAGATGCGTGTGTGTGTGTGTGTGTGTGTGTGTGTAGAGAAAGAGAGAGAGAGACACCAAACTATGGAAATTGTTAATAATTGGTGAACTAGGTGTGGTGGCTAATGCCTATAATCCCAGCACTTTGGGAGGCTGAGGGGGGAGGATTGCTTGAGCTCAGGAGTTCAAGACCAACCTGGACAACATAGCAAGAACCATCTCTACCAAAAAAAAAAAAAAAATTGTTAAAAAAATTCAAGCCAGCAACTGTGTGTTAAAAAAAAAAAAATTAACAATAATAATGATTGGTGGCTGAGCGTGGTGGCTCCTGCCTGTAATCCCAACAGTTTGGGAGGTGGAGGTCAGCAGATCACATGAGGACAGAAGTTCAAAGCCAGCCTGGAAAACATGTCGAAGCCCTGTATCTACTAAAAATACAAAAAATTAGCCAGGTGTGATAGCACACACCTGCAGTCCAAGCTACTCAGGAGGCTGAGGCACAAGAATCGCTTGAACCCAGAGGCAGGGGTTACTGTGAGCCAGGATTGTACCACTGCACTCTAGCCTGGGTGACAAAGCAAGACTCTGCCTCAAAAATGATGATGATGATAATAATAATAATAATAATAATTGGTGAATCTGTGTGAATCTTTTTTCAAACAAGGTGAAAATGAGGGTGGAGAGTTAAACAGGGCTTAATCACCTCTCTGGATTACTAGTGTAAACCAAAATAAGCCCCTTAACCGACTGTAGGGACTCCCCTCTTGGCCAATGGGACCCCCAAAGAAACCTGAAAAACTGGTTCAGGCCATGATGAGAAGGGTAATGGGAGGTCAGACATGTCTTATTGTACCCTCCTTCCTTTGGAGTTTAGACACAACTGACCAGCGTTAACATTAAAACAGAGATCTTAAAACTGGCAAAACAGATTCCTTGTAGCAATAAGATACCTAACTCCAATCTGACTCTGGTATAGTATCAGATGACAGATAACAGGCTTCAAGGAAATCACAGTATTTTACACCAAAATATATTTCTTTGAGATATTCTGAAATGGCGCTGCAAAGCTGTCTCTTATGAGAGAAATTTGTTTTCAGTAGAGAATCTCTTTCCCATACTATGTATTTTCCAGAGAGTTTGACATCTTTTGAGGTCTGATAAGAGACATTCACCATCTATTCTCTCTGAAGCCTGCTACCTGGAGGCTTCATCTCTATAGCAAGAACCGTGGCTTCCACAACCCTCTTATCTAAACTCAAGCATTTCTTTATGCTGAATTCAACTCTTCAGGCAGGGCTTAACTCTTTCAACCATATGGCCAATCAGGAAGTCTTTAAATCCACCTATGGCCTGGAAACCTCCTACACCCCCTACCCTTGCTTGGAGATGTCCTGCCTTTCTGGCCCAAACTAATGCATAACTTACTTATATTGACTTACGTCTTTACCTATAACTTCTGTCTCCCTAAAATGTATAAAACAAAGCTATAACCCAACCACCCTGGGCACACATTCTCAGGCCCTCCTGAGGTGTGTCATAAGCCGTGGTCATTAACCTTGGCAAAATAAACCTCTAAATTGATTGAGACCTGTCTCAGATACTTATTGGTTTACACTAGCACACCAGCAAAGTCAGACGACCTCTCAGTTGGTTCCTGAGGAATAAATTGAACTCTATTTTGGAATAGAAATAAATTGAACTATGTTTTGGGTCTACGCATGTCCAGCTAAATGAGTTGAAATGACTCAAAATGTCTGTTTCCATGATTGACCTGTGTTCTTTCACATGACAATTGTCAATATAGGAATGAAAGGTAAAAAGACAATTTTCTCAAAATCTGGGTGGTGTCAAATAAAGTTGTAAACAATGCCTAATTTTGCCCCTTTCCCCACTAATAAGGAAAGACCAAACTAGCTGATTCTCACATTATGTTCTTCCCTTGTGCTAATAACAGACATTTACCTACCGATATAAAAGTCTATATAATATACAAGTTTAATTTTTAAGATTTTTTTTTGCTGTATGTCCTTAAAGTAATTCTATAATTATGGGAGCAATTTCTTCAATTTATAAATAAGTATCTGTAGAAATCATTTATCTGTGTTTTAATTTACAGTGAGAGCTGTTTTACAATTTGTAGTTCATGAGCCTCTGTATATTTACTGTTTAATTTTCTGGTGACATTAAGCTGCAGCTTGAATTATGAAAAAGGCAATAACTATTTACACAAAGATGTTTTAGTCATTTACTTATTTAAAAAGCACGTGTTGAAACCCTTAAATGTGAAACTGCTCTTGTAAAATTATGACAGTAAGAGAAATCTGACAGTAGACTTCATCTTGCTTCTAACCTCCAAGCTGTCCTTGGTCATTCCTGGGTGTAGACCAAGCTGACTTTGGGAGAAATTTAGTTTGTAACTTAATCTTACAGCAAGGATAATAACAGCCCTTCCCAAAACTAAACCACCTCTGTAAAACTAATGAAAGTCCACAAGGTTAGAATTATGAGAAAGGCCTGAATTCTGCTAACATATAGGCTTAAACCATAACCAACTGCTGTTCCAGAAGTTACAAGATTTGTGATTTTCCTAATTGCTTCTATAGATAACCCTGCTGTAGAACCCATAATTGGTTTTTTGAGATGTTTTCAGACTGACCCCACCTGGGCTTGTGACTCATTACTCAGCTGGTCCTGTGGCCCCACTCAGAGACAAACTCAGCACACGAAGACCATTTTCCACACCCTGTGATTTCATCCCCAATCAATCAGCATTCCCCATTCCCTAGTCCCCTGCCCACCAAACTATCCTTGAAAACCCCTAACCTCTGAGCCTTTGGAGAGATTGATTTTCATTAATAAATTCATCTCCATGTGGCATGGCCCATCTTGCGTCAATTAAGCTCTTACTTTACTGCAATGCCCTGGTCTCAGTGAAATGATTTTGTCTGTGCAGTGGGCAGGAAGAACCTGTCCAGCAATTACAAATTTGGGGGCTCATCTAGGATCCACCTTTGTGGGTGGATGCCTGCTCATGGTTTGTTAACCTCCTACTGGTATGATGGACCTGGACGTGAGCTCTGGTGGCCACTTATTTCTCTTGCAGTGAAGGCAATCTCTGGTGCTCTTCCTATCAATAAGGTGATGTCAACCATGGTGCTTGAGCCTAATTGCAATGCAATGAAGAACTAGTTCCTGGAAAGATGTCTTTTTTTGTTTTATTTTTTATTTTTTATTTTTTTGAGACAGAGTCTCAGTCTGTCGCCCAGGCCGGAGTGCAGAGGCTCAATCTCGGCTCACTGCAACTTCCAACTCCCGAGTTCAAGCAATTCTCATGCCTCAGCCTCCCAAGTAGCTGGGGTTATAGGTGTGTGCCACCACACCTGGCTAATTTTTGTATTTTTAGTAGAGACAGGGTTTTGCCATGTTGGCCAGGCTAGTCTCAAACTCCTGGTCTCAAGTGATCTGCCTGCCTCAGCCTCCCATAGTGTTAGGATTACAGGCATGAGCCACCACACTACACCCTAGAAAGATGTTTTTAAACTTGTCTGGTGAGTGTTCTAAGCCCAGCTAGCATCTCTTTCCTTCTCCCAATTGCTCCAGCTCCTATGGGAGTCTCAGTTTTTAGGATGGGTCTCAGTTCAACGCCTTCAGGGATCTTGGTTAAGCACCTGTGGAGGGCCTCAGTTTGGCTCCTGTGAGGTCTCAGTTTGGCTTCTTCCAAGGTTTTAGCTGGCTCTCCCTAAATAGTAGGATGAGCCTTGGTTTGGGAAGATTTCTCCCCATTTAGACAGAGAATAGGAGGTTAGATTGGAAGAATCCTCTTCTGGTCTGGAATCTTGGTTTGAAAGGCCTTTTTGCTGTCTTTACCTTGCTGTGCATGTTTGTATGTGTGGAGAGGATTTCCCAAAGAAATTGCTGACAGAAGTCCAGCAGGCTCTCCTACTTTGTCTGATCAGGCACATTCAGTGAGCCCTGAAGGAAGCTCAACAGGCATAACTCATGGTGACCATCCACTCTTCTATCTTACCTAGAGTCCACCCATTGATAACTCCTGGTGAGAGGTCGTCCCAC
Organism: Macaca thibetana thibetana; assembly: GCF_024542745.1. Lineage (NCBI taxonomy): Eukaryota > Metazoa > Chordata > Mammalia > Primates > Cercopithecidae > Macaca > Macaca thibetana. The sequence continues at coordinate 94,724,718 of NC_065579.1, read as the reverse complement.
CCCACTTAGTGGATCAAAGAGAGCAGGAGCCAACAGGGGCAAGTTTGAGCCTTGCTAGGTTGATACTTGGGTGCTGGGTGGGATGACTGGTGTCTGTGTTTCGTCACGTATATTTTGTTTTGACCAGAATGGAAAATGTTAATTCACTTCCCCATGCAGCCAGTTGGGCTGCATCATGCAAAACTAAGAGGCTTTTCCCTATGTTTCCATGAAAAGAAAAAGATGATTTTCTTTTGTAATGCAGCTTGGCCCCTACTGCTACAGTACAGCAAACAAAGTCATCAAAACCACTCAGAGAATAGGAACCCAGAAACCTGGCAAGTTGGCAAAAGCGTAAAGACTTCTTACCAGTCAGGCTTCTGACTTCTCTCTCTCTGTGCAGACTGGCTGAGTGAATGATAAAAATCACCGCTTGTCTCCTCTGCAAAGTTTTTTTTTTTTTTTTTTTTTTTTTTTTTTGATGTGGCCCAGGCTGGAGTGTAGTGGCCGGATCTCAGCTCACTGCAAGCTCCGCCTCCCGGGTTCACGCCATTCTCCTGCCTCAGCCTCCCGAGTAGCTGGGACTACAGGCGCCGCCACCTCGCCCGGCTAGTTTTTTGCATTTTTTTTAGTAGAGACGGGGTTAACGAGAAATAGGATTTGTGTGACAAATCTTAGCTTGTAGCAAACCTGGTGTACTTTATGCTGTAAATTTGTCCTTCTGTGTTATTCTGTCAAAGAGGGGTTACTACGGGATAAAACACTGCTGTAGGTCCCCTATAAGACCTGTGTTCAAGCTAGCCCTGAAGACTGGTCAGTTACAAACTTTGCTTCAGGTCCCTGAAACAAAAACCAGATGGGTTTCCCTTTCGTCTTGTTTTATGTCCTTGAAAGTTTCACTTTGCAACTGTGTGGGAGTATTCTCTCTTTCTCTCTACCATCTGGAACTTAGAAATTTTCAGGTTCGTGTCAGGCAGCCAGTCTGAAGTTACCGAGAGTCTGAAATGTGTCAGTACACTCTTCATCCCAAATATGTCAAGCACTTGGCTGAGTTTTGTCTTAAAAGACCCCATCCCTATGGGGCTTTTTTCATCTTTCACTATCTTAAGCCCATTTCTGAGAGTGAATTCTTGGGGACCATAGACATGTCTCCTCTCCCCCATCTGTAGAAATACTTCTTGCTTATATGGTAAAATCTGGGAAAACTACCATCTGGTTTAACTGGCTTTTGGACTGAGACGCTATTGGAATGAAGTATGCCATTTTTTAGAAAGGATTTTAGAGAACTTTTACTTGCAACATTTTTTTAAAGGTTTGAATTAAAAGAAGGACACATGATAATGTCCTGGCTAGTCTTAGAAAATTCTCTTGAGCAGTTAAAATTCTTTGAAGCTTGAAAACGACTGCTCTAGACTCCTTCTGGGAAAGAAGATGGTAGTCGCCTCATGCTGTAGTTCAGTAGCTAAGCCATTTCGCTTTCAAAATGGTGGCCTGGGTTCAATTCCTGGCTTAGGGAATGAGTTCTTTCTGATTTAATACTTGTGGGAATGGCCCAGCGCAGTAGCTCATGCCTGTAATCCCAGTACTTTGGGAGGCCAAGGTGGGCAGATTGCCTGAGGTCAGGAATTGGAGACCAGTCTGGCCAACATGGTGAAACACCGTCTCTACTAAAAATACAAAAAAATTAGCCGGGCGTGGTGACATGCACCTGTAATCCCAGCTACTCAGGAGGCTGAGGCAGGGGAATTGCTTGAACCAGGGAGGTGGAGGTTGCAGTGAGCCAAGATCGTGCCACTGCACTCCAGCCTGGGCGACAGAGCGAGACTCTGTCTCAAAAAAAAAAAAAAAAAAAAAAAAAAAAAAAAGTGGGTTTTTTGCTATTTACTGATCTTTGTCCCCTCCATGGACAGCTTCTGATTTTCTATCTTGAGTTTTCCTTTCTCCAAGGTACCTTAGTGGTGATTCTAGATCTTCTAAAAACCGCTTGTCATCTCTTTGGAAACACTTCATGTGTCCACAGGTAAATCATAACCTTAGTTAAGGATTTTTGGGTTCACTTGGGAAAATACCTTTGGGGAAGAAATATAAAGCTTAAAAGCCAGAGGTGTTGGCTGTTTGTCCTGGCTACAGTCTGGTAATAAGAATTTAAAATGATTTTTTTAAAAAAGAGCTCTATGGTTAAAAGTCAACTTAATTAAAAGTGGATATCCAAACTATATATATATCCTTTATGCTTTTTTCTCTTCTTGGGTCTTGTTTTCAGAGAGAAAAAAAAAGTTTTTTCCTCTCAGTCAACTGAATTATTTCTCCATTTACTTTTTTGCCTGTCTTTCTGCCACCCTCAATGCCCACATGAGAAGACCTAAGGTAATTCCAGAGAGCCTGGGACTTTTGGGGAGAAATAGAGGAGGTGCTACAGACCCCATTTTGGGAAAAACCTGTTTTCCTCATGGAATCCCCAAAAGTGTAAGCAGACAGATCCCTCTCAAAATCTAAGGCCCTGCTCTGTTTTTCATTGCGTTACCTGACCTTCTTGACTTTGGGGCATCAGAAGTTACTTTGCGTTATGAAAGGGTTGTTAGCCTTGGTGTGTAATAGCTAAGTAGAAAGCATACTTTTAGGGATGGCTAATGTAATGGCAGTTGCTCACAGTGAGTGGATATTACTATAGGGCGACACCCAGTTCTTTGGATAAGAAAAACACGCTCTTGGGTGCCTGGTAGGTAAGGATTGGGGATGGGCTGATTACAGAATGTGCTGGTTGACTTTGGGTTGCTGACAGGCCTCAAGAGAATGTCCTTGCAGTGAAATGCATGGTAAAAGCATTGCACTGTCTCATCCCATAGCGGTTTCCTCTTTTGGGGGACCCGGGATCCAGTGTAAAAACGAGATCCTTGAGTTTGGAGGATCTGTTTTGCCTTCCAGCTACTCCTGTTTATTAAGCCCTAGAAACTGCATGCTTTGGCCGGGCGCGGTGGCTCATGCCTGTAATCCCAGCACTTTGGGAGGCCAAGGCGGGTGGATCACGAGGTCAGGAAATCGAGACCATCCTGGCTAACACGGTGAAACCCCGTCTCTACTAAAAATACAAAAAATTAGCCGGGCGCGGTGGCGGGCGCCTGTAGTCCCAGCTGCTCAGGAGGCTGAGGCAGGAGAATGGCGTGAACCCGGGAGGCTGAGCTTGCAGTGAGCCGAGATCGCGCCACCGCACTCCAGCCTGGGCGACAGAGCGAGACTCCGTCTCAAAAAAAAAAAAGAAAAAAGAAACTGCAATCTTTCTTGGGCCCATTCCTTAAAAGGTTCCACCCTAAAGCCACTAATCCAATTTGTAAACTTAAATCTTTAGGAAATACTCCATGTATAAAGAAAGGTCTTTGCTTCTCCTGGCATTCTTAGCTGGATTTTTACTCACACCATTTTCCTTGACTTGAGTAAAACATAAATTATCTATCTTGTTTCACCTAAGAATTGTCCCTTTAAGAATGCAAATTTACAGGCCAGGCACAGTAGCTCACACCTGTAATCCCAGCACTTTGGGAGGCCGAGGCAGACAGATCGCCTGAGGTCGGAGTTCAAGACCAGCCTGAATAACATGGAGAAACCCTGTCTCTACTAAAATACAAAATTAGCCAGGCGTAGTGGTGCATGCCTGTAATCCCAGCTACTTGGGAGGCTGAGGCAGGAGAATCGCTTGAACCCGGGAGGCGGAGGTTGCAGTGAGCCGAGATCATGCCACTGCACTCCAGCCTGGCAACAGGAGCAAAAGTCCATCTCAAAAAAAAAAAAAAAAAAAGCAAATTTACAATTGCCTCTCTGAGAATTATTTAGGGCAAGAAACAGGTAATCAAGAGACTGATGGTATCAAAAAGGGAAGAGAAACTTAAAAACTGGCAAATGAAGAATCTTATAACTCTACTGGATCTACTTCTGTCTTTGTATTCATATGTGTCAGGTGTGTGATGTTTCACTACCAAAACATATAAAAGAGCTCTAATTAATTGGCTTAAATAAAAATAAGCACTTAGGCTGGGAGCGGTGGCTCACGCCTATAATCCTGGCACTTTGGGAGGTCAAGGCAGGAAGACTGCTTGAGCCCAAAAGTTCGAGACCAGCCTTGTTGATGGCTGTTGTGAAACCTCAATTCTTGTCTTCTTAGTTTAAAAGAATTTAAACAACAGGTACATGACAAAGGAGATGCAGCATAGAGCAATGTATTGCAAAGGAGAAAGAATATTCTGAAAGTTAGGTGCAGAATAAACAGTACAACCTAAGGGAGGGTTCAGAGCAGACTGCTCGTGAGGATAAGACAGCATTACTGTTACAGAGGAAACTCCCTTTATGGGACTCTTACATGATTATTCACAAGGGGTGGGAAGAGGTGTTACTAACAAGCATGTTCTGGATGGTCCTCTCGACACACACGTGCAGTAGCTGTATATGCTTGTTCATACATCACATGTCTCATTAGCATCTTAAGTCTCCACCCAGGGGTGTTTTTTTTACTACCATAGTGAACAAAGGATCAGCTTGAGGTCGCTAAAATCAACATGCTCTCTACAGGGGCAATTCTCTACTGGAGATAGCTATACTTTGGTCACCACGGTTACTGCATCCCGAGGACATGGTTACTTCCTTGACTACCTATCCTGCCTCGCCTGGGCAACATAGTGTAACCTTGTCTCTACAAAAAATAAATGTAACATGAACAGATACTTTTCAAAAGAAGACATACATGCACCCAGCAATCATATGGAAAAAAAAAAACCTAAACATCACTGATAATTAGAGAAATGCAAATCAAAACCACAGTGAGATACCATCTCATGTAAGTCAGAATGGCTATTATTAAAAAGTCAAAAAATAACAGACACTGGCAAAGTTGTGGAGAAAAAGTAATGGTTATACACTGTTGGTGGGAGTGTAAATTAGTTCAACCATTGTGGAAGACAGTGGGGCAATTCATCAAAGTGCTAAAGACAGAAATACCATTCAACCAGCAATCCCATTTCTGAGTTTATACCCAAAGGAATATAAAGCATTCCATTATAAAGACACATGCATGTGTATGTTCATTGCAACACTATTCACAATAACAAAGACATGGAATCAACCTAAATGCCCAGCAATGATAGATCAATAAAGAAAATGTGGTACAAATACACCATAGAATACTATGTGGCCATAAAAAAGAATGAGATCATGTTATTTGCAGGCACATGGATGGAGCTGGAGGCCATTATCCTTAGCAAACTAACACAGGAACAGAAAACCAAATACCACATGTTCTTACTTATAAGTGGGCGCTAAATGATGAGAACACATGGACACATGGAGGGGAACAACATGCACTGGGGCCTATCAGGGGTTGGAGAGTGGGAAAAGGGAGAGGATCAGGAAAAATAAGTAATGGGTACTAGGCTTAATACCTGGATGATAAAATAATCTGTCCAACAAACCCCCATGACACAAGTTCACCTATGTAACAAACCTGCACATGTACCCCTGAACTTAAAATAAAAGGTAAAAAATAAAAATAAAACTACATTTTGGCCAGGCATGGAGGCTCATGTCTGTAATCCATCACTTTGGGAGACTGAGGCAGGCGGATCACTTGAGGCCAGGAATTCGAGACCAGCCTGGGAAACATGGCAAACCTCCATCTCTACTAAAAATACAAAAAAAAAAAAAAAAAAAAGTTAAAAATAAAAAATAAATATTTTAAAAATTAGCCAGGCACAGTGGTGCATGCCTGTAGTCCCAGCTACTCAGGAGGCTGAGGTGAGAGGATCACTTGGGCTCAGGAGGTCAAAGCTGCAGTGAGCCACAATCATGCCACTGCACTCCAGTTTGGGTGACAGAGTGAGACCCTGTCTCAAAATACAAAAAAAAAAAAAAAAAAAAAAAAGAAAGAAAGAAAGAAAGAAAGAAAAAGAAAGAAAGAAAGAAAGAAAGAAAGAAAGAAAGAAAAGAAAAAGAAGCACTTAAATCAAATATTTTGCCAGAAAAATAGAAACTTTAATCACTTTATAATCTTTGGTAAATATGGTTTTAAAAATTATTGGTAAAATAAAATGACAATGTTTTCAGAATTTAGACAATTGGTTTGAATTAGGCAAATCAGATATGGTGTTTGCAATAAGTTTTAAGGTCATAAACTACTTTTATGACTTTTTAAAAATAATCGTTTGACTTACCTGTTTTACAGTCATTACATTTTAGGTAAGGCCTGGAGACATGGAGTTAGCCATGTCCCCCAGCTATGCTGGGAAGAGTCAGATGTGTCTGCAGCTCTGTCCTTATCCTAGGCTCTGCAATCTGATACATGGTCAAACTTGCTTATATTTCAGATTCCTCACCAAAAGTAAAAGTTGCTAAGAGTTAACATTGTAACATATGTAATTGAGACCAGTGAGAAATAGTAAATAGTTTTACATGCAAGGCATATAAGGAAAGTAGAATGTGTTTTCATACAAGATTATAAGAAGACTTGGAAGTATGGTTTTTATTAAAGAGAACTTTTAAGTATTATCTTAAGTTAAAAAAAAAAATTATAGGACAAACCTGAAAGGCTAAGCAAGTTGTAAAAGATTTGTAAAACATCGATCTTGTAAAGGAAGTTCTATGCATTTAAGTAAGTTTGCTAAAATTTGAAAAGGTTTAGTTTTTCTATAAATTAAACATTAAAATAAAAAGCACACTGATGCAGGGCTAGAATCTGGGCCCATGTGTCAGAATAACAGGGTTACCTTGGAACATTGATCTGTTCTTTGATAGAAAATTTTAATGAATTATAGAGGGTTTATGGAAATCTTGCCATATGGTCAAACTGATTCAGAATGATTTGTTTATAAGGTTTTATTAAAAATTAGATTTAACATTAATAATACAATGAAAAGGTAGAATTTGGTTTTCTCTTTTGAACAAGATTTTCACATAATATTGAGAGATGATGAAAGATTTTTCTTTACCTTTTAAATAAACTGCAGGAAAAAAAGGGAAAAAGAGGGGGAAGAAAAGAGACAGGCTCAATTCACCTCATATTGTCTTTATTGGGTCTTATTTGGAAAGCTAAGTCTCCCTTCTACCCACAAGTAAAGGTTTCTGCACTTTAAAATTTTTTTAGTTACCACTTCAACTAAATAAATGACCTATAATCCTATTTTGGGATATCAAGTGGTTTAATCCTTTGATATTTGACACACTTTCCAAAATCAAATGCTAAATTAAGTCTTTTTTGAGGGTCCCCTAAAGCCCAAAAGAGACATAGTCACCTTTGGCATACTGAAACCATACAGAAAACATTGACAAACATAAAATGGTGTTTAACTTTATTTAGGTTATATTTATATAAATATATTATCAGTATGTGTTCCAAAATTATTTAAGCTTCCTATAATTCTAACATGTCTCAGTATATGTTATCAGTTATATTTATAATTGTTACATTCAATTGTTGTGTGCCATAGAGGTAACCAGATTTCCTTGTTCATTGTGTCTTTAAGCATTGCTGTCCTGAGACTTTTGGCACACATAATTATTATCTTGATTGATCCTTTTTTAAAGGTGGTTTGTGACTGGGCCTGGGGGCTCACACTGGTAATCCCAGTACTTTGGGAGGCCGAGGCAGAAGGATCACTTGAAGCCAGGAGTTTGAGACCAGCCTGGCCAACAAAGTAAGGCCCCATCTCTACAAAAATTAGCCAGATATGGTGGCATGCATTCATATTCTCACCTATTTGGGAGGCTGAGGTGGGAGGATCACTTGAGCTCAGGAATTTGAGGTTGCAGTGAGCTAAGATCACACCATCACACTCCAACTGGGGAGACAGAGCAAGAACCTGTCTCTAAAAAATAAAATAAGCAAAAGGTGGTTTGCTTTTAAAAGGTACTCTTGGCTGCAGATTTCTGATAACTTTGGAAATTGTGCCATTAAAGTAGAGGGAAAACTTCCAGGACTCTCACAGGAGAGCTGGTATGTTCATGAATATCAAGCAGAACAGGAGTTAATTGCATGAACTGAACTAATAGAAGACTGAAATAACCTTTTTATGACTTTTTGCTTGAAATATGGCTGATTCTTTGTGTTTTGTTTTTCAGAGTCTAAAAAATTCTTTTGAGCTATTTACAGCTTTTAACAATTGAGTAATGTACATTCCTATGAACAAACTTTAAAGCATATTTCTCTCTACCTGATTTCTCTAGAATTTGGACACTATTTCTGAGTATTCTTAGCTTATGGCAATATTGTTATTTGTATAATTTCAATAAGGATCTGTTTTCTTTTGTAACAGGACGCAATTGGAGACACTGGCTGTTTTACCATGGCTTTGGCTGGAATGACATGTTTTCAGACTGTTTTGAGGAACTGAGGTTGATCTAATACAGCCAGTAAAAGCTCTTTGGAAAAACTGGCCTCATACCTTATCCTTTACAGGGTTTCTAAACTGTGGTAGGTAAAGAATGTCACTCTTTTTTTTTTTAATCTTTTATTTTGAAATAATTTTAGACACACGAAAAAGTTGAAAAATAGTACAAAAATCCTGCATGTATCCAGATTCCACAAATGTTAACTTTTTTTTTTTTTTTTTTTTTTTTTTTTTTTGAGACGGAGTCTCGCTCTGCCACCCAGGCTGGAGTGCAGTGGCATGATCTCGGCTCACTGCAAGCTCTGCCTCCTGGGTTCACACCATTCTCCTGCCTCAGCTTCCCAAGTAGTTGGGACTACAGGTGCCCGCCACCACGCCCGGCTAATTTTTGAATTTTTCGTAGAGATAGGGTTTCACCATGTTAGTCAGGATGGTCTCCATCTCCTGACCTCGTGATCTGCCCACCTCAGCCTCCCAAAGTGCTAGGATTACAGGCATTAGCCACTGGCCAAATGTTAACATCTTACATAACCGTATTACAATTATAGAAACAAGGAAATTACCATTAATATATACTATCTAACCTACAAACTTTATTCAAATTTTTACCAATTGTTATTTTTGTCATCTAGAATCTAAGTTTAGTATGTTCTTATGTCCTTTTGGTCATCTAGAATCCAAATTTAGGAATTTTGTTGTCATGTCTCCTCAATTTCCTTTAATCTGGAACAATTCCTTTGCTTTTCAAGATGATGAAAGAATGTTGCTTTCTGACAGGCCCAGGAGCCCCGAGTTATTTTGGGATCTCAAGAAGAGAAGAACTCACTCAATTTGTACAGGTATCTACAGGCACAGATAAATAGTTGGCTGGGCTCAAGAGGCTTTTTAAAAGATTTAATCTGAGCTTCCTTATGAAATGAATTCCAGGAAAGCCTTTTATTAAAAACAAAATAGCCTATATAGCAAATACTTACTCTTGCTGCTCAATATACAAATAATTGAACCAAGTATTATAACACTAAAACTTACTTTGCAAATAAATTAGTCCTAACATGATTTGTCTCAGGTAGAAATGGAAAATTGGAGAGAGAAAAATTATGTTTCAGAAAAGCTATAGTTTGCCTGTCATTAGATTCCAACTTTGTCCATTGTTTTTTGAGTCACTGCTAATGACCCAATATCTGATTGGTTCTCAGAGTCATTCACCTGGATCTCTCAAGGCTTCAGGTCTGTTCTATAGGGATTCCCGAAGCTATGATCATTCCTTAAGTTGGGCTCATTATTTATCTTACAGTCTGCTATTCACTTAAGTGCTGTGCTAAAGGTGTGGATAAGAGTACTAATGTTTTTGTTATGAAGACCTTGGTATCCCAACCAGGGACCTGTGACTACATGCAAACTGCCAGATGGTTTCAATCCTCCTACCCTATGGGCAACCCTACCTCAACTATGCCCTTGTCAACAGAAAGAAGTTAGAGCAGTCATTGCCGTTTTCCCATTCCCATCTCCATAGCTCACACCTCAGGACTGATATGTGCTAAAACCCAAGGGGGAGATTGAAACAACCTTTGCAAAATTATGACAGTAAGATAAATCTGACATAGTCAATTCCATCTTGTTTCTAACCTCCAAGCTATACTTGGTCACTCCTGCATGTAGACCAGCTTGCTTTGGGAGAAATTTAGTTCATAGTTTAACCTTAAAGCAAGGATGAATAGCCCTTCCCAAAACTAAACTGCCTTTGTATAATTAGTGAAAATCCACAAGTTTAGGATTATGAGAGGTGCCTGAATTCTGTTAAGATGTAGGCTTAGTTAAATGATAACCAGTCATTGTTCAAGAGGTCACAAGATTTGTGACTTCTCCAACTGCTTATAGATAACATCACTATTATAGAACCTAAGATTGGTTTTAGATATAACATCACTATTGTAGAATCTAACATTGGTTTTTTGAAATGTTGTTCAGACTGACCCCACCTGGACTCATGACCCATGATTCAACTGGTCCTGTGGCCCCACCCAGAGACAGACTCAGCCCCTCAGCAAGTCCATTTTCTACACCCCTATGATTTCATCTCCAACCAATCAGCATTCCCCACTCCCTAGTCCCCAGTCCACCAAACTATCCTTGAAAATCCCTAATCTATGAACCTTCAGGGAGATTTATTTGAATAATAACTTTCTCTCCCACACGGCCCACCTCATGTCAATTAAACTCTTACTTTATTGCAGTGCCATGGTCTCAGTGAATTGGTTTTGTCTGTGCAGCAGGCAGGAAGAACCTCCCTGGTGATTACAAATATGCCAAGTACTCTGCTAGTTATTTGGAAATCAGATAGCTGTATAAATTAGACATGTCAGCCAATCATAAATTATTTACTTGTCTCTTTCTTTTTTTTTTTTTTTTTTTTTTTTTTTTTGAGATGGAATCTCACTCCCATTGCCCAGGCTGGAGTGCAGTGGTGCAAACTTGGCTCAGTGCAACCTCCACCTCCTGGGTTCAAGCGATTCTTCTGCCTCAGCCTCCCCAGTAGCTGGGATTACAGGCTCCCACCACCATGCCTGGCTAATTTATTGTAGTTTTAGTAGAGACGGGGTTTCACTATGTTGGCCAGGCTGGTCAGGAACTCCTGACCTCAGGTGATTCAGCTGCCTCAGCCTCCCAAAGTGCTGGGATTACAGGTGTGAGCCACCGCGCCCAGCCTACTTGTTTCTTATAACAAAAATCTCACAATGACTAAGGTTCAAATGAGAACCAGCAGTTGATATCCCTTGGTCATCATCCTTCAGCACCAAGATCATAGCAATCTTGTTATTCACTTTGGGTTTCCACATGAAACCCAACGGCAAAGTTGCAGATATAAATCCTACCATATCAGTAATTACGTTAAGTTTAAATGAAGTAGGCCTTATAAGGCATAGACTAGCAGAATGGATTTTTTAAATAAACTATATGCTGCCTTAAAAGACACAATTTAGAATCAAAGGCACAATTAAACTAAAAATAAAATCATGACAAAAAGATATGTTATGCACTCAGTAACCATCAGAGAGCTAAAGTAGCTGTACTATATCGACAAAAGAGACTTCAAGACAAAAAAAAGTTACTTGAGACAGAAAGATGTAACAGTTTAAAAAAAAAGAAAAAGCTCAATTTGACATGGAGAAATAACAATTATAAGCATAGATGTACCTAATAATAGAGCCCCAAAATACATGAAACTAAAATTAAGAGAATTGAATTGAAAAAGAGACAACTCAATAATAATAGTTGGAGACATCAATACTCCATTCTCAATAATTGATAGAGGCCAGGTGCAGTGGCTCAAACCTGTAATTCCGGTGCTTTGGAGGCCAAGGTAGGAGGATCAGTTGAGGCTAGAAGTTCAAGACCAGTTTGGGCAACAGAGTGAGACCCCATCTCTACAAAAAGAATTTTTTAAAAAACAATCTCTATTTAACAAGTAAGCAAGTTGCACTAGTAAAATGATGCTATCTTGTACTTTTTATTTTCTCCATCCTTCACTCATTACTCCAGCCACAGCAGATTTCCTTCAGCATTTCAAATGAGCCCTGTACCTGACTACAGGACATACGCGTTTTTCCCTCAGCACCTCCTCTTTACTCACAATACCCCATACGTTTTCTTCAAGTGCTTACCAAATTTATCATAACTTGCTCAATTATCTGTTGTACTGTCTCCCTCAAAAGATTATAAGGTACAAGAGGGGATGACTTGTTTATCACGATATCTTAGTTCTAGTGCAATGCCTAGCACATAGTGGGCACCCAATAAGTATTTTTAAGAGAATGAATTAATTTGTTCCCTGGGTTCACCAATGTGTCATCAACTATCACATATCTCACTATTGTTAGAAAAGCACACTTATTTTAGAATAAATTTGTCTCTAAAGAACAGTTATCATTTTTTCTGTTGTTTGTTTGTTTGTTTGTGACAGAGTCTCGCTTTGTCACTCAGGCTGGAGTGCAGAGGCATGATCTCGGCTCAGTGCAACCTCTGCCTCCCAGGTTCAAGTAGTTCTCCTGCCTCAGCCTCCCAAGTAGCTGAGATTACAGGCGTGCACCACCATGCATCTAATTTTTGTATTTTTTAGTAGAGACGGGGTTTCACCATATTGGCCAAGCTGGTCAGAACTCCTGACCTCAAGTGATCCATCCGCCTCGGCCTCCCCAAGTGCTGGGATTACAGGCATGAGCCACCATGCCGGCCAATCATTATCATTTTTTTGTTGTTTTGGTTTTTTGTTTGTTTGTTTTTTGAGACGGAGTCTCGCCGCGACACCCAGGCTAGAGTGCAATGGCGAGATCTTGGCTCACTGCAACCTCCGCTTCCCTTGTTCAAGTGATTCTCCTGCCTCAGCCTCCCGGGTAGATGGAATTACAGGTGTCCACCACTACGTCCGGCTAATTTTTGTAGTTTTAGTAGAGACGGGGTTTCACCACGTTGGTAAGGCTATTCTCAAACTCTTGACCTCAAGTGATCCGCCCACCTCAGCCTCCCAAAGTGCTGGGATTACAGGCGTGAGCCATTGCGCCCCGCCCACAATCATTTTAGATTCAAGTCTGCTGATGTTCCCTGAAGGTTTCTGCCAGCCTGTTTCTCAGTATCTTCGTAATTAAGGTTTGCGGAGAGGTAGAAAATCAGACAGAATGAGCATGCACTCATTTGTGGGGGAAATACATTGTAAGGAGCAGAAAGAGTAAATCAGGCAGAAAGCATCTTGAAAAGCCTCATCTGATGGGTCTTACTGCAGCATCTGGCATACCGTGGATGTGGCAGGGCAATTAAGAAAGTGACTTATGGTTCGTTTGCTTGATTTTGCTGCTGCCAACCATCAAGGACTGAGTTATTTTTTTTTCCTCTCCCAGGAGATACAGTAGCCAGTATCTCGGGTACTAAAAATCTGGATTTTTCCCTTTTCATGGGAGCAGTTAAAAAGTGTTTATGTTGGGCCGGGCGCCGTGGCTCACGCCTGTAATCCCAGCACTTTGGGAGGCCGAGGAGGGCAGATCGCAAGGTCAGAAGATCGAGACCATCCTGGCTAACATGGTAAAACCCCGTCTCTACTAAAAATACAAAAAAAAAAAAAAAAAATCAGCCAGACGTGGTGGCGGGCACCTGTAGTCCCAGCTACTCGGGAGGCTGAGGCAGGAGAATGGTGTGAACCCAGGAGGCGGAGCTTGCAGTAAGCAGAGATCAGCCACTGCACTCCAACCTGGGTGACAGAACAAGACTCTGTCTCAAAAAAAAAAAAAGGTGTTTATGTTTCAAAAAAGGATGAGTTCATGTCCTTTGGGAAGCTGGAAACCATCATTCTGAGCAAACTATGGCAAGGACAGAAAATCAAACACGGCATTTTCTCACCTGTAAGTGGGAATTGAACAATGAGAACACTTGGACATGGGATGGGGAACACCACACACTGGGGCCTGTCGGGGGGTGGCGGGAGGGGGGAGGGATAGCATTAGGAGATACACCTAATGTAAATGACGAGTTAATGGGTGCAGCACACCAACATGGCACGTGTATACATATGTAACAACAAACCTGCACGTTGTGCACATGTACCCTAGAACTTGAAGTATAATAATAAAAAAAAGTGTTTATGTTTCTTTAAAGAAAGAATGAAAGAAAGAAAGAAAGAAAGAAAGAAAGAAAGAAAGAAAGAAAGAAAGAAAGAAAGAAAAAAAGAAAGAAAAGAAAGAAAGAAAGAGAGAGAGAGAGAGGGGGAGGGAGGGAGGGAGGGAGGGAGGGAGGGAGGGAAGGAAGGAAGGAAGGAAGGAAGGAAGGAAGGAAGGAAGGAAGGAAGGAAGGAAGGAAGGAAGGAAGGAAAGGAGGGGGGAGGGAGGGAAAGAAACTGCACATTGGACCCTACTGACATGAAAATAATCCCTAAAAACAGGCATTTTCTGTTAAAAGCCTAAGTTTATTGAGGGAATTAACTCGCCTGGGGAGAGCATGCAGTGCAGGCCTTGTGTTTTTCTGTTTGAGAAGGGGAATCTAGAATGGGATTATTCCCTCAAGACTCCAGAGAGCAGTGGGAGGAGTGGAGACATGAGTCATGAATGTTCAGGTCTGAGACGGCCAGGCCTCCAGATGAGTCTGCTCACTAATCCTTGGAAGGACTGAGCATGCCCTGCAGTGTGGCATTTCTGTGAACAGGATCTAGTAATCTGTGTTTAAGAAACCCTCCAGAGAATTCTTAAGCATTTTCAAGTTTGAGAATCACTGGCCTATAGTATGATCCCCATTGGGCTTTTTAAAACTTGTATGTATTCATGCATGTAAGAACATATATACATATATTAAAAAATCACATATGCATATGGAAAATGACCTAAATAATGTACACCCTGTTCACAATAACATCTGGATGAAGGATTTCGATGGCAAAAAGTACTAGTTTTTTTTTTTTTTTAACTTTATATTATGTTGATTTTATCTTTTCAAAGATGTTTCCAAAAGAAAACAGAAGGAGTAGTGTGATCAGGGCTCCACTTCTCCGAGATTATCTGGGCTCCGTCTGCCCTCCGTCATTTTGACTGGCTCACCTCAGGCTCACAAGATGAGTGCCACAGCTCTGAATACCACATCCAGACATGACAATACCAAAAGGCCACTTCCTCAGTGTCTCTTTTGTAAGAGTAAAAAATTTACTCCTTGAAGCTCCTAAGAAGCCCTCCCTTGTGTGTTATTGGCTAGAATTGCAGCACACTGCTATGCCCTAGCTGGTCAGGAAGGGGTACAGAAACAGCATAATTGACTTGGAGCAAGCAATGTTTACCCTCTGGAGATGCACCTTGCTGTGCACGGCTAATGGAGGGAGGGAATGATGAACAAAACCCAGACAGAAGGAAGAAAGAGACTGGATGTTTTGTAGACAACCAACTGTAGCTGCCACATGTGTTTACACTGCTCTTCATGGAGGTAGTTATCCTTTTTAGCTAGAATCACTTAAGTTCCTGTTGCAATTATTGAGGATTTAGCTCTTTTACATCTCACTATACTCTATCATTCTCCCAACATTATTATATCATAAATTTTGGTTATAACAAAAGGCAGCATTTACATTATCATGACTGCATAAATATCATTATTTTCCAAACTAAGTAGTGCTTTCTAATTACATTTTTTCACTCAACTTTTTGTTTTTCCTGTAGTTCACAGTTGCCTGAATTCTTTTTGTAACGTGCTTTGTTTTTTATGACCCTTTTCTCCTACAGACCTGTCAAACAGTATTTTCCCCAACACTCAAGGACCTCAAGCAATCTATCAATTTCCCCCACCTTTTTTTTCCTCCAGAAGATCTCCCTCTCACAACCTCTTATTGTTCTATTACAATCATGATTGGTTGCTGCCTAACCCTAGTATATAATTGTACAAGAGAAGGAGAATCATTCTCTCCTTCTTCTGTGCTGGATTCCCAATTTCCTGGATCCCCTACTTTTTTTTATTATTTCCTCATTTTTCTGAAACACACATATTCTTATAACATGATGGCTAAATTATTTAGTCCCTGAATGCTTAAAATCTCTTTATAATTTTTTTTTTGTTTTGGAAAAATTTAAAATTTATAGAAGAGCTGTAAGAATAAGAATATACATGAAATACTTGTTACCCTTTACCCAGACTCACTTATTAATATTTTACTCAATTTTCTTTAGCATTTTCTTTTTCTTCCTTTCTTTCTCTCTTGTGGATGGGTGAATGGATAGATGATAGAATAGATAGACAAATAATCATTTTTTTCTAAAATAATTAAGGAGAAGGTACATAGGCCGGGCATGGTGGCTTATGCCTGTAGTCCCAGCACTTAGGTAGGCTGAGGCGGGCAGACAACCTGAGGTCAGGAGTTCAAGAGCAGCCTGACCAACATGGTGAAACCCCATCTCTACTAAAAATACAAAATTAGCCAGGCGTGGTGGCACATGCCTGTAATCCCAGTTACTTGGGAGGCTGAGGCAGGAGAATCACTTGAACCCAGGAGGCGGAGGTTGCAGTGAGCCGAGATCACACCATTGCACTCCAGCCTGGGCAAAAAGAGGGAATCTACATCTCAAAAAAAAAAAAAAAAAGTTACATACATCATGGCCCTTTATCTATAAATACTTCAGTGTGTATGTAGTATTTCCAAGGAATAAATATTCTCCAAATAACCATAACACAGTTATCAACTTTAATAAATTTAACATTGATCCAATGTTTTTATATATTGTCTAGATTCTAATGTTGTAAATTGGCCCAACAATGTCTGTTATAGCAGTTTATTTCTTCTCTACTAGAACATTCAGTCAGATCAAGCATTGCATTTAGTTGACATGTCTCTTTAGTCACTCATAATCTGGAATCTTTTCTCAATCTTTGTCTTTTACACCAATTAACACTTTTTTAAGAATACAGAAACTCCTTTTGTAATATTACATACTCTATTTTGGGCTTATCTGGTGCATCCTTGTGGTTAGATCCAGATATTCGTCTCTGGTTAGAAAATTCATTCAAGTGTTGTGCCTTTCTCAGATCATCACATATGGAGGTCACAATTTCTACACACTCCTCATTGGTGGTGTTAAGTTTTTGTGTCCAGTCAAGATGTTGTACAATCTCTAGATGCTTACTGTGCTTTCTCTTGCAACTAATAAGCTTTCCATTGGTAGATATTTAAGACTATACAGATATTCTCCTCCTCATTAAATTTCCCCCCTAGATTCAGCAACCATTAATGATTCTTACCTGAACCAATCTTTACTATAATGCTTGCAATATGATTATTTTTCTAACTCCAGCATTCTCAGTACATTTATCAGTCAGTCTGCTCACATTCATTTACTTCTGATGGATATTTGACTATGGGTATAATTCTAGGTTGAAAATAATTTTCTTCAGGATTTTGAAGGCAATCCTTCACTATCTTTCAGCATCCCATGTTGCTATTGAGAAGCCTGGTGCCATTCTGAATCCAGTTTCCTGATGTGTACTCTTTTCTTTATCCTTGGTGTTCTGACATCATACTATAATGTATTGCGATTTTTAAAATTTTTGCCCTTTTTTCCTAGAGTCCTTCTTCCCAGTTTTTCATCCTCCTCCTCTTCCTCCAATTTGAACTGGTTGTTGCCTAAGACAGGCGCACAATTGTCTTCCTGTTCCTTCACTTTTCTATGAATATTTGATCCTCCGTTTCCTGAACACAGTTTTTCTCTTTTTTGGTTTATTCCCTAATTTTGCTAAACCACACCTTCTATAGTACTATATCTCAAGCAATTTGTTAATGGAAAAAAATTGCTAAATGATACACTGAAACTAATATAGAATCACTGTACATAGTTGTACATGGCATAACTATCTCCAGTGCCCCTGGAATAACAGCATCTATGTTACTTTTTAAAATGTACAAATTAGCAGAATATTGTGCACATGTCCCGATTAACAAGTAAGCTATAATATGTTTAATGGATGCAGGAGATGTGAGTCTCCTGACTCACATCTGCAATCCCAGCGCTTTGGTAAGCCGAGGCTGGAGGATCACTTGAGGCCAGGAGTTCGAGACCAGGCTGGGCAACACAGTAAGAACTCATCTCACTGGCCGCGGTGGCTCACACCTGTAATCCTAGCATTTTGGGAGGCTGAGGCAGGCGCATCATTTGAGGTCAGGAGTTTGAAACCAGTCTGGCCAACAGGTTGAAACTCTGTCTCTACTAAAAATACAAAAAAATTAGCTGGGCGTGATGGCAGGCGCTTTATTCCCAGCTATTTGGGAGTCTGAAGCAGGAGAATCGCTTGAACCCAGGAGGCGGAGGTTGCAGTGAGCCAAGATCGCACCACTGCACTCCAGCCTGGGTGACAGAAGGAGACTCCGTCTCAAAAAAAAAAGAAAAAGAAAAAAGAATCCATCTCTACAAAAATTAAAGATTAAAAAATTAGCCAGGTGTGGTGACAGACACCTGTAGTCCCAGCTACTAGGGAGGCTGAGGTAGGAGGATTGCTTGAGACCAAGAGGCCTAGGAAGCAGTAAGCCATGACTGAGCCACTGCACTCCAGCCTGGGTGACGAAGCAAGACCCTGTACCAAAAATAAAGTAATATTATGTATTACTTACGAACTCCAGAAAAATAACAGAGGGAAACAGGGAGAACAACAAAAGGGATCTCCACTTTAATTCAAGTATTTTCTTTCCTTCCTTCCCTTTAATTTAAATATTTCTCTTCCTTCCTTCCTCCCTCCCTCCGTCCTTCTTTCTTCTTTTTTTTTGAGACAGGGTCTCACTCTGTCACCCAGGCTGGAGTGCAGTGGTGCAATCACAGGTCACTGCAATCACTGCCTTCTGGGCTCAGGTGATAGTCCTGCCTCAGCCTCCCAAGTAGCTGGGATTACGGGCATGTGCCACCACAACTGGCTAATTTTTTCATTTTTTGTAGATACAGGTTGTCACCATGTTTCCCAGGCTGGTCTCCAACTCCTGGGCTCAAGTGATCTACCTGCCTCAGCCTCTCAAAGTGCTGTGTTTACAGGCATGAGCTGCCAGACCTGGCCCTATTTCTTTCATTAAAAAAAAAAATCCTTGGAAATAAACTTTTAAAAATCATGACTGTATCATCATGTGTGTACAAGTTGTTTCTCAAAGTATTTAAAAGAGATTCAAAGGCTGGGCACGGTGTCTCATGCTTGGAATCCCAGCACTTTGGGAGGCCAAGGAAGGAGGAGCACTTGAGCCCAAGAGTTTGAGACCAGCCCCGGCAACATAGCAAGATCTCTACTAAAAATAGTAAATTTAGCCAAGCATGGTGGCAGGCACCTGTAGTTCCAGCTACTCAGGAAGCTGAGGCAGAAGTGCTTGAGTCTGGGAGGTCAAGGCTACAGTGTGCTATGATCACACCATGGCGCTCCAGCCTGGGCGACAGAGGGAGATCCTGTCTCTAAATAAATAAATGAGATTCAAAATGGAAATATCCGAAATGTTCAATAATGAGACTGCTTACGTAAAGAGTTTAAGTCCAGGGAATGTAATATTATACATCCATGAAACCTATTATAGCTTACTTGTTAATTGGGACATGTGCATGATATTCGGCTAACTGAAAAACAGAAATTTACAATAGGATATGCATAATATAATTTGTGTATGTGTACATATGTGTGTTCACTAAGTATTAAAAGTGGTGGAATTCAGGCCTAGGTACTTTTCTAGGTAAGTTTTTTGCTCTAAGCACATATTTCTTTTATAGTTAGAAAATATTTATTTATTCATTTCGGTTAATTTAGAAAGTTTATTTTGCGAAGATTGAGGATGTGCCCATGACATAGCCTCAGGAAATCCAGATATGTGCCCAAGGTAGTCAGGGCACAGCTTGGTTTTATACATTTAGGAAGAGACATGAGACATCAATGAATATATGTAAGTACATTGGTTTGGTCTGGAGAGGCGGGACAACTTGAAGAAAAGGCAGGAAGACTCCAAGCAGGGAGGGAGCTTCCAGGTCAGCTAGGTGATACCCAAAGGCTTACATTCTTTAGAGTTTCCAATTAGACTTTCCAAAGGAGGAAGATCAGATATTCATCTATCTCAGTGAGCAGAGGAGTGACTTTGAATAGAAGGCAGGTTTGCCCTAAGCAGTTCCCTGCTTGAGTAGAACACAATTCTTTA
The DNA here is from genome assembly GCF_024542745.1 of Macaca thibetana thibetana. NCBI lineage: Eukaryota > Metazoa > Chordata > Mammalia > Primates > Cercopithecidae > Macaca > Macaca thibetana. The sequence continues at coordinate 94,704,711 of NC_065579.1, read as the reverse complement.
AATTTAAAAGGTGCTTACATAGCTGGGTGCTGTGGCTCACGCCTATAATCCCAGCACATCCCAGCACTTTGGGAGACCCAGGCTGGTGGCTCACCCGAGGTTGGGAATTCCAGACCAGCCTGGCCAATATGGAGAAACCCCGTCTCTACTAAAAATACAAAATTAGCCGGGCATGGTGGCACATGCCTGTAATCCCAGCTACTCAGGAGGCTAAGGCAGGAGACTCGCTTGAACCCAGGAGGCACAGGTTGAGGCAAGCCAAGATTGTGCCATTGCACTCCAGCCTGGGCAACAAGGGCAAAAACTCCGTCTCAAAAAAAAAAAAAAAAGCTGCTTATATAACCAAAAGATTAAAAATGGACAATCTGTACAAGTGATATAGACATCCCTTCTAGGTTGTTTATAAAACAATTAAGCACTTTGTTTATGGAAAATGAGCGATCTGAAAAGTACAAGAAAATCGCTCTGTCCCTGGCTCATAGCGGCTGTAAAGAGAACCTCCCTTCTCAGTAACAAGCATAATTTGTCTTCAGATTTCTGCTGCCTATACATTTGACACTCATTATTTACACCTCTACCATCTAATGGACATCACTCCTTCCATAATTAACCAATTTGATAGTCACTGAAGAACAAATTACAATTAAACTGCTAAGAGTACCTGCAAAAACAGAAATAAAAACAAACAAACAAAAAAAGCCTTATTTCATGTAAGTACTTGATACACTGAAAACTGCTGCTATAACTTGAGACTGTTATTGTTAGAAAATTAGCATCAGGGCTGAGTGTGCGCATCAATATACTTCAGCTTTGTCCCCAACCACTGCAACCGTTAGCAAGATCATTTACTCTCTCTGGAGCCTCATTTCTTTTTATACAAACCTGAAATGTAAAAATCTAACCTTTCAATGCCCTGTGCTTAAATGTCAAATGGGGAGTAGTACCAGGAAAGAATATCTTTTTATCATTATTAAAATCCAAGGTGTCCTTGTGGAAGCAGCAAAATGGAGTAGATTGAAACTTTTGGGCCAACTGCAATTTCCTATAACACCACAAATCCATTGAAACAAGAAAGTAGATCAGTGGAAATGAAATCGTAACAATGGTTGCTGACTCATTTAAGAGAAAGATATGAGCTAGCCTTACAATTGGGTTTCATGTAATACAATTGTCAAATGCCCTGTAGTCCCAGCTACTTGGGAGGCTGAGGGAGAAGGATCGCTTGACCCTAGGAGTTCAAATCGTTTGGGCAACATAGAAAACTTTGTCTCTTAAAAACAAATTGTCAAAAGTTTTCTTTATGAAATATATCAAATCATCAGGCTTTTAAAATGATTTTTAGATTAAGACAAGTTATGTAACTTACTTCTGGACAGTCACGAAATAAGATATTATTACTGATATACTTCATAGCAATGTTGAAAGGCCACATTTTGAAAAATACAGGCATACCTTGGAGATATTGCAGGTTTGCTTCCAGACAACTGTAATAAAATGTTTAACACAATAAAGGGAGTCACACAATTACTTTTATTTCCCAGTACCTATAAAAGTTATGTTTGATCTATAGTATAGTCTATTAAGTTTGCAATAGCATTATATCTGACAATGTACATACTTAAAAATATTTTATTGCTAAAAGATGCTAACGATAATCTAAGTCTTCAGTGAGTCTTTGTTGTTGGAAGAGAGTCTTGCCTCACTGTTGATGGCTGCTGAATGATCGGTGTGGTGGTTGCTGAAGGTTAGTGTGGCTCTAGCGATTTCTTTAAATGAGACAACAATGAAGGTTGCAGCATCAACTGACTCTTCCTTTCCCAAAGATTTATCTGTAGCATGTGATACTGTTGGATAGCCTTTTACCTACAGTAGAACTTTCTTCAAAATTGGAGTCAATCCTCTCAAACTCTGCTGCTGTTTTATCAACTAAGTTTATGTAATATTCTAAGTCCTTTGTTGTCATTTCAACAATGGTCACGGGATCTTCATAAGGAGTAGGTCCTATCTCAAGAAACCACTTTCGTGGCTCTTCCATTAGAAGCAACTCATCTGTTCACATTTTATCATGAGATTGCAGCAATTCAGTCACATATTCAGGTTCCATTTCTAATTCTAGTTATCTTGCTATTTCCACCTGCAGTTACTTTGTCTACTGAAGTCTTGAACCCCTCAAAGTCATCCATCAGGGTTGAGGTCAGTCTTCCAAACTCCTGTTGATATTCTGACCTTCTCCCATGAATTGCAAATGTCCTTCATGGCATCTAGAATGATGAATCCTTTCCAGGTTTTCAAGTTACTTTGTACAGAAGAATCACTATGGCAGCCACAGCCTTACAAAATGTATTCCTTAAATAATACCTGAAAGTCAAAATTACTCCTTGAACCATGGAGTAATGGATCCTGCAGAATGGATGTTGTTTAGCAGACATGAAAACATTAATCTCTTTGTACATCTCCATCAGAACTCTTGGGTGACCAGATGCATTATCAATGTGCAGTAAAATTTTGAACGAAATTTTTTTTTTTTTTTAGACAGTCTCACTCTGTCACCCAGGCTGAAGCACAGTGGTGCAACCTCAGGTCACCACAACCTCTGCCTCGCGGGTTCAAGCAATTCTCCTGTCTCAGCCTCCCAAGTAGCTGGGATTACAGGCACGCACCACCACATCCAGCTAATTTTTGTATTTTTAGTAGAGACAGGGTTTCACCATGTTGGTCAGGCTGCTCTCGAACTCCTGACCTCAAGTGACCTGCCTGCCTTGTTCTCCCACAGTGCTGGGATTATAGGCGTTTGAGCCACTGCACCTGACAGAAATTGTTTTTCCTAATATTTAATAGGTCTCAACAGTTGGCTTAAAATGTTCAGTAAACCATGCTGTAAACAGATGTGCTGTCATCCAGGCTTTGTTCTTCCATTTCTAGTGCACACGCAGAGTGGATTTAGTGTAATTCTCATGGGCCCTAGGATTTTCTGAATGGTAAATGAGCGTTGGCTTCAACTGAAAGTTACCAGCTGCACGAACCCCTAACAAGAGAGTTGAGCAGTTCTTTGACACTTTTAAGCCAGGGATTAACTTCTCCTCTCCATGAAAGTCCTAGACGGTTTCTTCTTCCAAAACAAGGCTGTCTGATCTATATTGAAAATCTCGTTTGGTGAAGCAACTTCATCAATTAACTTAGCTAGATCTGGATAAATTGCTACAGCTTCTACACCAGCACTTGCTGCTTCGCCTTGCACTTTTATGATGACTTCTTAAACCTCATGAACCAACCTCTGCTAGCTTCAAACTTTTCTTCTGCAGCTTCCTCACTTCTCTCAGCCTTCATACAATGGAAGTTACAGCCTTGCTCTGGATTAGGCTTTGGCTTAAGGGAATTTGTGGTTGGTTTGATCTACTATGCAGACCACTAAAACTTTCTCCACATCAGTAATAATGCTGTTTCACTTTTTTTGGTTTCATTGTCACACATGCTAGAGTGCGGTGGCACAATCATAGCTCACTGTAGCCTCGAACTCCTTGGCTAAAGGGATCCTCTCACTTCAGCCTCCCAAGTACATCAGACTACAGGCACGCACGATGACACCCAGCTAAATTTTTAATTTTTTGTAGAGACAGGGGTCTCACTATGTGGCCCAAGCTGGTCTCAGACTCCTGGCTTCAGGGGATCCTCCCACTTTGGCTCCCCAAAGTGCTGGGATTCTAGGCGTAGCCACTGCCTGCACCCGGCCATTTTATTATCGTTCATGTGTTCCCTGGAGTAGTACTTTTCATTTCCTTCAAGAACTTTTCCTTTGCATTCACAACTTGACTGTTTGGCAGAAGCAGTCTAGCTTTTGGCCTATCTCAGCTTTTGACATTAGCCTTCCTCACTAAGCTGACTTTTTCACTTAAACACTTGGAGGCATTTGTAGGGTTATCAATTGGTCTAATTTCAATACTGTTGTGTCTGAGAGAATAGTGAGGTCTGAGGAGAAGGAGAGACATGGGGAACCATCAGTTAGTGGAGTAATCAGAACACACACACACATCAACTAAGCTGACTGTCTTACATGGATGCAGTTTGTGGTACCCCAAAACAATTATAATAGAAACATAAAAGATCACTGATCATCAAGACGCATATAATGAAAAGTTTGAAATATTGTAAGTTACCAAAACATGACACAGAAAAATGAAGTGAGCACACGCTGTCAAAAAAAAAATTGCCCTGATAGTCTTGTTCAACACAGGCTTGCCACAAAACTTCAGTTTGTAAAAAATGCAATATCCGCAAAACACAATAAAACAAAGTGCAATAAAATGAGGTATGCCTGTACTTCGATAATCACTAATTCATTATATTTTAGAAACAAACATCTGTTTTACACAAGAAATAGGTGGCAAAGGTGGAGGGTGTTGGACAATTGGCAGGTAGCACTTGGGACTGGATTCCTGAGACAGAATGAGAGCAGTAGCAGAATAAAGGAGACAGGATAGAGACGGAACTACCTTTTATACTTTCTCAGCTGTGCCACTAATGCTTACCTCTCTGTGCTTTCTTTATAATTTTGTATAAAATATGTATATTTCTAAATAGTACCTTATTTTAGATTTTTAAAAATTTCAGCAAATCATGTTACAGGCCAGGCGCAGTGGCTCATGCCTGTAATCCCAACACTTTGGGAGGCCAAGGCGGGTGGATCACTTGAGGCCAGGAGCTCAAGACCAGCCTGGCCAACATGGTGAAACCCCGTCTCTACTAAAAATTTAAAAATAAGCTGGGCATGGTGGCACACACCTGTAATCTGAGCTACTTGGGAGGCTGAGGCAAGAGAATCACTTGAACCCGAGAGGTGGAGGTTGCAGTGAGCCAAGATTACACCACTGCACTCCAGGCTGGGCAACAGAGCAAGATTCCATCTTAAAAAATAGTAATAATACTATTATAGTGTAGGGTGTTTTTGTTTTTGTTTTTTCAACTTGGGTTTGGGGAGTTTGTTTTTTGCTTTGTTCTGTTTGATGATCATTGTATATAATATCTGGTAGTATAAAACCCCCTTGTTCTTCAAAATTGGGTTAGCTACTCTGTGTCCTTTGCCTCTCTATATGCAGGCCCCTCTGGAATTTTGATATTGTTTTTACGAATTCATTTGATAAAAATTGAAATCTTGACGAAACTAATATTTCCTACCCATGAATATAGTGCATCCTTCTGTCATTTAGGTCACTTTCAATGCCTATAATGGGTATCTGATATTTTACAGCTGCCCAACGTATTTTGAAAACCCCTTCCCCATTTTCAGACTTCTCCATATTATGACTGTCTTCCCAGGCAGAATCCAAAAACTGTATTTCCCAGAAGCCCCTGCAACTTGGACATACATATATAACCAACTCCCACTGAGCAGGTACACCCTAGCTGAAGACAGAGGACCCTACCGAAATGATTGTGGGGATATTTTTACTACAGAATGTGAAACGACCTTCCTGGTAGTCCAGTCTCTGTCTTCAATGGGGGTGGCAGTCCAGTAGCAGGCACCAGCAGCTGCTGAGTTTCCACTGGAACCAGTTGGTTCTGTGGTTGGTCATTTTTCCTGGCTTCTGCCTATGTGGCATCCCAGCTTAGTTCCTCTTAGACATTTTGTAAGCTAATTAATAGTATGCAGCAAATCTAAGGTGGATTCTTCAGTCTACTACTGATCACTGACACAGAGTGAGGAACCAGAAGTGGGTTACTGAGTGTGACAGAACCTTAAAACAGTAGCACTATTTAGTGGAAGTGACTGAGAATACGGTGGTGAAGAATCAGATACTGCAAGCTGAAAAGTAGATGGGCGAAACGAAGTGGCCACAGCTCTTCTGGACTCAAGTTGGCTCCATATGTTCTCATTCTGGCACGGGGCTGAAGGCACAGCCACTTTCTGGAGCTTGCTGTTCTCTCGCAGAAGGCAGAAACAACCATCAGCTGAGCATGAGAACTGAGAGGGATGTTTTGGAAGTTAAAGAAGAGAGGAAGTATAAAGTAGTGGCCTAGGAAAGCAGGGGAGTTAAGTGGACTCCAAAAAGTGTAGTATGACCGTCAGGAAACATTAAGGGCCTCCATGAAGTTACTGGTCATGAATTTAAAGTGACAATTCAGCACGGTAGTAGGCTTTCTCTTGATCACTTCTGGTGCAGGAACAGAGAAGGCAAAGAACTGTATTTAGTCAAGAGATGAGGTTTTGCCAAGCGAGCATGACAAAGCAAGAGAAGGGCAAGGGAGTTAAGGGAGACTGTAAAGGAATTATTTTAAGAATTGACCATAGAGTTTAAGCTGGGTAAAGGAGGAGGGGTGGGCATTTTCTGTCTGAAGCATATCTCTTAAAGTATGGTCCATGCTAAAGATCTGGCCATCACCACAGATATCCAAAATCAGAATTTCTGCAAGACAGAAAACTCTTCTTTTTACAAGCACATCACATAATTCAGGCACATGGTAAAGTTTAAAAACCAATAATGTAAAGGTTTTGCTATTAACTGTTACAGAGAAACATCTAGATAGCAACAGCAGCACAAAAGAAAAAAATGTATGGACCCTTCCATCAATGCTTAGGACTTAATGTTTACATTAATGCCAATAAATGCATAATTCAAGTTCTTTTCCCAGTAACTACTTCACACAGTCCTCTGAATGGTTGTAAAGGATCCTCATCAAAGCCACTTCCAAGAGCAATCCCAAATTCCACTTCACTAACCTACCACATAAGCCTAGCCACTGACCCACTAAACAGCTCCCTTTATTTCTAAAGAACAATTTTGGAGGCTTATTCAGATTCCCCTCGAGTTGGCTTTACACCATTACTTTTATTTCTTTAGTAATTCATCAAATTCATATTTACAGTTCATAAATATGAAATAAAATATAGAAGCCAGTGCTCACAAAGAAAAAAAAACAATGCTCATCAAGAAAAATCTACAAAACACATGCAACGAAGATGAATGAATGCCTTTGTGTATATTTACTTAGGAAATAAAAGTTAAAAGAAACATCTAGCTATCAAGAGCAAAACTAAAGAAAAAAACTTCATGTTTACAGACATGATTGCTCTCACTGCCATCAACATATACTTCTTTTTTTTACTGTTTATTTCACACTATCTTTTGCATAGATGTACGAGATTCTCAAAGATGTATGTCAAGGGCAACATAACTTCAACTGTATTAATACCTCACCTAGCCATGGGCCCACTAAACAATCTCCATTAATCTCTACGGTCCATTGTTGGAAGCTTATTCCAATTCTCTACCAGTAGCCACAGGTCTTGTACATTTCTCCCAGGCTGCTTACCTCTAATCATAATGGCCTAACACAGGGATATCCTCTTTTCCAAACTTTCCTAACACCAAAGTGTTCTACCACCAGCAACCCCACGATGCAGATACAGCCACTGTTGTTCAAGCCTGAAAGGGACTAAAGCAAAGGTTCAGTATTTCCATTTTCTACCCAGAAGAGATTATATAAACATGGTCTTTAAATGTATATAGATGATAATGGAATTTATGTTGAAACAGCTGTAACACATGTAAGGTGAGGAAAAAAATACGAATGAAACTCAAATTAGGTTGGAGGCCGGGCACAGTGGCTCACTTCTGTAATCCCAGCACTTTGGGGGACCAAGACAGGCAGATCACTTGAGGTCAGGTGTTTGAGACCAGCCTGGCCAACATGGCAAAACCCTGTCTCTTCTAAAAATACAAAAATTAGCTGGGGGTGGTGATGTGTGCCTGTAAACCCAGCTATTCGGGAATCTGAAGGAAGAGAATCGCTTGAACCCAGGAGGTGGAGGTTGCAGTGAGCCAAGATCACACCGCTGCACTCCAGCCTGGGTGACAGAGCAAGACCCTGTCTCAAAAAAAAAAAAATTAGGTTGGAAATTTACTGGGCATAAGAACCATAAGACTGCCAAGATAAAGCTCATGAGGAGTGAGAAGAAGGGGTGAGAATAACTGGGGAAGGTTTCACAGTGGGAGTAAGATCCTGGAAAACACGCACTATTTGGGCAGATGAAGAAGGTATTCCAGATGTAGGCAGCAGCATGAACAAATTCCCAGAGGTAGGAATGAGCACAGCATGTGGAAAGGTCAGTGAAGGCACAGCCACAGCTGGAGCAGAACAGGATCCCTGGAGAAGAACAGGAGGTAAGGCTGGAGAGGGGCACTGGGGACTGACTAGGGATGGCCCAAGAACCTTGACCGGCTTCTTTTCCACAGGGTGCAATTTCTGATGCTGAACAAAACTTCCATACCATTTGAAGGCTTTCCCACACACCTTACATTCATAAGGCTTCTCCCCAGTGTGAACTCTCTGATGCTGAATGGAGGCTATTTTCTGAGTGAAGGCTTTGCCGCACTCCTTACACTGGTAAGGTTTCTCCCCAGTATGAATTCTCTGATGGACAATAAAAAGTGACCTACAACCGAAAGCTTTCCAACATTCCTTACATTTATAGAGTTTCTCTCCCGTGTGTAATCTCTGATGCTGCAGGTAGGCCGCACTCCTACGGAAAGCCTTCCCACACTCTTTACATTCATAGGGTTTCTCTCCAGTGTGGATCCTCTGATGCTGAGTCAAGGCTGTGTTGGAACTCAAACCTTTGCCACACTCCTTACATTCATAGGGCCCTTCTCCAATGTGGTTTTTCTCATGTACAATACAGTCATAGCTGGACTTGAAAGCTTTGCCACACTCCTTACACTTAAAGGGCTTTTCCCCAGTGTGACTCATCTGATGCCGAATGAGCTTTGAGTTATATCGGAAGATTTTCCCACATTCTTTACATTCATAGAACTTCATTCCACCTCGAAGTATCAGGTTTGGATTTAGATTGAAAGTCTGCTGCATTGCCTTGCTTTTAAAATCAAAGTGCTGAGAAACGTTCCTGAGAAGTCCTCCTACCGGCATTCTGTGCAACTCTGTTTCTTCAGAGGCTTCCTGCTTTATAATTGGCCCTTCATTTTTGATCCAGGACTCACCACCTGACCAAAGAAACCACAAGGGTTCCTAGTTACAAAACTGGGAGAAAAGTAGGATCCAGTGTTCCTAATTTTCTCTTGCAGAATGTAATTTTTAAAAACATACCTGTGAAATGGTTATATACAAGCATCTATAAAGGAGGATGAGAGAGACAAAGAAAAATAATGACAGGCCAGGTGTGGTGGCTCATGCCTGTAATATCGGCACTTTGGGAGGCTGAGGCAAGCGGATGGCTTGAGCTCAGGAATTCGAGACCAGCCTGGGCAACTTGGCGAAACCCAGTCTCCACAAAAAAATACAAAAATTAGCCGGGTGTGGTGCTGCACATCTGTGGTCCTAGCTACTAGGGAGGCTGAGGTGGGAGGATCACTTGAGCCCAGGAGGCAGAGGTTGCAGTGAGTGGAGATTGTGCTACTGTACTTCAGCCTGGGTAGCAGAGCTAGACCCTGTCTCAAAAAAAAAATAGAAAAATAATGACATAGAATTGGAGAAGTAAAGACACAGAAACGGAACAGGAAAGATAGCCAAGAAGTGCTCCCCATGAGGAAGGCTGGAAAACTGAACTAAGGTAGGTGAAATGGGAAGAAGGAGAATCAAGAATGAGAAGGAAAGAAGGCAGGAGGGACAAGAAAGAAAAAAGAAGGAGAGAATAAGAAAGAACAGCAAGAAATGGGAAAATTTTTTAAAGAGAGACAGAAACCCAGAAGAGGAGAAAGGAATGAGAGACTGGGAAGAATAGAGAAGCAGCTCCAACACTAGAAGAGGTCTTGCAGACTGAGAAACACAAACCAGGAAAAAAATGGATCCCAATGTCCTACCTGTAACCCAGGCAATCACCCCAAATTCTAAACAATGTCCTAGTTATCCTATATTTAAATATTCCACACAATATTCTGGGATAGAAGATGATTAGTTTCAGAAAGTCAGCTGGAACAGAAGTTGGATCAGAGAGCTGTAAGCCACTGTGGTACCACTGCTAAAGGAACCACTATATACAAAAGCATGTATGCGTGAGAAGGCTTGAAATTTTCTTCCAAAAAAACGGAAACGCAAGTAACCAAAACCTTCCAGGACTGGTAAGTCATCTCAGGGAAATTTTAGGTGGCGGGTGTGTGCATATGTGCATGTGTGCATATGTGTGTGTGGGTAGGGGGCTATGATGGGAGAATATTCCTAGCCCTTTCGTCTATAGTCCCATCTATGGTAAATATAATGTAGATCTAAAGATTATGGCAAATGAAACTCTTAAGTGATTTAGATACTAAAAAGGCCAATTAAAGCCATTCTTTTCAGGGCTGAAGGCCTAAAGTAAAATGTATAGCTATAGCACAAATAAGTCAGTTTGGCCCAAAAAAATCATATTTTCCTTAAATTTGGCTGAAACCCCACTTCTTTGCAATGAAAAATGGCATACAATTAAAACTTCTCCACCGGTAAGTAAGAAAAAAGTGGTTTAGGAGCTACTGGGTTACAGCTTTTCTGCCTCGGAGGACAGCCACATGAATGTGCAGACAGCACGAGGCCATGTACTCCTAGAGGCGGTCTTTCGAAGCTCAGGGTCAGAACTCAGTGTGAGTTCTGAGAGTGCAATGAGTATCGACTTATAAATAACTGGGAGCTTTGTTCCCTGAAGCATAAGAAACACTTCTTACCTAGTAAACCAGGAAGGCAAAACAAGAAACTTAACCACTGGATTCTCATACTCACCTTGACTGATGCCTCTCGGAATCTCGGTGTCCCAGGGATCTGGGCCCCATGGTGCTTCCCCTCTCTCCAGGTGGGAGATTAGAGCAGGTTTGGGGAATGGAAACGCTACTTTATGAAGAAAAGAGAAAGACAAATCGAGGGGAGATGTCCAGAGCTATTCCTGGGATCTTTCTCAGCCCACCCTCCATCAGGCTACCTGGGAGAGAAACGGAACATCAGCAGACCAAGTGAGAGTTCCGACAAGGAGGTCCAAACTGTGCTCCACGATAAAGCCAAGGAGGTATGATTCTCCTCAGAAAGAAGCTGCAATCTGGCCCTGACTCAGAAGAAGGGAAACTCCCTCAGGAAAAATGTACCTACTGCTCCCCTGGGAGACCCTTCCACAAAGGGAGGGCCAACATCCCCAGAAAACTGGATAGACAAAGGAACAAAGGGCTCACCTAGGGTGCCAGAAAGAATGCTTTCCCTCAGGGCCCGGGACCACACTGTTCCTGGAGTATAAGGAAGTCTAATTTCAAAACCAAAGGGAAGCCAGGCACAGTGGCACACGTCTATAGTCCCAGCTACTTGGGAGGCTGAAGCAGGAGAATTGCTTGAGCCCAGGAGTTTGAGGCTGCAGTGAGCCATGGCCATGCCACTGCCCTCCAGCCTAGATGACAGAGCAAGACCCTGTCTCAAAACAAACAAAAAAGCAAAAAACAAACAAAAACAAAGAAACCCAGGGATTTCCCTACCCAGTATTTCTGGAGGCTGGTGATTGCAAAACTCTCCTCTGAATTCATCAAACCCAAGGGCTACTAGAATCCCCAAAACATGTGAGGAAGATAGCAAACTGTTACAAAGGGCCACAGAGGGAGGGAGGCCTTACCCAGGGAAGCCACATTTGCATAATTCTCCAGCATCACCTCCCCGTATAGGGCCCTCTGCGCAGGGTCGAGGCTGGCCCATTGATTCTGGGTGAAGTAAACAGCCACATCCTCAAAGGTCACTGACTCCTGAAACAACAGGTTCCTGCTCAATCTCTGAGTGAGGAGTAGAAGGAAGAAGGGAGCAGCTTGAGCTTCAGGGAAGGGATAAACCTGCCTGCACCCACAACTCTGAGCCCCACGGAAGATCTGCTCAAACAAGAGCATCCACCACCACAGCCGGGGCGAGCCCTCAGCCAGTATTTCCACTTTCAAATGGGGAACACTCTCCCATCTACTCTCCCAACACTCTCCCATCTACTAAGCTCTGGAGCCCCTAGCTGCTACTGATTCTTATAGCCTGGCATCCAGTTGCTTTCTCCCTGGTAACAGCATCAACTCCTAGGTTCCTAGCTTCACAGATCTGTCCCCCTGGCACCTCCTACCCTCAGGTACTCCATAATCCTCTCTCCTTATTTGCTATACACCAACCACTACAGACAGCGGCTACTCACCCTGTGATATGGTATGGCTGTGTCCCCACCCAAATCTCACCTTGAATTACCACATGTTGTGGGAGGGACCTGGTGAGAGATAATTGAATCATGGGGGCAAGTCTTTCCCATGCTGTTCTCGTGACAGTGAGTAAGTCTCACGAGATCTGATGGTTTTAAAAAGAGGAGTTCCCCTGCCCAAACTCTCTCATTTTTCTCTTGCCGCCACAATGTAAGAAGGGTCTATCACCTCCCACCATGACTCTGAGGCCTCCCCTGCCATGTGGAACTGTAAGTCCAATTAAACCTGTTTTTCTTCCCAGTCTTAGGTATGTCTTTATCAGCAGTGTGAAAATGAACTAATACATCCTGTATCCACCCATCCAAGGGGCACATGCACAGCCCCCATCTGCTCCTTGTACCTAGCTTCTCTTTGGTTCTCCCCAACACTGTCTACAATGTAGAGAGAAGCATGTTAGAAATATCACCAGTATTTTGCAAATTTCTCTTTTCCACCTTTTTGCCTTATCAGAAAGCTGGCTCTCTTGAAAGAAACCTGTAGCCTGCCCATTCTGACCCTCTTCTCTGAACCACTGGTCTTGAAAGACAAGCTGGCAGTGCCAGGTCCTTGGGCACAGATCTGTCCCCCAGTTTTCTGAGCTCCATCACATCCACCAAGGCTGTCGCTTCACTAGGTGTTCCCCTCTCTGACTCCCTCCCCTGGGGCTATCTCCATCTTCCCAAGAATGAAGACAACTATACTTGTTGATTAGCCCTATGCACCAGGCCCCTAGGTTGGTTATTTTATTTATTTATTTATTTATTTTAATTATTTTTTTGAGACGGAGTCTTGCTCTGTCACCTAGGCAGGCTGGAGTGCAGTGGTGCAATCTCGGCTCACTGCAATCTCTGCCTCCCAAATTCAAGTGATTCTCTAGCCTTAGTCTCCCAAGTAGCTGGGATTATAGGCACACACCACCATGCCAGGCTAATTTTTGTATTTTTAGTAGAGACGGGATTTCAACATGTTGGCCAGGCTAGTCTCAAACTCCTGACCTCTGGTGATTCGTCCGCCTCAGCTCCCCAAAGTGCTGGGATTACAGGCATGAGCTACCAAGCCCAGCCTTTTTTTGTTTGTTTGTTTTGTTTTGTTTTTTAGAGACAGGGTTTCACCATATTGCGCAGGCTGATCTCAAACTCCTAGGTTCAAGCAATCCACTTGTCTCGGTCTCTCAAAGTGCTAGGATTACAGGTGTGAGCCACCACGCCCAGCCAAGGTTGGTAATGTTACATCTTGTTTTTCATTTAATCATTACAAAACATATGTGAAATAAGAATTACTATTCCCATTTTTCAAATGATGAAACTTAGATTCAAAAGTTCAATTACTTTGCTGAAGATCACATAGCCAGGAAGCAGTAGAAAGGGAACTTCAATACAGATCTGCCAGACAACAAACGTGGGCTCTACTAACACACCAAGCTGTCTCCCACACTGGGCTCACAAACTTCCCCAAAAACATGGCTAACCCCTGAACCTGGTGCTGCCCTATCTTTGGAGAATAGCTTCTCAAACTCCTCAACTCCAAAAATCACCATTCAAACCATCTTTAGTGTACTCCCTCCAGGCCATATGGGCCCCCTCCTCCAATTTAAATTGGGGGTCATCTATTTCAAAACTACACACACCACCCTGGAAGCCCGAGCCTCTGAACCTTCCATGAGGCCCCAGAGCAGTTCCAGATGGTGCCCACTGGCTACTTTCTCTGGTTGTTTTTTTTTTTTTTTTTTTTTTTTTTTTTTTAGCAGAATCTCGCTCTGTTGCCCAGGCTGGAGTGAGGTGTTGTGATCTCGGCTCACTGCAACCTCTGCCCCCTGGGTTCAAGCGATTCTCCTGCCTCAGCTTCCTAGGTAGCTGGGATAATAGGCACCAACCACCACACCTAGCTAATTTTTGTATTTTTAGTAGAGACAGGGTTTCACCATTTTGGCCAGGCTGGTCTTGAACTCCTGACCTTAGGTGATCCACCTGAAAGTGGACCCCAAAGTGCTAGGATTACAGGCGTGAGCCACTGCACCCGGCCTTTCTCTTCTTCTAGAGTTCAGCATACTGCAAACCACAGAGACTAGACTCTCAGCTTGGAGGAGGTTTCATGACCTGTACGCTTTCTCACCTTGATGCTCCCACAGATGATTCCACCTCCCAGAAGAGTCTCATTACGCTATGCAGTCAGCCTTGTTCTTTTCAGATGCTGAAAATAAAATACCTACCAACAGAGGCACAGTCAAGCTCCTAACTCTTGCATGCACATTCTACATTCTGTCTCCTGGGAGCCCTTAAAGCAGCATATGGACTGGAGTGGGCACAGGGGAATAGAGAAAAAGGAATATGACTGTAACTGGTCTCGAAGGAAGGAGGGAAGAACTGTACATCAAGGATAAATTCTGGCAACTCAAACTGCTTAGAGCAGCTCTGCTGGCTCTGCACGCAGGTCCTTATGAGACGGTGTCTTTTCAAACAAGAGCAAGTAGAGAACTCAGCTCTAAAAGATGCTGAAAGGAAAAAATAAAATAAACGCAGACACTCCTCAAAGGGAGAGCCAGTCTTTAAACTGAGCAATGACGAGGTCCAAAGGGCCCCCAAAATAATGTGAGCCAAAAGCCCAAACAGCAGACTGGATCATGTTGTCCTGTATACAATTACTGTACTGCTTCAACAAGCCATTAAGGGCTTCTGAGGACAGTAACCACAGGCTCACAGATAAAACCAAATTTCACCTCCACTTACAGCAAGTCAAACCTCACACCCTGACATCTCCAGAGCTTCTCTCACAACTTTCTCCTCCCAGCCTACATCCATCATCTCTTCTTCCACAAACTGTCTGCCTCTCCTGCCATCTACTATCCTCAAGTTTCATGAGCCCTAGAAAATGCGTAATATTAAGGAAAAAACATTGTTTTAAGGCAGTTGGGTTTGGGATATCTTTTTGTTCTTCCTGTGGATGGTCCCTATGTACCTCACCTTATTTCATTTTTCTCCACAGTATTATTCATCTTGTCATATGATATGGTTTATCATCTATCTCCGCCCACCAGAATGTAACTCCATGAGGCAAGAATTGTTTGTTCATGATTGGTTTACTAGCACACAGTAGAGTGCCTAACATGTACCAGATGCTTAATATATATTTCCTAAGAATTTATTTCAAAAACGGTTACCCATTAAAAAAATTGTTTTAACTTATGAAGAGAGTAAGAAACCAACAGCAAACACCATCTAAACAGTAAAATGCTACAATAAATCCATTAAAGTTGATAGTTGACAATTTACCATAAGCTGAGGTTTTACTTTCTGCAAAAGATGGGAAAGGAGCATATATATAGGACAGGAATGAACATAAATATCTCTGCTTGCAGATGGAATAACTATCTGCCTAAAGACATCTAAGTACCAAGAAAACAAACTAAAAACATTTAGAGCTGATAAAACAATTCACTAAATTATCTAGATATAGAATAAGTAAACCAAAATTATTAGCTTTCCTAAGTACCATCATAAACAACTGGAAGATACACTGAAAGAAACTAAGATGCCATTCACACAAAAAATTGCTAAGAATGGACCTAAGAGAAATCAGTGAGAACAGGATGGAAGAACACTAAATGTTTACTAAGATACATTTAAAAAGAACTGAATAAATTGGAACTTATGGTGTTTCTGAACAGGAAGAATCAAACTTGTAAAGATGTCAATTATCTCCAAATTTACTCATGAATTCAATAAAATCCACTCTCCTACCAAAAAAAATCCATGAAATTTGTGCAGGGGTGGGAGATCATTTAAAGTCATCTAGAAAAGCATGCGTGAAAAACTAGCAAACAATGTTTTGGAGAAGACAATTGAAAGAAAAAAATGAGGGGGAATTAAACTTTATTTTAAAAGGATAACACATTAAGAATATGAGAAGACATACTAAAGTGTGGGAGAAAATATTTGCAGAAGACATATCTGATAAAGCACTATTATCCAAAATATACAAAGAACTCTTTATGAACAAGCCAATTAAGAAACAGGCAAAAAACCTCAACAGACACCTCAACAAAGCAAATATACAGATAGCAAATAGGCATATGAAACTATGTTCAAGATTATATGTCATTAGGGAACCGCAATGAAAACAATGAGATACCACTATATACCTATTAGAAAGGCCAAAATCCAAAACACTGACACCACCAAATGCTGGCCGGGATGTGAAACGACAGAATGCTCATTCATTGCTGGTGGGAATGAATGCAAAATGGGACAGCCACTTTGGAAGAGAGTTTGTCAATTTCTTACAAACTAAACACACTCTTACCACACAACCCAGCAGTCATGCTCCTTGTTACTTAACTAAAGGAGTCGAAAACTTCTGTCCACACAAAAACCTGTAGGTGGACATTTATAGGGGCTTTTTTTCATTATCGCCAAAACTTGGAACCAACCAAGGTGTTGTTCAGTAGGTGAATGGATAAGCTGTAGTATATATAGACAATGGAATATTATTCAGCACTAAAACAAAATGATCTATCAAGTCATGAAAACACATAGAGGAAATGAAATGCATTATCACTAAGTGAAAGAAGCCAATCTGAAAATGCTACATACTGTATGATTCTGGCTATATGACATTTTGGAACTGGCAAAACCATGAAGAGAATACAAAAATCAATTGATGGTTGTCAACTGGGACGGGACTAAGGGGAAAGTAAGGATGGATAAGAGAAGCATAAGGTATTTTTAGGGCAGTGAAACTATTCTGCATAATACTATAATAGTGGATACATGTCATCATCAAGAGTGAACCCTAATGTAAACTATCGACTTTGAATGACACTGATGTGTCAGTATAGGTTCACTCCCTATAACAAAAGTGTTACTCTGATGTGGAATATTAATATTGAAGAAGGTTGTGCATTTTGTGGTGGCAGGAGATAAATGGGAACTCTTGCTTTCTGCCCAATTTTGTTATCAACTAAAACTGCTCTAAAAACTATTTTAAGTACCAGTGTTAAATGGTTTCACGGTAAGTTATTTCTCAATCAAACCTCATATGCTGTTTAGGACATATCGGAGAATAAGGAAAGAAAAAAAGGATTTCCATTCTTCTAAAGACACTGACATTGTACTGTGCTGATACCAGACTTGTATTTGAACTTCTATCAGAACTTGTATATACATGTGTAGGGGCAGGGAATACATGGGAAATCTCTGTACCTTCCATTTAATTTTGCTGTGAACCGAAAACTGCTCCAGAAAATAAAAACTATAAATAAATTAATTAAATTA
Organism: Macaca thibetana thibetana; assembly: GCF_024542745.1. Lineage (NCBI taxonomy): Eukaryota > Metazoa > Chordata > Mammalia > Primates > Cercopithecidae > Macaca > Macaca thibetana. Next base: position 94,687,280 of record NC_065579.1, on the reverse strand, counting down.
AAAAGTAAAATGCAGCCTGGCCAACATGGTGAAACCCCTTCTCTACTAAAAATACAAAATTAGCAAGCGTGGTGGCACATGCCTGTAATCCCAGCTACTTGGGAGGCTGAGGCAGGAGAGTCGCCTGAACCCGGGAGGCGGAGGTTGTGGTGAGCCAAGATGACACCATTGCACTAGAGCCTAGGTGACAAGAGCGAAACTTTGTCTCAAAAAAAAAAAAAGGAAAACACTTAATATCTTACCTGACCGCAGTATCTTCTTAATTGACCAACACCTTTCTACAGAATTTGCCACTAAGGGCTGGGAAGATCCTTTTAATATATAAATCCAACTCTGTCACTCTGTCATCTCCCTGCCTAAAATTCTTCAGTGCCTTCCCAATGAACCAGTACAGAAACCACTGTCCTCACCATGACCTATAATACAGGTATCTATTTCTTCCATCTCATATTGAACCACTTTCTCTGACCCCTTCCGGTTTTTAGAGTACATCCAGCCTTCCCTTCAACTTCACAGTCCTTGCATCTAGCATTTAGAAAATGTACATTTAAGTAACAATACTAGTCTCTCTGGGATACATGCAATACAATTCGTGGGCAATCTCTCCAATAAAGAATTTCTGATTTCAGGCTGGAGTGGTGGTTTATACCTATAATCCCAGCACTTTGGGAAGCCGAAGTGGGCGGATCACCTGAACTCAGGAGTTCGAGACCAGCCTGGCCAACGTGGTGTAAACCCCGTCTCTACTAAAAAGACAAAAATTAGCTGCACATGGCAGCGCACACCTGTAATCCCAGCTACTCAGGAGGCTGAGGTATGAGAATCACTTGAACCCGGGAGGCAGAGGCTGCAGTGAGCCGAGATCATAGCAGCACTCCAGCCTGGCGGCAGGGCGAGACTCCGTCTCAAAAAAAAAAAAAAAAAAAAAAAAAGTCTGATTTCAGCAGGTAACTTTCATTTCTAGAACATGATCTGAATTTCCAAATTCAGAAAGAATTCATTGGCATAGGTCCCCTGTCTTTCATTTAAATCTATACATCCACTCTCTATACACAAAACTTTTATTTTCCCAGTACATATTTACATCTGCCATAGCCCTAGAGATAGATACAAAGGGGAAAACACAGCTTGGCCAAGTTAGGCCTTCCTGATCCTTTCCTGATTATGTGATAGCTAAAGTGAATTTAAAAAAAAAAGACTTAAGCTCAGCTCACCTGAGGCCAAGTTGCTTGGAGCATGGCGGATGTCCCCCGGCTTCATGCACTGTCTTCTGGGTTTGGACAAGCAAGATCCTCAGGAGCTAAGAGAAAAACAGCCATGAGTGCTAAGGACCCTGTCCTCCACCACCTACAGCAACCTATGGCCATCCTAGTTTCCACATTTCCAGCACTGGATGCAGGGAGATTCTACTAGGACTCCCTCTAATTGTTCTCACGCTGATAGCCCCAACCTTATGAGCTGTTCTGCCTGGTCTTCAGGACAATCTTCCACCTGCCTGCTCAGTCCGAAGAGCTTTTTTTGAGCCCATTCCCACGGGCAGACCGAGGGACCCAAGAGCCCTGTCCCTATTGTATTGGGTCTCTACAAACGTAGAGTCTTTACAGAATGATTATAGGCAAGATGACGCTGACCCGAAAGAAAGAACCTCAGGAGAAGAGGGACTGGAGTGGCTAAATGTGAATTAAGGGTAAAATACTCAGCGTCCCAGTGGGTGATGCTGACCGGAGACCCCACCCAACCGGGATCTTAACACTCCACCCAAGAAAGCAGGCGACCCCAAACATCAGAAACGTCAGTACCGGGAGCGAGAGGCTGTCAGGGCAAGTTCTTTAGGGTAGAAAAGAGTATCAGGCCTCGGTGGCAAAGGGCTGGACCCGGGCTGTAGAAGCCAGAGTAACCACCTTGGCGGCTTCGGCGAGGCCCAGATGCCCACGGTCCGGGTGAAGTAGGGGCGGGCCGCCATTGGGACCAAGTTCAGGGGAAGTGGGAGGTGACGAGCCGCCAGGGGCAGCGAGGAAGCCGGCACCGGGCGGACCTGGCACGTAGAACTCGCTGAAACCCACGCTCTGCCGAACACCGAGGGGCTGTTCACTAACTAAACGCCGAGCCGGAAGGGCGAGTGCGCGCCCAGGGCCCCTCTAGGCCCCCGGAGGCCGCCATCTCGGTCGCCCCGCGGCCAGACCCGCCCCGCCTCTCATGGCTGGCCCCGCCCTGCGGAAGAGGAGAGGTCGCGGCGACCGGCTGGGCTGAGAGGCCCGTGGCGGACCGGCAGTATGGGGCTCTCAGCCCGGGCTTCTCCGGCAGCCGTCGGCATTGCCTTGGGAGTGTCACCGACTGATGCAGCCTAGCTCTCCCCATAACTCACCCTGTAGGCACAAGTGGGGCCCCAGTTCACTGGCAGCTGTTGGCCGCCTTCACCCCATGGCTCACCTGAAGCCTGGGCCGTGCAGGTGAGGTGAGAATGGCGCCTGCTTTGTCATCTCTAAGAGGCCCAAGCCTAGGATCTTGCTTGGGTCCTCAGCTGGGCAGTCCTCAGGGAAACCATGGTTTCCACTTGCCCTTTTAGCCCTCTGCCTTCCAAGGACCTAGATGTGCATGGAACCTTTTAGGACAGATTCATTTAACAACCAAAACACCCTGGCGACGGTTGCCAGGCATCCTGTATATACAGGACATGTCCTATATTAAATGATCTTGTCCAGTGTTGACTTTGGCAGGACACCCTAAATGTCTTACATTTAGCTTTTTCCAATAAATTACAAAAACTCGTAGTGAGAGCTATTTTTCTGCTAACTGGCACTTAAATAACTTAAATGTTAACACCGGCTGAAATATATATATCTCATACTTCCACAAATAATGATCTGGACAGTCCTTTATGGTCTGTTCTGTAAGTTGGACTGCAGGAAGAAAAAACAGTGAAGAGGGGAGTCTGCTAATTAAAAGAACTTATTTTTCATATTCAGGGAAGGAAAAGACTGTTTTTTGACCAAAGTCCCAAGTCACTAACAAGTACTTGCCATTAATTTACATAATTTTAGATCAGTACACGTAACTCTGAAAATCAACCAATACACAACAGCGTCACTCCAAGCTTCTGAACATGAGCCAGTCAGTGATAAACACTTCCTGAAGCCAGCCAGTCAGTGGCAGCCCTCCCCAACTCATTGGCAAGTACCTCTCTACTGTGCCCTTCCTTCTGGACAGGAGCCTTTCTCCAGTATCAAAGTGGTGCCAAGATGGACAGACTTTGTTTTACCTCGATCACACTGATACTTCTCCTGAACACAGTTCCAGATACCAGGCTCCTCCTCACCAGGCATTTCCATGCTATAAAGGGGAATTGGTCTCCCACCACTAAAAGATAAAAAATGATCCTGGGTATCTAGATATATTGCTTTATTACAGGGGTCCCACTTCTTGGATTTGTTATTCCTTTCTTAAGAATTAGACTGACTTATGAAGTCCTATTATGGAGAGTATACTAGGTATCTACTGCTGCATAACAAATCACCCTAAAGCCTTATGGCTGAAAACAAAACACACTATCTCTTAAAGTTTCTATGAATCAATGAACATAGGTCAGTCAGTCCTAAAAAGAGAGAAAAAAAAAAATGGGTTCTGTGGATGAGGAATTCGGGAGTGGCTTGGCTGGATGGTACTGGCTTGGGATCTCTCATGAGGGTCTAGTCAGGTGTTACCTGGGACTGCAGTCACTTGAAAGTTGGACTGAGGCTGGGGATTTGCCTCAAAGGTAACTCACTCACATGGTTGGCACATAGGTGCCGGCTATTAGTGTGAAACTTCCCTTCTTGTGCTGGGTACAGTGGCTCAGACCTGTAATCCCAGCACTTTGGGAGGCCAAGGCAGGCAGATCACCTGAGGTCAGGAGTTTGAGGCCACCCTGGCCAACATGGCGAAACCCCGTCTCTTCTAAAAATACAAAAATTAGCTGGGCGTGGTGGCACACACCTGTAATCCCTCCTACTTGGGAGCCTGAGGCAGGAGAATCACTTGAACCTCGGAGGCAGAGGTTGTAATGAGCCAAGATCCCGCCACTGCACTCCAGCTCAGGGGATAGAGCGAGACTTTATCTCAAAAAAAAAAAAAAACCTCCCTTCCCACACCAGGTATCTGTATATGGCTGAGTATCCTCACAACACAGCATCAGACTTCCACTTCCACCTCAGGTGAGCAGCCCAAGAGGTCAAGGCAGAAGTGGCAATATCATTTATGTCCTAGCTTTGGAAGTCACCTGCTGTCATTTCCTCAGTATACTATCATCACAGGCCAATCATGATTCAGTGTTGGATGAGATACACAAGGGTGTGAATGCCAGAATGAGAATCACTGGGGACCATTTCGGGAGCTGGCTAAACACATTTTTTACCTACCACAGAAACGGTCCTTTTCATAATACTTTTATTGTAACATTTATGAAGAGCAATTGTTTTAAATAGATGAATTAGATTTCCAAGAATAATAGCATTAGAACATATATTTGCATACTGCCCCTTCTCTAAATCAAAAAGAGTATCTACCGTGAATCTAGAGAAATGGACACACATATATGGGTGTACATACATGTACACATTTATACACCACAAACTCTAAAGAGTATCAGACAGTTATTCCAATTAGTTCTAACTTGAACTAACTAGAAGGAACAAGATTGGACATGTAACTCCTCCATTTGGTATTATGGTGCAGGGAGAAGAGATGAGAGTTTTGGTAGGCAAGACAAAGTGCCTAAAATCCCCAGGTTGGAACCATGACAGGAATCATGAGCAGTCTGAGGAGAAAATTGGGACCATGCTACAAGAGGCCCATTCTTTTCCAGAACAGCTTCGACAGAAACAATCTATAGGCAGTGCTGCTTAGAGGAAGCTAAAGAGCAAAGTGAACCAAAAGATACGGGAAACTTTAGACTTTGCAACTGTGAGTCAGTTCACATAACAGCAAAATTAAAGTCTCTGAAGCTGAATGTCTCTCTCCTGATCAATGCCAGAGAGATGAGCTCTCCCTAAAAACACACCATCCCCACCCACTGCCACTACAATAAGGCAAAAAACAAAAAAGCATCCAGAATTAGAAAGGAAGAAGTAAAACTGTTATTTGCAAACATGATTCTCAATGTTAGAAAATCCTATGGAATCTATAAAATGTTACTAGAACTAATAAGGGAGTTGTGCCAGGTTGCAGGATATGCGGTTAATATATAAAAACCAATTATATTCCTATATGTCAGCAAAAACTAGAAATTCACTGTTTATTATTACAAGTATCATAAGTTATTCAGTACTTATGCATGAAAAAGATAAAATTTTTAGATGCATCCGGGGAAAAGTGTGAAAGATCTGCACAGTAAAAATTACAAAACATTGCTGAAGGAAATTAATATCTAAATAAATGGGGAGATCTACCATGTCCATGGGTCAAAAGACTCTATATAGTTGTCAGTTCTCCATAAATTGATCATTATATTCAATGCAATCCCAATCAAACTCCCAGGAGGTGTTTTATAGAAACTGAAAAACTGATTCTAAAATTCATATGCAAATGCAAAAGACCTCTAATGGCCAAAACACCCTGACAAAGAACAAAGGTAGAGAACTAACACTATATGACTTCAACGCTTACTAGATTTCAACACTTATTAGATAACTACAATAATAAAGGCAGTGCCTTAATGGCATCAAGACAGACAGACAGATCAATGGAACAGCATCTAGAAATAGACCCACACCTTCTGATTCACAATGGTACAGAGGCAATTCAGTGGGGGAACCTTTTTTCAAAAAATGGTGTTACAGACCAGGCAACAGTGGCACAGACTTGTAGTCCCAGCTTCTCAGGAGACTGAGGCAGGAGGATCACTTGAGACCAGGAATTCAAGGGTACAGTACACTATAATCATGCCTGTGAATAGCACTGTACTTCAGCTTGTGCAACATAGTGAGACCCATCTCTTAAAAAAAAAAAAAAAATGGTGCTACAATAGGATACTTATATGAAGTAAAAAAAAAAAAAACTTAGTTCCATGCCTCAGACAAAAATTAACTCAATAGATGATATAATTAAATGTAAAACCTAAAACTATAAAACTTCTGGCCAGGCACGATGGCTCACACCTGTAATCCCAGCACTTTGGGAGACCGAGGCAGGCAGATCACTTAAGGTCAGGATTTCGAGACCAGCCTGGCCAACATGGCAAAACTCCACCTCTACTAAAAATACAAAAATTAGTCGGGCATGGTGGCACAGGCCTGTAATCCCAGCTACTCAGGAGGCTGAGGCAGGATAATTGCTTGAACCTAGGAGGTGGAAGTTGCAGATTGAGATCCTGTCACTCTGCCACTACACTCAAGCCTGGGCAACAGAGTGAGACTCTGTAAAAAAACAAACAAACAAAAAACAAAAAAAAACAACTATAGAACCTCTAAAAGGAAAACAGGAAAAAAATCTTTGCAAATGTGGGTAAAGCAAAGATGTCTTAGATTTGACACTGAAACCATGATCCATTCAAAAAATAACAGGCTAGGCACAGTGGCTCACACCTGTAATTCCAGCACTTTGGGAGGTCAAGGCAAGAGGCTTACTTGGGCCCAGAAGTTCAAGACCAGCCTGTGCAACATACTGAGACCCCATCTCTGTTTAAAAACAAATAAAATAAATAAACTGATAAATCGGATTTCATGCATACTAATGTCTTCTGCTCTTTAAAAGACACTGTCATCATGTGCACCTGTAATCCCAGCTACTTGGGAGGCTGAGGTGGGAGGATCACTTGAACCTGGGAGGCAGAGATTGCAGTAAGCCAAGATGGTGCCACTGCACTCCAGCCTGGGCAACAGAGTGAAACCCCATCTCAAAAAAGAAAAAAACAAAAAAACAAAAAAACACTGTTATGAGAATGAAAAGACAAACCACAGGCTAGAAGAAAATATTTAAAAATCACATATCTGAAAAAGACTTGTATCCACAATAAATAATGACCTCTCAAAGACTGATAAAACAAAACCCAATAAAAACATGGGCAAAAGATATGAGCAGACACCATCAAATAAGATATATAGAACACAAATAAGCACAACAGTCATTAGAGAAATGCAAATTAAAACCACAGTGGGATAGCATTAAACAATTAGAATAGCTAAAATTTTAAAAACTGACATCAAGTGTAGGCATAGATGTATTGGAAGTACAACTGTCATACAATGCAAGTGGAAATGTACAATGGCACAACCTCTTTCATAAAACAGTTTTGAAGCTTCTCAAAAAGTGAAATAGGGTATGCTGGTGCACACCTGTAGTCCCAGCTACTAAGAGTAGGACAGGAGGACTGAGGCAGGAGGATACGCTGAGCCCAGGGGTTTGAGTCCAGCCTGAACAACAAAGCAAGAACCGCCCCCTCCCAACCTCTAAAAAATAAAAATGTAATAAAAATTTAAAACGTTTAATATACACAACCTACCGAATGACCTAGCTATTCCACTCCTGGTATCAAGATAAATGAAAGCATATATTCTTACAAAGAAGTGGACACAAATGTTCATAGCAGCTTTATCTGTAATAGCCAAAAACTGGAAACAACCCAAATGGCCATCAACAGGTCAATGAATAAACAAATTATGACATATCCATACAGTGGACTATTCAGCAATAAAAAGGAATGAACTATTGATATATATGCAACAACATGGGTGAATCTCAAAGTAATTATGCTGAGTGAAAGACACCAGACCAAAAAATAAAGGAAAATTAATGCAAGTGACAGAAAGCAAGCCAGTGGTTGCCTGCGAAGGGCCAAGAGGAAGGGATTATGGAGGGGTACAAGCAAAGTTTTGGGGTGGTGGCTGATTATTATCTTGAACTGTGATAACTGTTTCACTGGTATATTGATAAGTCAAAACTTATCAATAGGATTATAATAATAGGTAATTTTTTTTTTTTTTTTTTTTTTTTTTTTGAGGCAGAGTCTCACTCTGTCGCCTAGGCTGGAGTGCAGTGGCATGATCTCGGCTCATTGCAACCTCTGCCTCCCCGGTCTCCTGCCTCAGTCTCCCAAGTAGCTGGGACTACATGTGCGTGCCACCATGCCCAGCTAATTTTTTTATTTTTAGTAGAGACACAGTTTCAGCGTGTTAGCCAGGATGGTCTTGATCTCCTGACCTCGTGATCTGCCCACCTCAGCCTCCCAAAGTGCTGGGATTACAGGCCTGAGCCAATGTGCCCAGCCAATAATAGGTAATACTTTTATTATATGCAGTCAGTTTGAAACACTTCTACATGTATTAATGCATTTAATTCCCAACACAAACCTATGAAGTCATCCCCATTTTACAGATAAGGAAACTAGTGCAGTTTTTGTAACTTAACCAAGGACAAACACCTGGGCTCAAATCAAAGTCTGCCTGGCTCTGTATTATTAATCACTACTCTCTGCTTCCTGCAACAGGCAAAATCAAGCTGGCTGCCAGAGGGGATGCTAAAACCTAACACATTTACATCTTCCCTCATTTCCACAGATAACAGCAATAATGGTAGGTTCTTCCATGATCATAAAAAATAACTAGATGGGGTTGCAAGAAAATGCTTCCAGCTTTGAGATCACTTGAAACAGCAATGAGAAGAATAAATTTAAAACAAATGGTGCCTTGCACCTGACTCAAAGAGTATATACACCCTGACTTTTGCAAAGGCACAGACTACAACTGTCTAGTGAAGACAAACTGAAGAGTAAGTAGGGTGGGTGGACACTGAACCTGAGATAGGTCTCTGAAGTTTGCACCCTACTAGGAATGTCTTCTAAGATGCATTTGGCTCCACATGGACAGGGCCCGTTTTTGAATTTAGGAGACTTCTGACATACGGACTGTAATAGGGTATCCATGTATCTGTCTTTTTATTTACTGGTTTACTTCTTGTGTAGTGTTGCACATATAAGAAAGGATGCATGGGAAATAAAGGTTTCAGATTTAAAGGGCCTGAATTGCCTTATACTTTGTAAGTATAAGGGCCTTATACTTATACTTTGGAGTATAGAATTGCACGGGAAAACATTTTCCATGAGAAGTCTGAAGGCATACACATTCTCATCTGACTTTGAAGGTTGCTGCTGAAAAATCTAATGTCATTTTCATTTTTTTATTTTTTTGAGAGAAAGTGTTACTCTGTCGCCCAGGCTGGAGTGTAGTGGTGTGATCTTGGCTCACTGCAACCTCTGCCTCAGGGGTTCAAGTGATTCTACTGCCTCAGCCTTTCGAGTAGCTGGGATTACAGGCATGCACCACCATGCCTGGCTAATTTTTGTATTTTTTTTTTCAGGAGAGACAGGGTTTCACCATATTGGTCAGGCTGGTCTTGAACTCCTGACCTCGTGATCCGCCCGCCTCAGCCTCCCACAGTGCTGGGATTACAGGCATGAGCCACCGCGCCTGGCCCCACTTTAATTTCTGATCTTTTGTCTTCTCTCTCTAGAAACTTTTTAGGGTTTCATTTTTTTCCTCCATGATCCTCTTATTCAAACTTGGTGTTTTCATAATTCACAGCAATTTTCCTTAATGTAGGTTTCCCTTGAATCCATCCTGCTGGGCACCCAGCATATCCTTTAAATCTGGAAACTTACATTTCCTTTTATGTTTCTAAGTTTGGTTGTTTTTTTTTTTTTTTTTTTTTTTTTTTTTTTTTTTTTTTTTGGGTCTTCTCTAACCATAAAGAGACTTCATGTTGGGGAAACAGGAGTTCAAAAAACTTAAGGAAGATTTCATGATGAAAGCCAAGTGTCTACCCAGGAAGGACAGTGAGGACACTGAAAAAGAGCATGAAAATAAAGAGAAAAAATGAGAGGCACCGTAGGCCTAACTATGGATAGCCCTATGCTTGGACAGGTGTCTTCTGAGTGTGTAGTTTCTGATGCAGAATGAATCTTCCACACCAGCTGAAGGTTTTACCACACACTTTACACTCATAAGGTTTCTCGCCAGTGTGAACTCGCTGGTGCTGAATCAGGGTTATTTTCTGATTGAATGCCTTCCCACAGTCCTTACATTCAAAGGGCTTCTCCCCAGTGTGAATTCGCTGATGCTGAGTCAAGGCTGTGTTGGAGCTTAGTCGTTTTCCACACTCTTTACATTCATAAGGTTTCTCCCCAGTGTGCATTCGCTGATGGACAGTGAAACTTGAGCTACAGCTGAAAGTTTTCCAACATTCGTTACATTCATAGAGCTTCTCCCCAGTGTGGAACCTCTGGTGCTGGAGGAAGACAGAGCTGCTACTGAAGGCCTTGCCACACTCCTCACATTCATAGGGCTTTTCTCCAGTGTGGATTCTCTGATGCTGAATCAAGGCTGTGTCTGAACTTAAACCTTTTCCACATTCTTTACATTTAAATGGTTTCTTTCCAGTGTGAATTATCTGATGCCGAATAAGTAATGAGTTATATCTGAAGTCTTTTCCACATTCTTTGCATTCAAAAGACTTTTCACTAGTGTGACATTTCTGATGTCGGTGGAAGTCTGCTATTCGAATGAAATATCTGCCACACTGTCCACATTCATAAGATATCTGACCACTAGGAATTGTCTGATTTGTAGTGAGCTGTGTGCTGACACTAATATTTTTTCCTAATTTCTCAAACTTCTCTCCATTCTTGACCGCATAGGCCTCATGGTGCCTGGCTGAGGTATCTGTGAAATGTCTCCTCTTTGACTTTTTCTTAATTATCCAATGACCTTGGGGCTGCTCTAGGCTGCTCCCAAAGTCAAGGTGCTGGGAAACATTCCCTGGCAGCACCCCCACCATCAGTCGGAAGGACACTGTTTCTTTGGACACATGCTCCTTTGGAGTTAATCTTTCCTTCTCAGTTCTGGCCTCATCTCCTATCACAAAAAGAAAATACAAGTGTCAATCCCTGATCTCACACACACACACACTATCTGTGCTGAAGAAGAAACAGAATTAAGTGGTTCTAATTTGCCCTGAGTATATGAATATTTTCTAATATGCTCACAAGATGGCTGCCTAAGATCACCACACAACAGAGCCCCGCAGGGACATGAAAACTCTATGAGAGGGGAGGCAAGCAAGGCCAGGAGACATTCCTACAAACAGTGTGCAAACCAGAAAACTGCAAAGACTGTTAATTAGGGCAGAAAGACTAAGAGAAAAGTGAATGAGGTGGATAAAGACACAAACGTAGAAAAGTAACATATGGAAATCCATAAGTGAGACGAAGACTCCCGAGATTAGAGAAGAGGCAGGTTGAGCAGCTCAAGCACTACAACAGGTCCCACAGGCTGAGACTCCTTAAGAGATGCTTGTTAGAAGACATCATCCATGTCATAATCTTGAAAAGAGAGCTGATCTCTACCATCAAGCTAGCTCTAGTAAAGCAGCAGGCTCCCATGCAGTGGTTGAGGATGCCATACATGGCAACCACCACAGCATCCTGAAGGAGAAAGGAAGGTTTGGAGGCTTGCCTTTAAAACCAAAGAGCAGTGGAAATGTGAAGAACTCATCTAAGAGTGAACGTAAGTCCCAAAGAGGGCCTGGTAACGATGCTTGCTATTTTTCCTAAAAGGTCTCATAGTTTGTGCATTTGTTTAATACAACAGTTTGAAAAGTGAACTACCAAACTCACATGATAATAAGGGAAAACCAAAGAGAAATATTCCCTCCACTATCAAAACCTTTTGCAGATTAAATAAAATCTTCAGCCTGCATGCATTCACAAAAAAATTGTTCAGAAAATATTTTTACTCAGATGACGTAGGGTCCTGAGGTCACATCCAGAAAGGTACAACTTAAACTCAAGACTTGGGAGTGGATCAGTAATGGGCATTATCTGCAGAAGAGCACAGAAAATTTTCACAGGCAGAGAAGGGGTGAAGCAGAAGAAGAAAGAATAAAAAATATACTATGTTCTATTTATTTATTTACTTTTGAGATAGAGTCTCGCTGTGTCACCCAGGTTGGAGTGCGGCGGCGCAATCTTGGCTCACTGCAACCCTCCTGGGTTCAAGCGATTCTCATGCCTCAGCCTCCCCAGTAGCTGGTACTACAGGTGCACACCACCACACCCAGCTAATTTTTGATGTTTTTTGTTTTGTTTTTTTTGAGACAGAGTCTCGCTCTGTCACTCAGACTGGTGTAGGGTCCAGCCCTACTGGGCCTGTGGGTTTTTCTCCTCATGTGTGGAGACAAGAGATTGTAGAAATAAAGGCACAAGACAAAGAAAAAGAAGAAAAGACAGCTGGGCCCGGGAGACCACTACCACCAAGATGCGGAGACCAGCCCTAAATGCCTGGCCGTGCTATTTATTGTGTACAAGGCAAAGGGCCAGGGTATGGAGTGAGAGTCATCTCCAATGATAGGTAAGGTCACGCAAGTCATGCGTCCACCAGACAGGGGGCCCTTCCCTATTTGGTAGTCGAGGCGGAGAGAGAGAGGGAACGCTTACATCATTATTTCTTCTGTGCATTTCAAAGGCTTTAGTACTGTCACTAATTCTGCTACTGCTATCTAGAAGGCGGAGCCAGGTGTACAGGGCAGAACATGACAGTGGACCAGGAGCGTGACCACTGAAGCACAGCATCACAGGGAGACGATTAGGCCTCTAGATGGCTGCAGGCGGGCCTGATTGATGTCAGGCCTTCCACAAGAGGTGGTGGAGCAGAGTCTTCTCTAACTCCTCCAGGGAAAGGGACACTCCCTTTCCCAGTCTGCTAAGTAACGGGTGCCTTCCCAGGCACTGGTGCTACTGCTAGACCAAGAAGCCCTCTAGTTGCCCTGTCTGGGCATGACAGAGGGCTCACACTCTTGTCTTCTGGTCACTTCTCACTGTGTCCCTTCAGCTCCTATCTCTGTATGGCCTGGTTTTTCCTAGGTTATAATCACAGAACAAAGATTATTATAATACCGGAATAAAGAGTAATGCTACAAACTAACGATTATTAATATTAATATACAATCATATATATAATCTATTTCTAGTATAACTATTCTTACTCTTTTATTATATATTTTCTTTATTATACTAGAACAGCTTGTGCCCTCGGTCTCTTGCCTTGGCACCTGGGTGGCTTGCCGCCCACAGGCTGGAGTGCAGTGGTGTGATCTCAGCTCACTGCAACCTCCACCCCCCAGATTCAACCAATTCTCCTGCCTCAGCCTCCTAAGTAGCTAGGATTACAGGCACGTGCTACCACATCCATGCTAACATTTTGTATTTTTAGTAGAGATGGAGTTTCACCATGTTGGCCAGGCTGGTCTTGAACTCCTGACCTCAGGTGATCCACCCACCTCAGCCTCCCAAAGTGCTGGGATTACAGGCATAAGCCACCAGGCCTGGCTATATATATATACACACATATATACACACACACACACACACACACACACACACATATATATACACACAGACACACACACATATATATATATATATATATATATATATATATATATATATATATATTTTTTTTTTTTTTTTTTTTTAATTAGAGACGGGGTTTCACCATGTTGGTCAAGCAGGTCTTGAACTCCTGGCCTCAAGTGATCCACCTGCCTCGACCTCCCAAAGTGCTGAGATTACATGTATGAGCCATTATGCCCAGCCTATTGTTAATTCTTATATCAATAGCCATCAAAGTGAGGAATTTATTCACCTTTAATTTACAATAAATTTTGCTTCAGAAATTTTTTTAAGTATCTGTGGGGGAAAGATGAAATAAGAATCAAAGGATATTGGTGACTGTTGAGGCTGGATGAAGGATACATGGAGTACATTATGCTGGTGTTTGCATATATTTGAAAATTTCCATTATAAAAATAAACTTTTTATTATTTAAGTCAGTACTTAAACAACATAGCCTGTGATATGCAGATGGCCAGCAATGTTGCCAGAAGCCTATTTTCCTCCAAAGGTGGCTGACATTCTCATCTTTGCAAAAACAAACTGGCAGAAAAATAAAATGGTTTCATATGACAGAGAAGAAATGAGCTGGTTTAAGTGCTGCCCAATCAGACAGTCTCCCTTGGCAGGTTGTGAGGAGAAGAAGCAAAGATGAATATGCAAAGAAATCTTACAGTCATTCCTGTCTTAAAAGAGATTGGCCCTTCCCCAGTTGAGGTAGGTTACCACCACGAACTAAGAGAATCACATGTAATCATTCCACAGGAACAAAAACAGTCTCCCAAGAGAAGGAACACTTCTTGTGCAATGAAATGTGAAAACAAGAAAGCAAGCCAAGCCAAAAAGACATCTAGTGGGTTCTCATGCTCACCTGGACAGATACCTCTGAGAGCCTCCCTGCCCATAGGTTCCCAGGGATCGAGGCCCCATGGCAGTTCCCCTTGCTCCAGCTGGGAGACCAGAACAGGCGTGGTGAATGGAAATGCTGCCCAGGGAGAAAGAAACAGGAAAAGGTAAGGGGAATCAGGAACCAGGGTCCTCTTGCAGCCCCCCCTTTATCTTTATCTGCTGAGCCAGGTAGTGAGAGACGAGGTGAGTCAGGGAGAAACTTAATCTATGCTGCTGGAGGACAGCAATTTCCCACAAAGCGGCACAGAGTCCCAGAATAATCCCACGCTGACATAAGGGAATCTCAAGTTTTCTTCAGAGAACTTGGAAGACACAAGGGGTTTTGCTGTGCTCCCAAGAGCTCCTTTCCCCCATGTTTTGGGTACAGTCCCTCCTAGGGTTGGAGAGACAGCTGATTTCAAAACCTGGGAACACAGGCTCTCTCCACCCAGAAACCTCCAGGTAGCTCAGCCTTCAGGGCAACAGGGAGTTATCAGAAACCCCACGAAGTTCTCGGGCCAGAAGTGGTGGCTCACGCACGTAATCCCAGCACTTTGGGAGGCTAAGGCAGGAGGATCACTTGAGGCTGGGAGTTCGAGACCAGCCTGGCCAACATGGAGAAACCCCATCTCTACTAAAAATACAATAATTAGCCTGGTGTGGTGGCGCCCACCTGTAATCCCAGCTACTTGGGAGGCTGAGGCAGGAGAACCACTTGAACCTGGGAGGTGGAGGTTGCAGTGAGCCGAGATCACGCCACTGTACTCCAGCCTGGGCGACAGAGACTATTGTCTCAAAAAAAAAAAAAAAAAGAAAGAAAGAAAAAAGAAAAAAAGAAAAAAAAGAAACCCTACAAAATTCTAAGGAATAAAGAAGCCAGGATGCTCAAAGGGCAGAGGCCAAAAACAAGGAGATGTCTTACCCAGGGAAGCCACATTTGCATAATTCTCCAGCATCACCTCCCTGTACAGGGCCCTCTGCACAGAGTCCAGGCTGGCCCATTCATTCTGGGTGAAGTACACAGCCACATCCTCAAAGGTCACTGGTTCCTAAAACAACAGGTTCCTGCTCAAACCCTGCATGAGGGCAGAGGACCAGGCTAAGTAGTGGGGCAGAGACCTACTGGGTCTAGTGGTATTGCCAAGGACAGTTACCCAGCACTCCACCAGAGGCCAGCCCTCAGCCATCTTTGCCCGCACCAACAGGAGAGTCCAAGGGTCTCTGCACCCCTTTGTGGTCATCCCCAGCAAACAGTTCTATTTTCATCTGCTGATCTCTGCTTGCCTCCACTGTGCCCTGCTCTGTGTGCCCATCTGTTCCTCTGGGCTCCTTTCCCCAGTGTGGGTTTTGTGTGCACATGCACAGGGGACATCTGTATAAACACAGTGAATAACACTTTTGTACTGATCTCCACTCTCTCCCTAACCCTACTAAAGTGATAGTAACATAATAGCCCAAGAGAAGAGTCAAAGCTGGCCGGGCACAGTGGCTCATGCCTGTAATCCTAGCACTTTGGGAGGCTGAGGCGGGTGGATGGCTTGAGACCAGCCTGGCCATGTGGCCAATAGGGTGAAACCCTGTCTCTACAAAAGATAAAAAATTTGCCAGGTGTGGTGGTGCATGCCTGTAGTCCCAGCTACCTGGGAGGCTGAGATGGGAGGATCACCTGAGCTTGGGGAGGTCGATGCTGCAGTGAGCTGTGTTTGCACCACTGTATGCCAGTCTGGGTGACAAAGTGAGACCCTGTCTCAAAAAAAAAAAAAAAAAAAAAAAAAAAAAAGAGAGAAGAGTCAAAGCCAGCTAGAGGCATAAACAGAATTTTAGAAGGCAGAGAAAGAATGAATGATAACTAGACTAGAAAAGCAGACAAAGACGAAACTCAACTTCCGGCAGAAGGGGAAGCAAACAAAAAGGGGCCCAATTCAAACCACAGAACTAAGGATGAGCTAAGGATTTTGTAAATGTGCACTGTTGTTTATAACTTGGTAAAATATTCTATCTCCTTAAAAGCAACATAGAGAAGGAAGGACCAACAAAGTATTTAGGACAATGAATGAAAAATATCTACACATAGGCATGTAACTGAGAAGTCTCAGAAAAATGAGAATACACAACAGATTCTACAGGCTTTCAGAGAAGGAAAAACAATACACACATGAAGACTGGGAAGTCGTGATGGCAACAGACTAAACAGCAAAAGTAAAAGGGTAATGTTTTTGAAAATGCAGGCCAGGTGCAGTGGCTCACACCTGTAATCCCAGCCCCTTGGGAGGCCAAGGCGGGAAGACTGCTTCAGCTCAGAAGTTTGAGACCAGTCTGGGCAACATGGTGAAACCCTGTCTCTACAAAATATACAAAAATTAGCCATGCAAGGTGATGCTCCCAGCTACTCAGGAGACTGAGGTGGGAGGATCACCTGAGCCTAGGGGAGGTCGAGGCTGCAGTGAGCCATGATTGTGCTACTGTACTCTGGCCTGGGTGACAGTGGGACTGTCTCAAAAAAAAAATGCTAAGGGAAAACTTCCAGTTCTTATCTAGGTGGAATCATGGGGGCTGGATATTCCCTCCTGCCTGAAACAAAATAACTGGACAAATTATATAAAAATAATTTTCAAGATATCATGCAAAAAACGACAACAGTCCCTGAGAAACAGGAAAAAAAAAAAAGAGGTGAGCCCTGTAATTCCCTAAGCTACTACCCTGAGGAGTTTCCAGGCTGCAACACAGGAAGAGGGAACTGAGGCAGAACCTGGCATATTTCCTTGTAGAGTATGAAGAGACCAAGGCAGCTTGAGTTTATAGGACAGAATGCTAGCGAGGAGAGGGCTGCATAGAGATGGAATCTCAATTATCAGAGTATTCAACAAAATACAGATCAGTACATGGATGTGGGAAAACTAACCAAGGCCAGAGAAAGGATCATTTGGAAAGACTGAAAAGAACAATGCCTGATATTTACACACCATTAATCCTATGGAAAATGGAAAAAAAAAAAAAAAAAAGAGCCAGGCACGGTGGCTCATGCATGTAATCCCAGCACTTTGAGAAGCTGAGGTGGGCAGATCACTTGAGGTCAGGAGTTCGAAACCAGCCTGGCCCATGCGATGAAACCCCATCTCTACTAAAAATACAAAAAATTTGCCGGGCATGGTGGTGTGTGCCTATAATCCCAGCTACGTGGGAGGCTGGGGCACAAGAATTGCTTGAACCCAGGAAGCAGAAATTGCAATAAGCCAAGATCGCACCATTGCACTCCAGCCTGGGTGACAGAGTGACTCTGTCTCAAACAAAAGAAAAAAAAAGAAAATAGAAAAAGAGGATAAAGGGAAACGAAGAACAGTTGGGACCATTAGAAAACAAGTAGAAAGATGCTGGCCCAACTCTAGCCATATCAATAATGGTATCAAATGTAAATAATCTAAACATCCCAAAAGGCAAACATTGTCATACTGGATTTTTAAAAAAATAAGAACCTACTATCTGCCACCTTTAATAAATGTACATTAAATATAAAGACAGGCATAAATTAAAATCAAAATAATAGACATACCAATAACAGATATACCAAAATAATAGATATATCAAAATAATAGATATACCAAAATAAAAGCTATACCATGACAACATTAGTCAAAGAAAACTGTAAGGCCAGGCATGGTGGTTCATGCCTGTAATCCCAGCATTTTGGGAGGTGGAGGCGGGAGGATGGCTTGCATCTAGGAGTTTGAGACGAGCCTGGGCAACCTTGTCTCTAGGAAAAAGAAGTTAGCTAAGCACAGTGGTCCATACCTATAGTCTCAACTCCTTGGGAAGATCACTTAAGCCTGGGAGGCCGAGGCTGCAGTGAGCTGTGATTGCGCCACTGCACTCAGCCTGGGAGACAGAGTAAGACTGTCTCAAAAGGGGGAAAAAAAAAAAAGCTGTAGTGGCCAAATTCATATAAGACAATGTAGATAGGTAGACAGTCCATAGTCTGCGCCATAAAAGAGAGCTCAATAAAAATCAAAATGATTGAAGTCATACAAAGTATGTTTTCTGACTGTAATGCAATTAAATCTGATATAACAGAAAGACTCCTGGAAAATCCCCAAATATTTGGAAAGTCAGTAACACACTTCTATAAGAGAATGTACAAAGTACTCTGAACTGAATAAAAATGAAAACACCATGTACTAGAATTTGCGGGATAATGCCAAAGCAGTACTTGGGAGGAAATTTATAGCACTAAATGCCTATTTTACAAAACAAAAAAGAAGAAAGATCTCAAATCTGTGACTTCAGCTTCCCCCTTAAAACTAAAAAAAGAATAGCAAATTTAACACAAAATAAGTGTAAAAAATACATTAAAGATCAAAGTGAAAACTAATGACATAAAACAGAAAAATAATGAAACCAGAAGCTAGTTCTTAAAGAAAAATTAATAAAATTTATAAACCGCTAGCCAGAGTGCCCAGAAAAAAAGAGAGAATACACAAATCACTAATATTAGTAATAAAAGAAGTGACACCACTGCAGATAATAAAAGATATGGACATATTATGAACAACTTTATGTGAGTAATTTCTACAACTTAGATAAAATGGATAAGTTCCTTGAAAGGCACAAGTTACCAAAACTCATTTAAGCTGCACATAGTGATGCATGCCTGTAGTCCCAGGTACCTGGGAGGCTGAGTGGGGAGGATCACTTCAGCCTAATTTGAGGTCAGCCTGGGCAACATAGAGAAAAACGTGTCAAAAAATAAAAATAAATAAATAAACAAATAAAAAGAGACAGATAACCAGAGTAGTCCCTATATCTACCAAAGGACTCAAAAATCTTACCAGAAAGAAAATTCCATGCCTATATACCTTCACTGGTGAATTCTACCAAACATTTAAGGAAGAAATGCAATCAACTCTACATAAATTATTCCAAAATATTAAAGAGGAGGGAGTATTTCTCATTCTATGGAACAAAGATATCACAAGAAAACTGCAAATCAATACCTCATAAACATAGACACAGAAATTTTAACAAATTAAATTCAATATATAGTACTAATAAAAGAATAATACATCATGACGAAGTCGGTTTTATCCCAACGCAGAGTTGGTTTAATATTTGAAAGAAAAATAATGTAATGTAATTCACCACATTAACGAACTAAGAGAGGCTGGGCACCGTGGCTCACACCTGTAATCCCAGCACTTTGGGAAGCGGAGGCGGGGGAATCACGAGGTCAAGCGATTGAGACCATCCTGGCCAACATGGTGAAACCTGGTCTCTACCAAAAATACAAAAATCAGCTGGGTGTGGTGGCACGTGCTTGTAGTCCCTGCTACTCAGGAGGCTGAGGCAGGAGAATCGCTTGAACCCCAGAGGTGGAGGTTGCAGTGAGCCAAGATCGCGCCACTGCACTCCAGCCTATCGATAGAGCGAGACTCCATCTCTAAATTAATTAATTAATTAATTAATTAAGAGAAAAACCATATGATCATCTAAATAGACACAGAAAAAGCATTTGTCAAAATCCAACATCCATTCCTATAAAAACTCTCACCAAAGTAGGAATAGAAGAGAATGCCTGATAAAGGGCATTTACAAAACAAAACAAAAAAGCAAGAAACCTACAGTGAACATCAGTCTTCAGTGTGAAAGACTGAATGCTTTCACCTTAAAAGCATAAATAAGACAAAGATATCTGCTCTCACCACTTCTGTTCAATATTGAAATAATGTTTCTAGCCAGTACAGTGAGGCAAGACAAAATGAAATAAAAGGCATCCAGACTGGAAAGAAAGGAGTAAAACTATCTTTACTTAAAGATGACCTATGTAGAAAATACAATGGAATCTACAAAACAGTTACTAGAATTGCTATACTGGAGAAGCAAATACTTCTCCAAGCCTGCGGATTGGGGTGAAAGGGGTCTTTATTGGATGTAATAAATGCAGATTTCCACATTTCAGAATTTTCAGTTTTAAGCTGGCTTCAACTGCCAAATCCCAACCAATCCCCCCACACTCAATAGTTTTCTAGTCTTAAATTGGGCATTCTTACCTCTCCATCCCTCTCATAGTGACAGATGTACAATGGAAGCCACTAGCCTACACAACTCAAGATCTGAATGCAGAAGTGACACCTGTTCTCTCTTGACATCAAAAGGGTGAGAGGGAGGGAGAGGATGCTCACTCACCTGGCGCCAAGCGGTCTGGAGCATGGCTGGCGTCCCGGCTTCACACACTGCCTCGGGGTTAGGAGAAGTGAAACTGAAGAGAAAATAAAGAAGCACGGGTGAGACTGATGCTGCCTCGCACCCCGCAAATGCCCTCTATGCGACTTGGGCTCCTCTCCGTTCCGCTACCCCCTCCCTCACCCCAAACAGCAAAGGGGTTGGAAAACCAGGCAGAACAAGCCCCAGGGAAACCAATCAGTCACCCGGACCGCGAACCTCTTCTGCTCGGACCGCGAACCCCGCGCGGCGCAGGCGCAGATAAAGCGTGGAAATACCACCTGCAGCCGACACCGAGAGAAGCGTGGGACCCTCCGCCGGAAGTGCGTTTTCCATGCCCCTCCTCTCTAGGAACCTGGGAAGTTGCCAGTCTCTGTGGTTCCCTGCCCCAGCCGCCATCGCCAGTGTCCCTACTGCCTGAGACAACACGGGCCCGAGCGGGCAGCCCCAGGCGGGGATCCCGCAGCGCCCACACCTGGTAGCTCCTTCGGGGCATGACGTCCGGCCAGCTCAGGCCACAGAATGGTTACTATCCTGGGTATTATTCATGGTTGTCTGGCATTTGCCACTGTGGGTGTCCTTCCAGATAATGAAGGGACCATCGCTCCCTCCACATGCGCCAAAGCTGCCTGGATTGTGTGGGTGCGCTGCAGTGGGAAAAGTGGGCGTGGGGAAAGTCGAGCCCATCACTCAGAAGGCCGAATGTGTATGGACTACGTCGGTCCAGAAACCCAGCTGCACCGCTTACTAATTGTATGACCTGCAGCAAGTTTCCTTGCCCCGGTTTCCTTGTCTGTTAAATGGGTATTATGATGGTGGTACCAACCTCTTGAGGCTGTTCAGGGTTGATTCATTAAATTAGTTAATTGATAGGCAAATTATTTACAGCTGTGCCTGGCACACAGTAAGTGCCGGTGAGTTTGTATTGTTCTGTTTTCCAGTCGTGTCTTTTGAAGACACAAAATAGGTGCTGCTGGGACTCCAATATGTGGCGTGCTTTAGGGAAATAGATTTTTTTTTTTTTAAGACAATTTGAGAAGTTTAGCGAAAGAGCTATTAACATTTGGCCTTAGAGCCCTTCCCTGCCCTGTACTGGGATGTGTGTCCTGGCCCACCTGGAGACAGATTTTAGTTATTCCTTCCACGGGAATTAGATGTATCCACCACCTCCAAAACAAGTCCTGCCATGGAGAGTACATTATGTATCTACTAGCTGCATAATAAACCACTGTAATACTTTGTGGCTGAAAACAATAAACATTGTTATCTTTCACAGTTTCTGTGGACCCAGAATTCAAGAGCAGCTTGGCTGGGTGGTACTGGGTGAGGGTCTCTGCTGAGGTTGCAGTCAGGTGTCATGTGGGGCTGAAGTTATCTGAAGCTTGACTGAGTTAGGAGGATCCACCTCCAAGGTAGTTTATTCACATGGCTGGCAAGTGGGTGCTGGCTGTTGGCAGGAAGCCTCAGTTCCTTCCCATGTGAGGGTTTTCACAACATGGCAGGTAGCTTTCTCCCAAAGTGAGGAATCCAAGAGGCCAAGGCCAAAGCTTTTATGACCTAGTTTTGGAAATCATGCACTATGATTTCCTCAATACATTCTCCTCAGAGATTAGTCATGATTCAGTGTGGGATGAGATACAGAAGGGTTTGAATGCCAGGATATGAGAATCATTGGGAGCCACTGTGGGGCCACCTAGCACAGAGATTTTAACTGTCACAGAAACAGTTCATTTTATAAAATCTATAGTATTTTCACTGTAAAGTTTATGTACAGCAATTGTTTTAAATAGATTTCCAGAAACAATGGCATGACAAGGACATACATTTGAATACTGCCCCTTTGCTAAACCTATTAAAATGAACATTTACCATGAATGAACATGCATATGTGGGTGCACATAAACATACATACATATACACCACAAATTCTAAACAGTATTAGCCAGTGGAAAAAAAGCTGATAAACTGGACTTAATCAAAGTTAAATCTTCTGCTTTTCAGAAGATACTTTTAAGAGAATGAAAAGACAAGCCACAGACTGGGAGAAAATAATGAAAATATTTGATAAAAGACTTGTTTCCAAAATATATAAAGGACTCTCAAAAGTCACTCATAAGAAAATAAACCAATTTTTAAAAATAGGCAAAAGATTTGAACAGATCCTTCACCAAAGAAGATATATGGAAAGCAATTAAATATTTGAAAAGATGCTCAACATTGTTAGTCATTCGAGAAATGCAAATTAAAACCACAATGAAACAGTATTACACACTTATTAGAACAGCTAAAAGTAGGGAAGACATCAAGTGTAGGCAAAGATGTATCAGAAGTGGAACCCATACAGTACTGATGGAAATGTACAATGGCATGGTCTCTTTGGAAAAACTTTGTAGGTTCTTTAAAAATTAAATATACACCTACCTTATTATCTAGCCATTTCACTCTTGTTATTTACCCAAGAGAAATTAAAATGTATGTCCTTACATTACAAAGACTTGCATACAAATTTTCATAACAGCTTTATTTATAATAGCCAAAAACTGGAAACAATTCAAATCGCCATCATTTGAGTTAAATTGTGGCATATCCATACAGTGGAATACTACTCAGTAATAACAAGGAATGAACTACTGATATATATGCAACAACATGGGTGAATCTCAAAATAATTCTGTTGTGTGAAAGATATCACGCCAAAAAAACAAAACAAAACAAAACAAAAAAAAACTTTAAAAACAGTAGATGCTGTGTGATAGCATTTATATAAAATTCTAGAAAAGGAAAACTGTAGTAAAAGAAAACAGATTGGTGGTTTCTTGGGGCTGGGGGCAGGAGAGGAGCAGGCTGGAATAGAGAGATTATAAAAGGGCATAAGGAAACTTTTTGGGGTATGATTATGTTATCTTGATTGTGTTATTTTTTTGAGAGGCATATACATATGGCAAAACTTACCAAATTATACACTTGATGCATGGCTTATTGTATGTCAGTGATACCTCAATTTAAAAAAAATACATACTAGAAAGACAACATAATCTTAAAATGGGTTGTGTCCTTAAATCTAACCCTAGTTCTAATCCTGGTAGGACAAACCTGAAGGAAAAAGCCATTCATCAGGGAGGAGAATCAGCAGGCTGAAAGTGCAGGCCAATCACTTGAGGCCAGGAGTTGGAGACCGGCCTGGCCAACATGGCAAAACCCCGTTTCTACTAAAAATACAAAAATTAGCCGGGTGTGGTGACATGTGCCTGTAATCCCAGCTACTCGGGAAGCTGAGGCAGGAGAATTGCTTGAACCTGGGAAGCAGAGGTTGCAGTGAGCCGAGATTGCACCACTGCACTTCAGCCTGGCGACAGCCCAAGTCTGCATCTCAAAAAAAAAGAAGGTGGGTGTTCTGATTAAAAGTTTGTCCACTTCCTACATGAGTTCGGTTTCTCCCCATTTGGATTTTCTGGTGCTGTGAAAGTTCTGACCTATATTTAAAGACTTTTCCACATTCTTTACAATTGTATGATATCTTCCCAGGGTAAATTATCTGATATTGGTGAAAGACTGACCTTAGTTTGAAACGTCGGCTTCACTCACCACATTGATTAAATCTGTTCTATATGAACTCTCAGATTTGTAACAAGATGCATGCTGTCACTAATGATGTTACCTAATCTCTTACACTTCTCTTCTTAACAGGCTGAAAATAAGAAAAGCCAAAATACTAATACCAGCACTTTGGGAGGCCGAGACGGGCGGATCACGAGGTCAGGAGATCGAGACCATCCTGGCTAACACGGTGAAACCCCGTCTCTACTAAAAATACATTTAAAAAAATGAGCCGGGCATGGTGGCGGGCACCTGTAGTACCAGCTACACGGGAGACTGAGGCAGGAGAATGGTGTGAACCCGGGAAGCGGAGCTTGCAGTGAGTGGAGGTCGTGCCACTGCACTCCAGCCTGGGTGACAAAACAAGACTCCGTCTCAAAAAAAAAAAAAAAAAATACATGTTTCTGCATTTTTTTTATCTTGTTCAGTTAATTTATTTCAAATGAAGAAAGCCAGTTTCCATCCAATTACAATCATGAATTCCTCAGAGTTTAGTTTTAGGTTAATATTTAGAAACATTACATTTTCTCACGGAAACAATGAACAATAATGATTATGTTTGCTTCCAGGCTAGCTCACAGAAGCCTATATTCCTCTAATTGTAATGAAAACACATCTTTGTATTGAAAACAGTAGAAAATTATACTCTGGTTTCTCTTCAGATCGTATAAATCTTTTGCCTTTTACTAAAGATCTCCATGGAGAGGAACAGCTCTGAATCTTAATATACCATCTCATGCCAGTTAGAATGGCGATCATTAAAAAGTCAGGAAACAACAGATGCTGGAGAGGTCGTGGAAAAATAGGAATGCTTTACACTGTTGGTGGGAGTGTAATTTACTTCAACCATTGTGGAAGACAGTGTGGCGATTCTTCAAGTATCTAGAAGTAGAAATATCATTTGACTCAGCAATCCCATTACTGGGCATATACCCAAAGGATTATAAATCATTCTATGATAAAAACACCTGCACACGTATGTTTATTGCAGCACGATTCACAACAGCAAAGACTTGGAACCAACCCAAATGCCCATCAATGATAGGATTAAGAAAATGTGGCACATATACACAATGGAATACTGTGCAGCCATAAAAAAGG
Organism: Macaca thibetana thibetana; assembly: GCF_024542745.1. Lineage (NCBI taxonomy): Eukaryota > Metazoa > Chordata > Mammalia > Primates > Cercopithecidae > Macaca > Macaca thibetana. The sequence goes on along the minus strand of NC_065579.1, from coordinate 94,662,067 downwards.
ATGATTTCATGTCCTTTACAGGGACATGGATGAAGCTGGAAACCATCATTCTCAGCAAACTAACACAAGATCAGAAAACCAAACACTGCATGTTCTCATTCATAAGTGGGAGCTGAACAATGAGAACACATGGACACAGGGAGAGGAACATCACACACTGGGGCCTGCGGGGGGTGGGGGGCTAGGGGAGGGATAACATTAGGAGAAATACCTAATGTAGGCGACGGGTTGATGGGTGCAGCAAACCACCATGGCATGCATATACCCATGTAGCAAAACTGTACGTTCTGCACATGTAGCCCAGAACTTAAAATATAATAAAAAAAAAATAGTAGAAAGTTTAATTATCCCATTAAGTAATAAAAGGTGTGTAGGGGGTGCTCTGTAATATTTGTCTGTGTAAGAGTAACCACTTTCATCCTTCACAGCAGTCATATAAAAGAAGAAAAACGTTTTGCATGACAAATTATTAAAATAAAGGACTGGGCATGGTGGTTCATGCCTACAATCCCAGTGCTTTGCAAGGCAGAGGCTGGAGGATCACTTGAGACAAGGAGTTCGAGACCAGCCTGGCCAACATCGTAAGTCTATTTTATTTTATTTCACTTATTTTATTTCATTTATTTTATTTTATTTTATTTTATTATTTTATTTTATTTTATTTTGAGACAGAGTCTCACTCTGTCGTCCAGACTGGAGTGCAGTGGCACGATCTCAGCTAACTGCAACCTCTGCCTCCTGGGTTCAAGCAATTCTTCTGCCTCAGCCTCCCTAGTAGCTGGGATTACAGGCACCTGCCACCACGCCCGGCTAATTTTTGTACTTTTAGTAGAGACAGGGTTTTACCATGTTGGCCAGGCTGGTCTCAAACTCCTGACCTCAAGTGGTGTGCCCGCCTCAGCCTCCCCGAGTGCTGGGATTACAGGTGTGAGCCACCGCATCCGTGACCCTATCTCTTAAAACAAGCAAACAGACAAAAACAACAACAAACGAAGAGGAAAAGCAGGAAGTGAAGCTCACAGGTTCTCTCACTCACCAGAACAGACACCTCTCAGGGCCTCTCTGCCGAGCAGCACCCAGGGATCTGGGCCGCACGGTATTCCCCCTTGCTCCAGCAGAGATATCAGAACTTGTTTAGGGAATAAAATGTTTCTCAAGGAGGAAAAAAAAGGAATAGGAAAATGTGGGGAGTCAACCATTGTTGATTCTGGAACTCTTTTCAGCCCATCTTTTGCCTTTAGCAAGTGGAGGAAGAATTGGAACACCCAGGAGAACAAGCGAGGCGGGATCTCAGGGAAAGGGGAGCACACGACAGAAGGAGCCCAACTCTCTTACTCAGGAAGGAGCATAACACATCTGGCCCTGTGAGGGGGTGGGCTGAAATAGTGGTAGTATCCCACCCACATGGTAGGAGGCTAAGATCTCAAGAAAACAGGGATGGTGTAGGGACAGAGGGCTCAATTAGGGCATCAAAAAAATTTTCATTTCACATTTTGTCCAAAGCAGAACCTCTACTAGGGAACTGGGGACATCTGTTTCAATACTACAGAGAACCTAGGGTTCTCCCTGGCCAGCAGTCCCTGAGGCAGGTGAGTTGGGAAACTCAGTTGATGGGATTCTGAAAATGAGCTTATGAGAGATACCTCAGCCTATAAGAGGAAAGAAGCCAGGAAGCTCCAAAGTACAAAGGCTGAGTCCTAGAGAGAGCCTCACCCAGAGGCTATATCTCCAATACCATCTCTGTACAGGGTCTTTTGAGCAGGCATCAGGCTGGCCCATTGCTTGTAGGTGAAATAGAAGGTCTTATCCTTGATGGTCACTGGTTCCTGAAACAAAAGATTCCTACTCAAGCCCTGGGGAACAGGGGAAGGGGGCAGATGTGCTGTAGATAATTAGATGGCCAGATGAAGACCAACATAGAAAATCAATAGTATACCCCAGAATTCAGTTGGAAAATGGACAAGACCTATAGCACACACATGCATGTGTGCATACATGCGCCTGTGCCCCTTCATAAAAGAACTGAATAAATGATAAGAGAACATGTTCATAAGTGGAAAGCATTATTTTTCTAAAACTGTCATTTCTCATTTAATCTATAAGTCATTGCAATCCCAAAGGAAATCATTTTTTTATTCTAAAGTTCTAAAGAATCTGGATTGTGAAGCTTATATGGAGGGACAGATGGAAAGACTAGTAAGAATATTTTTGGGGGAAAAAGGAAATTTGCTCTACCCAGATATCAATCCATACTATAACATTACAGTAATCATTTCCTGGCTGTACTCCTGCAATAACCTCCTAACTCAAATCTCATTCATTTTTCTCTTACATACCCAATAATGTGTGGGTGTGTAATAAAGTAGATTTTGCAAACAGTCTGAATGATCTGATAAAAAGTTCATGAAACAGTCAAAAACTCTTTAATGGCTATCATTCTTCTTAGGGTGAAATCAAACTCTTTCCCATGACCTCTAAGATCCTACTGATCTGGCCCCTACGTCCCTCTACAACTTCAGCCCGTGTAACTCTCTCCCTGGGCTCTGTCTAGTCCAGCACCCTGGCTTCCTTTTTTTTTCTTCAAACAAGTCAAACTCTTTCCTACCTCAAGGCCTTTGTATTTGTTCTTCTATCAGCCTAAAATTCTCTCCCCTTGTTCTTCCCTTTCTTTAGATCTCATTGAGGACATCGCCTGTTCAGTAAGTTGTAAAAACTCTGCGTGAAGAAGGCCTTGCCCAGTTATACAATATCAAAGCCACACAAAAAGTGGCCCACCTCTTTCTCTCTCTGACCTCATCTCTAACTACCAGGTCTGGCTCCTTTTCCTTCTGAAATACTTGCCTTCTTTCTGTTGCTTAAAAACTCAAACACTTTAAGATTGTTCACACTTTAGGACCTTGCTGTTCCCTCTGCCTGGTTTGGTCCCTCAATTCATTCTGTTCAAATATCACCTCCTTCAAGAGGTCCTCTCTGACCTTCTTCCACTCCAGGCACTATAGTCACTTTCCATCCCCTCACTTACCCTTCCATTTTGGCATGTATCATTCCCTGACAATGCAGTATACATTCACGGGTGTGTTGTGTGTGTCTCCCATTAGAGTTTACAGCTCCATGAAGGTACTGTCTTGGTCACCATTGGCACAAAGCAGAAACCCCATAAATATCTGTTAAATGAATGAATCTACAAAGTAAGAGCTCAGTAAGTTATGTAACTATTATTATTTCCCATTGTATCTGCAAAGCTTATTCCATGGCCTGGCATACAAAGGCTGCTCAGTATATACTTGCAGAATAACCAGGCCCCCAGGCGTAAGCTGTTCTACACACACTATTTGCAGAGCAAATGTATTTCTCCAAAGGACTTTTCCTACTTACCCTGGTGGACTTCATCTGTAGAACGTGTGAATTTCCAGTTTCCAGAAAATTTTACTGGCAGTTGCCTCCCTCCACTTTACCAATTAAATGGATCTTCTCAAAATCATATGCTGTCTCTAACCAAGACACGTCTTAGTCTGGACAATCTCATTTAGCCTCAAATCACTTCCCCCCTCCCAAAACACACAGTTTCTTGTGTATAGACACACATATACACTTGCTACAGCCACCCTGCAATGGGTAAACCAGGTCAGGCCCCTGAGACCTGTACTGATTTCTCCGACAGCTGACTTAAGGCAGACTGTTAGGAAGCCCAACTCAGCTGGGACCATATTCTCTGCAGAAAGGGCTGCATTCCCCTGGTTTCCTGCACTGCTCTCTGATTTTGGAAAAGGAAGAGTCTCGGGAACTAAGTGAGGAGAAGAGAGCCACAAATAAGCCTGACCTTCTCTTGCAGCTCAATATGTGCACTACTCCCCCGTATCATCCTGCTTAAAAACCTTTAGAACTATGTCTTGTCCTCCCACTCCAGGGTTACCTGGCCCCACCTTCAGCTGCAGAGTTATAACTGCTCCTTCAGTTTATTGCTTCATCCAATTGCGGGCAAGACACAAGGTTTCTCAAAACATGCCACTACACTCCATAGTCCAGAACTGAATCTCAGCTACAGGAGAATCCTGGTCTCAGAGGAACTGCTTGGATTTGTAAAAGAAAATAAAATTTCAGGACCTTCTAAATTTATTATGTCAAGCGGAAAGTTAAGCCCTGGAGAGTCGCATATTATGTATGCTATTCTTCTTATTATTGTTTAACTCTCTTCCTCATTGTTCTTATTCTGTAAATGACTAGGAGAAACCAGAGACCAGATCTTCCCCCTTCCAATCACTGATCTTCGTTATAGATTAACTGTCTCCTTTATTATCCTGTACCTAACTCAGACCAGATGGTGCCCAAGGCCCCATGACAGTTATATCTTCAGGGTGGAATGTTAAATATACTTTTCCTGGAAAAAAAGACCACCCAACTAATCAAATAATCGTAACTATGCATTAAACCTTACATAGAAATATGTTGAAATTCTATTACACTTCCCTGAACTTTGTCTATATAAACGATCTTAAACGTCTACCCTTTGGAAGACTGACTTCCATTCTTTGGAATCCGTGCTTCCTGGGCAACCCGTCCTTAACTTTGCACTTGAATAAAAACTATCTTTAAACCAGATTCTGACTTTTTGATTATTTTAGGTTGACAGGTTGGAGTAGAAAATAGTTTTTACTAAATGTGTTCAAAGACCCTGACCATGACCAAGAGAGGCCGCCTCTGGAAAGAAATCGGGCAGAGAACTGCTGAACCAATAAGGGTTTACAGGACAAAATGAAAGTGCAGGCTTGCCTACGGGTCAAAGCTGGAAAGAGTGCCCAGAAACAAGAAGAAAAAGGCTCAAGTGCCCCGTGGGTAACGCTGGGCGCAGACCCGCTAGGATCACTGAGAAGACGGCCAGCCAATGTCATCAGCCACAACTAGGAAGGAGGCCACAAAGGCCGGCGCAGAAAGCCCTCCAGGCGGAGAAGAACGAAATGGGCTCACGGGGTCTCCTCGCCCCGCCTGGGATCACCGAGGGCCACGTTTCGCTTCCAGGCTGCGGCTCTCTGGTCAGAGCGCCACCTTGCAGGTACACTCTCCCACGGGACCGCAGGGGCTCCACCTGGCGGCAGCGAGCCGGAAGTACGGCGGGAGCCTGGTTCTCTCTAGGAAGCCAAAGGGTTCGCGTCTCGGTGGTGCGTTGGTCCAGAACCCTCACGTGACAAGTCAGCACAGGCTGCTCTTCTTGCTGGTCAGTGTTGGAGATGCGCCCTGGTCCAGGCCCCTCCTTGCTCATTAGTGTTGATGATGCCCTGCTGCCTAGCGAATCTTGATGCAACCCTGCCTCCACAAGCCTCGTAGCTGGCTACAGATGGGGCCACAGTGGGGCCCAGGAGGGTGCACATATTTTGGGATTCGTCCTGCAATCCTGGGTTGTCCACATGCAACTGGGATAGAAAAGCCAGACTTGCGGCCGGACGTGGTGGCTTCTGCTTGTAATCCTAGCATTTTGGGAGGCCGAGGCGGGCGAATCCCTTGAGCTCAGGAGTTCGAGGCCAGCCTGGGCAACATGGTGAAACCCGTCTCTACAAAAATTACAAAAACTTAGGGGCCGGGCGCGGTGGCTCACGCCTGTAATCCCAGCACTTTGGGAGGCCGACGTGGGTGGATCACGAGATCAGGAGATCTAGACCATCCTGGCTAACACAGTGAAACCCTGTCTCTACTAAAAAATACAAAAAATTAGCCGGAAGTGGTGGCGGGTGCCTGTAGTCCCAGCTACTCGGGAGGCTGAGGCAGGAGAATGGTGTGAACCCGGGAGGCAGAGTTTGCACTCCAGCCTGGGCGACAGAGACTCCGTCTCAAAAAAAAAAAAAAAAAAAAAAAAAAAAAAAAAAAAAAAAAAAAAAATTAGCCAAGCATGGTGGCGTGCCTATAGTCCCAGCTACTTGGGGGACTGAGACAGGAGGATCGCTTGAGCCCAGGACGTTAAGGTGGCTGCAGTGAGCCAAGATTTCCCCACGCCACTCCAGCCTTGGGGACAAAGTGAGACCCTGTAAAGAAAAAAGAAAAGAAAAGAAAAAGGAGGAGAGGAGGATTTGACTTCCAGGGCATGGCATCATATAGGGAAATATTAATAGCTGTTTGTATCTCTTCATAAGCCTTCACCATTCCTAGGACCTTGTCCAGGGGGGGCTGGACTGGTAAAGATGAATCTAACCATCTCCAGTCTGTTCTCTATCGCTATTCCCTCTAAAGGCCTTGTTAACACAGCAAGCTTTGACATACTGAGTGTTAACCTCCCCCGAGGGGAAGCCTACAAACTAGATAAATAGCCCAATTTCATACTCTCAAGTGCAGAGGTGTATTGGCCAAGCTTATTATAATTTGGACTGAACTGTAAGAGGCAGAGTTCTTCCCTACAGCTTGTTAATTGCTGTTAAGACATAGAGAACAGGCTGGGCGCGGTGGCTCACACCTGTAATTCTAACACTTTGGGAGGCTGAGGTGGGGGTATCACGAGGTCAGGAGTTCGAGACCAGCCTGGCCAAATTGGCAAAACCCTGTCTCTACTAAAAATACAAAAATTAGTTGGGCATGGTGGCACATGCCTGTAATCCCAGCTACTCGGGAGGCTGAGGAAGGAGAATCGCTTGAACCTGGGAGGTGGAGGTTGCAGTGAGTTGAGATCATGTCACTGCACTCCAGCCAGTGATGGGAGCAAGGCTCCCTCTCGGAAAAAAAAAAAAAAAAAAAAAAAAAAAAGATATAGAGAATAGGAAGTTTATGGAATGAGATGTGTCTGAAGGTGGTTCTAAGAAATCTTAGCTTGGGAAGATGACAGCTAGGGGCAGAGGCATTCAAGGAAAACCAGGGAACCCTACCGGAGACCTATTCTGGTAGAATAGGATATTCCAGAGACCTATTAGGAGGAATGGCAGTAGTGACCGAATTAAAGGAGAAATCATGCAGTCACACAGTTTTTGTTAACACCAAGACAGCTTCCATATTGGAGTGAATATGAAAATACAAAAAAAAAAAAAAAAAAAAAAAAGAAAAGAAAAGAAAGAAAGAAGGAATGCCAGCCAGCCAGGCACGGTGGCTCGCGCTTGTAATCCCAGTACTTTGGGAGGCCAAGGTGGGCGGATCATGAGGTCAGGAGATCGAGACTATCCTGGCTAACAAGGTGAAACCCCGTCTCTACTAAAACTACAAAAAATTAGCCGGGCGTGGTGGCGGGTGCCTGTAGTCCCAGCTACTCGGGAGGCTGAGGCAGGAGAGTGGCGTGAACCCAGGAGGCGGAGCTTGCAGTGAGCTGAGATTGCGCCACTGCACTCCAGCCTGGGCAATAAAGCAAGACTCCGTCTAAAAGAAGAAAGGGAAGGGGAGGGGAGGGGAGGGGAGGGGAGGGGAGGGGAGGGGAGGGGAGCCAGGGAGAACTATAACCATAACTGAATCAAATGGATCAAATGGAGAGCTATAGCCTGAGAGCCAGCCTTGCTACTGTTGAGTTGGTTGCACACACATATCCCAAACAGAAAGACCCAACTCACTCAACTATGGCCAGTTGGGTCAACTAAGACCCAACTCACTCAACTATGTGGCTGTTTACCCCAAAGACAGAGCCCCAAGGAAATCAGAGGAGACTATATCCCCATTTCCCTAACCCCACCAGCTATTCCACCCACTGACCAGTCACAAACCATCATCAGAGGAAGATGTGAATGCAGTCTGAGAGATCACTGAGAGCCAAAAAACGTTAATGGAGTATAACCAACACCAAGGCAGAATGAACTGTCAAAGATAAATTTATGAAAGCTTCCAAGCAGAAGAGAAAAAAAAAAAAAAAAAAAAACCCTGAAGCTTCTCAGTTATCTTAGTTGTCAGGAGACATAGAGCAATAGAAATGAGGGAAAAGGTTGTGATCTAATTAGCAGCAGGCACCTTTTGGGTGTCTGATCAGCCCAGTTAACCACCGCCTCCCACAGGATAGGGCCCTGGAAGCCTCATTTACATTACATGACCTAGCCCCCCTGGGCCATAGGAGTAAACCAGAAGTGAACATCTAACCCAAACTGAGCAAATCCTATTGTCTCTCCCAAGAATTAGTAATTAAGTCTGAGAGAGTCTAACTCAATTTGGGCTGGTTTCTGGAATGGAGTTATACACTTGGGCCCTCTGGCAATTTCTGCCCTATGCCTAGGATTAGAGAAAGCAGGAAAGCAAAGAGCAAAAAAGGGATCAGAAGTGAGGAAAGAGCTGAGACTGAACCTGCGTGCGCTGCCCGTTGTTCCTGATTGCTTGGATTTTCCACGCTTCAGAACTTCTAGTTGCATTCTTGCCTTTAGGTGCCAGGGTACATGCAGAAATCCTCATAATAAATTAAGTGTATTTAAGTTAATTCAAGTAGGTTTCTGCTATTTTTAAACAGAATCCTAAATAACACACTTAGCTAAGTCACTGTTAAAGGCCAAAGTCTGAAAACGACACAACTTAGTTAACAGACATCCGTCTTTCCTGAAGAAAGTGGACATTCCTTATGCAAATCTTGAACTAGCAAGTAGACAGGAGTATGAGCTGTTTTTGTTCAAATTCTCACATAAATAGTTGGATTTCTTCCCACACCAACAACCAATTCTTCAGCTCTCTGGACACCAGCTAGGTGTCTAACAATTCAACTCTGGCACTAACTACCCAGAGTTAGCATCAAACCATACAGGTTAAAGGCTCAGTCCCACAAGACTGTCCTCACTTTAGATGCCAATCACGGGGCCACTGTACTTCTGTTCCCATAACCCTCTTCTCATGTTTAATAATGTGCTAGAATGGCTCACAGAAATCAGGAAGGCACTTTACTTCCTCTTACTGATTTATTGTAAAGGAAACAACTCATGAACAGCCAAATGGAAGAGATGCAAAGGGCAATGTATGGAGGGAGGGGCATGGACCTTCCATGCACCACCCTCCAAGCACCTGCATGTGTTCACAAACCTGGAAGCTCTCTGAACTCCCTTGTTTAGGGTTCATATGGAGGTTTCATTACATAGGGATAATTGATTACATTATTAGCCATTGATAATTAGCTCAGCCTTCAGCCCCTCTCCCCTTCCCAGAGGTTGGAGGTTGGGGTTGAATGTTCCAGCCCTCTAATTATTCCTTGATCTTTCTGCCATCAGACCCCATCCCTAAGCTATCTCAGGGACCTCAGCTACCAGTCATCTCATTAGCATACAAAAGACACATTACTCTGGAAGTTGTAAGGGTCTCAGAAGCTCACGTGCCAAGAACTAAGACTGCATATTATAAAAAAAAAAAAAAAAAAAAAAAAAAAAAAAAAAAAAAAAGATGCTCTTATCACTAGGAAATTACAAGGATTTTAGCAGCTTTATGCCAGAAACTGGGGAAAAGGACAAATATGTCTTTCTTATTGTATTACAGTATCACAGGGGGAAAAGTCAGTATGTTTAGATATAACCATTTCAGTTTCCGAAGAAATAGAAGGCCAGGTGCAGTGGCTCATGCCTGTAATCCCAGCACTTTGGGAGGCCGAGGCAGACGGATCACCTGAGGTCAGGAGTTCAAGACCAGCCTGGCAAACGTGGTGAAACCCCGTCTCTAGTAAAAATACAAAAATTACCCAGACATGGTGGCTCATGCCTGTAATCCCAGCCACTCAGGAGACTGAGGCAGGAGAATTGCTTGAACCCATGAGGCAGAGGTTGCAGTGAGCCAAGATCGCGCCATTGCACTCCAGCCTGGGTAACAGAGTGAAATTCCATCTCAAAAAGAAAAAAAAAAAAAGAAGAAGAAGAAATAGAAACTCCTTGGAAGAACACTATGTTGGAATCTAAGTGATAATGAGTTTATTTTTACACATCTATTCCCACTGTGAAACTCTATCAGAAGTTTCACAGTGATGGCCCCTATCAGAAAACACCTGAGTATCTATTAAGTACCAGAAAACTGGGCATCATTAATACCTGAATTAAAAAGAATGACACATTATTCATCTATTTTCAGCACCTACTATAAGTACTGTAGAAGCTTTGTAATAACGTTTGTGTAACAATGCAGTGGCGGGGGGGAACCCCTCTAAATATCTGTTCAATGAATAAAGAAAAAAATAAATGAGAAAATAAACTTCACCAGTCAAATCCATAAATCTCTTGGCTATGAAAACTAGGGCAGATCCATTTATTTTTCCCTACACTCCTTGCTTTCTTCTCCTCTTACAATTTCCTATCCTCCAAACCATACTTAGAAGCTCCTCTTTTCTGAAGCCTGGCTAGTTGAGAAGTCTCTCATTCCCTCTTCCTTGCTATAATCCTCCCAGAACCCCTAAGGCCCTTTCTGTTTAATGGTGCTTTGGAGAAGTAAATAGAACTAAAATTTTGTATATGTGTCTGTGTCCATTTTGACTACTTTACTTAGCAGTAATTCTGGGTTCTTTGCATATTCTGCAAGATCTGACTCTAGCTGGGAAATCAAATTTGGTTTTTGATTTTTCTTCTCCTAAACTCTATTGCACAAACCTTATCAAGGAATGAAAATAAAGTCCCCAACATCTCACCAACCATTTAATTTCTCCCTATGCCAAGGTAACTTTTTGGGGTGGTGGAAATTTTCTAATTCTTGCTTATACATTTGCATTCATTTATCAAAAGTCATCAAACTGTATACCTTAAAAAGGGTGAATTTTACTTTATGTAAAGCATATCTCAATAAACCTGACCAAAACCAAAAACAAAATCTCTCTATGCCCTCTCTTGCATACATAATTTTATGGTGTTAACATTTTTCTCTTTACTCAAACTCCTTAAGAGGCCTGGAGAGTCATGTCAGCAGGCCAGTCAAATATATATGTGTATATATATACACACACACACACACACATAAATATATATCTATATATCTCTCTATATATACATATACACACAGAGTATATCTATATATCTATATCTATATATAGATTTTTTTTTTTTCAGATATGTCGCCCAGGCTGGAGTGCAGTGACGTGATCTTGGCTCACTGCAACCTCCACTTCCCGGGTTCAAGTGATTCTCCTGCCTCAGCCTCCCAGGTACCTGGGATTACAGGCACCCACCACCATGCCCGCCTAATTTTTGCATTTTTAGTAGAGATGGGGTTTTACCATATTGGACAGGCTGGTCTCAAACTGCTGAACCCAGGTGATCCACCCACCTTGGCCTCCCAAAGTGCTGGGATTACAGGCGTGAGTCACTGCGCCCAGCCTATATATCTATATCTATATCTACTTATCTATCTATATGTAGAGAGAGTGGCTTGGTCTCACAACTCAACTCTAGCATAGCACCACATGATGCTTAGCAGACTTATCTTTTTTTAAATTAAATTTTTAAAAATTATTTTTAGTAGAAACACAGTTTTGCTATGTTGCCCAGGCTGGTCTTGAACTCCTGATTTCAAGTAACACTCCTACCTTGGCCTCCCAAAGTATTGGGATTACAGGTGTGAGCCACCACACCTGGCTACAAACTTCCCTAAACATTCCTTTCTGGTAACTCCAAGTTCTTAGACCACACTTTGTTCTTCTAAACAATTACAAATTAAAGAATCTCTGGCCCTGCACAGTGGCTGATGTGTGTAATCTTAGCACATGCCTGTATTCCCAGCACTTTGGGAGGCTGGAGTGGGTGGATCACTTGAGGTCGGGAGTTCAAGACCAGCCCAGCCAATGTGGTGAAACCCCATCTCAATTCAATTGCGCCACTGCATTCCAGCCTGGGCAACAAAGTGAGACTCTGTCTCAAAAAAAAAGAATCTCTGAACCCACCTATGACCTGTATTCCCCTGCTTCAAGATATCTTGCCTTTTGGGACCAAACCAATGTATAACCTGCATGTATTGATTGATGGTTTTTTGTGTAACTTCTGCTTCCCTGAAATGTATAAAACAGAATTACATTCTGACTGCCTCAGGACTACTTATTCAAGGTTTCCTGGGTTTGTGTTTTCTGCAGGCCACGGTCACTCACATTGGCTCAGGTTAAACATCTCTGAAATATTTTTCATGATTTGTTTTTTTTTACATTAACACAAAATAAAAGCCGTTTTCTTGGTACTGTATTCCCACTTCATTTTTTTAAAAAAAAAACCTTTGTGGCAGGGTGCAGTGGCTTATGCCTGTAATCCCACCACTTTGGGAGGCTGAGGTGGGCAGATCACCTGAAGTCAGGAGTTTGAGTCCAGCCTGACCAACATGGGAGAAACCCTATCTCTACTAAAAATACAAAATTAGCTGGGCATGGTGGCGTATGCCTGTAGTCCCAGCTACTCAGGAGGCTGAGGCAGGAGAATTGCTTGAACCTGGGAGGCGAAAGCTGTGGTGAGCTGAGATCACATCACTGCACTCCAGCCTGGGCACTTTGTTTCAAAAAATAATAAATCAATAAATAAACCTTTGCATGTCGTTATACTGCCCTGAAGCAGTGATTCTGAGAAGGGTTAGTCTCTAGGCAGTAGGCCAAACCAGTGAGATCATAATGTCTGGTAAGATCAGTGTCAGTCTGTTTTCTGTTGCTGTAACAGAGTATCACAGATTGGGTAATTTATAAAGAAAAGAAGTTTATTTAGCTCATGGTTCCGAGGGCTGGGAACTGTGGAGGAGCCATATCTGGCCTCCTTACTGTGTCATAACATGACAGAAAGCAAGAGGGCAAGAGCATACATGTCAGCTCAGGTCTCCCTTCCTCTTCTTATAAAGCCATCAGTACCATCATGGGGGCCCCAAGCTGATGACTAAGTCTAGTTCTAATCATCTCTTAATACTGTTACAATGGGGATTAAGTTTCTTTCTTTCTTTGTTTTTTTTTTTTTGAGATACAGTCTTACTCTGTCACCCAGGTTGGAGTGCAGTGGCATGATATCAGCTCACTGCAACCCCTGCCTCCTGGGTTTAAGTGATTCTCCTGCATCAGCCTCCTGAGTAGCTGGGATTACAGGTGCCTGCTAGCACACCCGGCTAATTTTTGTATTTTTAGTAGAGATGGAGTTTCACCACGTTGGCCAGGCTGGTCTCAAACTCCTAACCTCCCAAAGTGTTGGGAATACAGGCGTGAGCCACCATGTTAGGTGAGGATTAAGTTTCAACATGCGTTTTGGTGGGGACATTTAAACCCTAGCATTCTGCCCCTGCCAACTACCCCAAACTCATGACCTTCTCACAAATAAAATATATTCATTCCATCCTACTGGCCCCAAAAGTCTTAATTCACTTAGCTATCAACTCAAACAGTCCAGAGTGTCATCTGAATCAGATATGGGCATAACTCAAGGGATAATTCCTCCTCAAGTGACTTCTCTCCAGCTGTAAACCTGTGAAGTCAAAACAAGTTACCTACTTCCAAAATACAATGGTGAAATGGGCATAAGATAGATATTCCCATTCCAGTGGGGGAAACAGGCAAGAAAAAAGGGGTAACTGGTCCCAAGTAAGTCTAAAACCCAAACAAAAAACAAAACAAAACAAAACAAAAAACATTAAATCTTAAAACTTCAGAATGCTCTTTCAGTCCATGTGCAATCTTCTGGACACACTCAGAAGTTTGGGCCTCCAAAGCCTCAGGCAGCCCCACCCCTATGTCTTTGCTGGGCTGGGTCCACATTTCAACTCTCTGAGGTTTGGGTCTCATGACCACAGCTCTCCCAGGCTGGTATTGCACATGGGTAGCTCTATAGTTTGGGGGTGTGGGTGGCAGTCTTCTAGGCTGTGAGTTTTCCAAATCTTTCCACTCTACTTCCCTTTCAAGTATAAGTTGTCTTTAAATCATCTCTTCCCTCTTATTTTCCTGTAAGTAGTTCAAACTAGCCATGCAATAGCCTATATGCTTTTGTTGCTTAGACATTTCTTCCATCAGATATTCTATTTCATCACTCTTAAATTCTGCCTTCCATAAAGCCTGACACAGACACAGCTCAGCCAAGTTCTTTGCTACTTTATAACAAGGATGGCCTTTGCTCCAGTTTCCAATACCATTTTATTCAGTTCCATCTGAGACCTCATCAGAATGGCCTTTACTGCCCATATTTATATCAACATTCTTTTTTTTTTTTTTTTTTTTTTTTTTTTTTTTTTGAGACGGAGTCTCACTCTGTCACCCAGGCTGGAGTGCAGTGGCCGGATCTCAGCTCACTGCAAGCTCCGCCTCCCGGGTTCACGCCATTCTCCTGCCTCAGCCTCCCGAGTAGCTGGGACTACAGGCGCCCGCCGCCTCGCCCAGCTAGTTTTTTGTATTTTTTAGTAGAGACGGGGTTTCACCGGGATAGCCAGGATGGTCTCGATCTCCTGACCTCGTGATCCGCCCGTCTCGGCCTCCCAAAGTGCTGGGATTACAGGCTTGAGCCACCGCGCCCGGCCTATATCAACATTCTTGTCATGATCACCTGAGTACAGCTGACCCTGGAACAACTCAGGGGTTACGGGCATCAACTTCCACGCTACGTATAACTTTTAACTCCCCAAAAATGTAACTACTAATAGTCTACTGTTGACCAGAAGCCTTACTGAAATATAGTCGTTAACACTTATTTTTTATGTTATACATGTTAGATACTATATTCTTATAATAAAGCTAGAGAAAATATTAAGAAAATCATGAGAAATTATATTTAGCAAATATAATCCACTATATTATATGGATCATCATAAAGGTCTTTATCCTTGTCATTTCATGTTAAGCAGGCTGAGAAGGGGAGGGGACGGGGACTGGTCTTGCCATCTCAGGGGTGGCAGAGGCAGAAGAAAGTCCGTAAGTGGACCCACATAGTTGAAACCCAAGTTGTTCAAGGACCAACTGTAATCTCTAAGAAGTTTCAGACTTTCCCTAGTCTTCTCTTCTAAGCCTTGGCCAAAATCACCCTTAATGCTCCATTAGATAATACAGGCTTTGTCTGACCTGATCTTCCAAATTTTTCAAGCCTCCACCCATTACTCAGTTCCAAAGCCACTTCTACATTTTTATGTAAATGTCAGAGCAGCAAACCTACTTATGACTACCAGTATTCTGTCTTGTTACATTTTGTGTGACTCTAACTGAATACCATATACTGGGTAATTTATACAGAATAGAGGTTTATTTAGTTCACAGTTCTGAAGGCTGAGAAGTCCAATATAAAGGTGCAGGCATCTGGTGAGGGCTTACTTGCTGCATCATGACATGGTAGGAGGCATCAAAAGGCAAGACAGAGCAAGCATGTGTCCCAGTTCACATTGCTCTTCCTCTCCTCATAAAGCCACCAGTCCCATTGTGGAGGCTCCACCCTGATGAACTTATCTAATTCTAATCAGTCTTAAAGGCCCCCACCCAGTACTGTTACAATGGGGATTAAGTTTCAACATGAATTTTGCTGGGGATATTCAAACCATAGCAATCTCTCTCCAGCTGTAAACTTGTGAAGTCAAAACAAGTCATCTACTTCCAAAATACAATGGTGAAATGGGCATAAGATAGACATTCCCATTCCAATGGGGGAAACAGGCAAGAAAAAAGGGGTAACTGGTCCCAAGTAAATCTAAAACCCAACCAAAAAACAAAACAAAACAAAAAAACATTGAAACTTAAAACTTAAACCATAGAAAAAATTTCTTGGTGTCACCAAAACAGTTCTTTATAAAATTAACTTAAAACTGCCACCAATAAAATTCAGATTTAATCATAGGGAAATCTGGAGTAGGTGTGAGAACATATCCAAGGGCCTGCATAGTAACTCATCAGGAATGGACTCACTTCTGAGGAACTACAGCAAGTCATGGTCAGGTTTCTCTTCTCTTTGCCTCTGGTGCTCACCAGTGTGATGCCAACAAGTTCAGTCCATGTATCGCTTTAGAGATTACTATACTCAGGCATCTACTCTAAAGGGTACAAGTCCAAGTCACTTTTCGTACCTACATATATGAGCGGGTACTGAAATTCAACAGATATGAAAAAGAATAGAGGCTGGAACTGGTGGCTCAGGCCTGTAATCCCAGCACTTTGGGAGGCTGAAGTGGGAGGATCACTTGAGTCCAGGAGTTTGAGACCAGCCTGGGCAACATGGCAAAACCCTGTCTCAACAAAAAATACAAAAATAAGCTGGGTGTGGTGGTGTATGCCCCCGGGGCTCAAGCAATCCTCCTACATCAGCCCTCTGAGAAGCTGGGAGGCTGCACTACCTCCTAGATTGCTTGAGCCCCAAAGGTCAACACTGCAGTGATCCATGATCACACCACTGCACTCCAGCCTGGGTGACAGAGCAAGACCCTGTCTAAAAAAAAAAAGGAAAATGTAAAAAGAAAATAGAGAAGGAACCCAAACTGAAAAGCCATGTCCTCTTCCAATAAAGCTCAAAGACATAATTTTACATTATTGCTATCAATGCCAACTCATCACTTCATTTTCTTCCTGCGTAAACAGGACCCTCATAATTTTTTATGCTATCAAGGTAATAAAAAATTCCAAGTTTTAAATTCTTTCAGTGAGCCTTGCCACTGGTCCACCAAATAGCCCTCCTTAAATCCTGAAAGCAGGCTGGATGCAGTGGCTCATGCCTGTAATCCTAGCACTTTGGGAGACCGAGGTGGGTGAATCACCTGAAGTCAGGATTTTGAGACCAGCCTGGCCAACATGGTGAAACCCTGTCTCTACTAAAAATACAAAATTAGCTGGGCATGGTGGTGCATGCCTGTGGTCCCAGCTACTCAGGAGGCTGAGGCATGAGAATCACTTGAACCCTGGAGGCAGAGGTTGCAGTGAGCCAAGATCGCATCATTGCACTCCAGCCTGGGCGACAAGAGTGAAACTCTGGCTCAAAAAACAAACAAACAAACAAACAAAAAAACTCCTGAAAGCAATCATTGGAAACTTTATCTGATTATCTTCTCCCATAGGCTTTGCATTTCTCCTAGCCTCTAACTATAATGCCCCATGTCATCATAATCATAATGCCATATGCCCTAAACCCCAAAATGTTCTGCAAATTCTTCCAACTCCAGTAGCTCCAGAAGATGCAGACTGATAATACAGCCCAAATGTGAACATGATAAGGAATTAAGTGCTGCCATTTCCTACCTGGGGGATAAAATAAACTAATCAAACATGGTCCTTAAGTGTGAGAACTTAAAATGAAGTTAGGAAAACAGTAACAATTTATACAACACAAGACCAGAGGAATATCAATAGACACAATCAGGAGACCAGTGGAATCCCTAACTTGATGTGCAATTGATGTTGAGAACATAAGGGGGCTTACAGGGAGTGAGACAAAGGATTTGGGCTATGAGGGGATGACTTCCCAGAAGAAGCGAGATCCTGAAAGAAATGTACTATTTGGACAGGTGAAGGACTGGCCTTTTCAGATGAGGGAAGCAGCAGGAAGAAAGGCAAAGAGGGAGGAAGTACCACTGCATGTGAAGAAGATAAGGGAGGCCCTGGTGGGGCTGGGGTAGAGCAGGCATGTTGGGGAGGCAGAGGAGAGAGGACAGCGGAGGAGCAGTAGGGCTTAACTGCAGATAGCCCTGTTCCATTGATGAGTTTCTTTCTAGTATGCCACTTCTGATGCTGAATGAAACTTGCATTCCATCTGAAGGTTTTCCCGCACTCCTTACACTCATAAGGTTTCTCCCCAGTGTGAACTCGCTGATGCTGAACCAGAGTGATCTTCTGACTGAATGTCTTCCCACATTCCTGGCATTCATAGGGTTTCTCCCCAGTGTGGATTCTCTGATGCACTATGAAGTGGGAGCTACAACTGAAAGTTTTCCAACATTCATTACATTTGTAGAGTTGTTCCCCAGTGTGGAACCTCTTGTGCTGAAGAAATACTGAACTGTGGTGGAAGGCCTTGCCACACTCTTCACATTCATAAGGTTTCTCCCCAGTGTGGATTCTCTGATGCTGAATCAGAATTGAATTAGAACTCAAACTCTTCTCACACTCCTTACATTCATAGGGCTTCTCCCCAGTGTGAATTCGTTCATGGATGATGCAGTCATAGCTACACCTGAAGACTTTCCCACATTCCTTACATTTAAAGGGCTTCTCCCCAGTATGGATTCTCTGATGCTCAATCAGTTTTGAATTATAGCTAAAGGTTTTCCCACAGTCAGTACATTCATAGGGCCTCTGTCCACCATGGAGCTTCTGATGCTGAAAAAGGTGGGAATTTTGACCAAAGGCTTGTCCACATTCCTCACATGAGTATGGTTTCTCTCCAGTGTGGATTTTCTGATGCCATGACAGTTTTGAGTTGTATCTGAAGGTTTTCCCACATTCTTTGCATGTGTAGGGCCTCTCATTAGTGTGAATTCTCTGATGCTGGTGAAAGTCTGAATGTGGGTTGTAGTAACTGCCACACTCACCACATTTATAAAACACCTGTTCTTTGGCAAAGTCTTGCTTTGTAATGAGATGTGTGCTGACACTACTTTCTTCCAATTTCCTGGCTATCTCCTCCCTTTCAATGGTGGAAGATTTATAATCCTGGACTGTCAAATCTGTGCAATCCCCTATATTTGTTTTCTTCCCTGTATCATGTTGTGACTTCTCTAACCTGTCCTTGAAGTCAGGGTGCTGGGGAATGTTCATCAGCAGTCCCTCCACTATCAGTCTGTGGGACTCTGATTCTTTAGAAATGTTTAGCTGTGCAGTTTGTTCCTCATTCTTAGTCTTGGTTTTACCACCTAGCATGATAAAAAGAAAACACAGGAGTCCCTTATTTATGCCAGAAGGGAAAGGGATTAATCAGTATCAGCCTGCTCTAGACACATGAATTTTTTTTTTTTTTTTTTTTTTTTTTGAGATAGAGTTTCACTCTTGTTGCCCAGGCTGGAGTGCAATGGCATGATCTTGGCTCACCACAACCTCTGCCTCCCAGTTTCAAGCGATTATCCTACCTCAGCCTCCCAAGTAGCTGGGATTACAGGCATGTGCTACCATGCCCATCTAATTTTTTGTATTTTTCGTAGAGATAGAATTTCTCCATGTTGGTCAGGCTGGTCTTGAATTCCTGACCTCAGGTGATCCACCCACCTCAGCCTCCCAAAGTGCTGGGATTACAGGTGTGAGCCACCACGCCCACTAGACACATGAATTTTTTGAGAGAGACATAGCCACCTGATGGTACCTCAAAGGGAAAGTAAACAAACTAAAGGTTAAGAAGGTAAGCAATCCCATATGGATGACAAAAAACAAAAACTGTGGATAGCAGAAGCTATTGATTGAGGCAAATGGTTAAAGAAAAATGGGAATGGGGTGAAGTTGCAGGAAGGGGAAGCAATAAAGAAAAGTAGAGGAAGCCAAAAGTGAGAAAAGCAATCTCTAAACCAGAGAAGAGAAAGATGGGTAGGCAGCTGTAGTACCACATAGTATGCAGAGGGCTGGGAGGTACTGTCTACAACAGTGGATCTCAAAGTCCAATAAAACCTGTCAAAATACTTTAAAATATTCTGTAATTTTTAAAGAAATGTTCTCTAGTTCTCTATCACAAGCATGGCTGGACAGAAAGCAGTTTGTAACACTGCTGTTTACAAAGGGGTCATGAGAAGACCACAATTTTAAAACCCAAGTGCTGTCCTTTGGGAGACTGACCTTTGAAAGGAAAAAAGACAGGTTCAGCCAAGAGCCTGCCCATAATGGAGATGGCAATTGGATTGGAGGCATGGGGATCATGCTTTCACTGGTAGCACCACAACATAGAAATCTTTTTTGCCTTGTCAAGCACCAAAGATCTGACAAATGAAACTTTCATCTTAGTGTTTTTCAAGCCTTGTTGACCATGACTCACATTTTGGATCCTAAAACAATACAGACATGCTTGCACACACACACACACACACACACACACACACACAGAGCTGAAACCGAAACAAAACAACGTCCTTATTAAGAGTGATGTATTCACGCCGGGCACAGTGGCTCACGCCTGTAATCCCAGCACTTTGGGAGGCTGAGGCAGGTGGATCACCTGAGGTCAGGAGTTCGAGATCAGCCCGGCCAACATGGTAAAACCCTGTCTCTACTAAAAATACAAAAAAGTAGCTGGGTGTGGTGGCGGGCACCTGTAATTCCAGCTACTCATGAGACTGAAGCATGAGAATCGCTTGAACCCAGGAGGCAGAGATTGCAGTGAGCCAACATCGTGCCACTGCACTCCAGCCTGGGGGAGAGAATGAGACTGTCTCTCCAAAAAAAAAAAAAGATGCATTCACAATAGACTTTATACTACTTTAGTCTTTATTTACACCTAATACAGGGTAGTCTAAGTTTTAAAAGCTGGTAACAACTCATTGATGAGTTGCAACCCAGAGTTAAAGAATACGGTTCTAGATTTTCAAGAACAGTGGTCTCAAATGGTGGTCCCTGGACCACTATCATCTGGGAACTTGTTAGATATGCACATTAATGGGGCTGGGTTTAGTGGTGTGTGCCAGTAGTCCCACCTAATTAGGAGGCAGAGGTGAAAGAATTACTTGAGCCCAGGAATTTGAGACCAGCCTAGGCAAAATAACAAGACCCTATCTTGAAAAAAAAGAAAAAGAAATGCAAATTCTCAGCCCTACACCAGTCTACTGAATTCGAATCTCTGGAGGTGGCATCTGGCAATCTGTGTTTTAACAAGCCCTGCAAGTAATTCTGATACATACCAGAATTTGAAATTTACTAATCTATAAACTACAAAAGACAGATTGAGGCTGCTCTTTTCATTGTTTAAGGCTGCACTTTCCCAAAAGGTGGCCACTAGCCACATGTGGCTATTTAAGTGTAAATTAATTAAAATGGAATAAAATTAAAAACTCAGTTCCTCAGTTGCACTAGGCACACTTCGGGTGCTCATGTGGTTCATCTGGCAGGCTAAATAGACAATGCGCACCTGTGGCAAGGGGCAACGCTAACAACTGCAGGCAGGATACTGGGAAAGCCGCTAGAGGATCTGAAACGCTGAAGTCAATTTAAGGCATTGATTAAGGCAAAGTGGGGGGATTAGAAAGGAGCATTTGCCTTACAGAGGCTCTGAAGAGCATAAAAGATTGAAAGAATATGATAACAGAGCCCATAGAATGAGGAAGGCTATATACCAAATCTCTGATTGGTCTTTACATTTATCTCAATTCAGTATCTTTCAAAAAAGAAAACCATTCATTCCCGATACATAAACAAGCTTTCTTTCAAAAGCTAATATAAAATTCAGTGTTTAGGAATTTAGAAAAATTCCATTTACATATATAGTTTTATACACACACACAAAATGTTCTTATAAAAACAAGTTCTAGCCAGGTGTGGTGGTTCACACCTGTAATCCCAGCACTTGGGGAGGCTGAGGTGGGAGAAGCACTGAGGTCAGGAGTTCAAGACCAACCTGGGCAACATGGTGAAACCCTGTCTCTATTAAAATTAGAAAAATTACCCGGGCGTGGTGGCAGGTGCCTGTAATCCCAGCTACTTGGGAGGCTGAGGCAGGAGAATTGCTTGAACCTTCGAGGCAGAGGTTGCAGTGAGCCAAAATTGTGCACTGCACTTCAGCTTTCAGAGCAACTCTGTCTCAAAAAATAAATAAATAGGCCAAGTGCGGTGGCTCACGCCTGTAATCCCAGCACTTTGGGAGGCCAAGGCGGGCGGATCACCTGAGGTCAGTAGTTCGAGACCAGCCTGACCAACATGGAGAAACCACGTCTTTACTAAAAACACAAAATTAGCTGGGTGTGGTGACGCATGCCTATAATCCCAGCTACTTGGAAGGCTGAGGCAGGAGAATTGCTTGAACCTGGGAGGCGGAGGTTGTGGTGAGTGAAGATCACGCCATTGCACTCCAGCCTGGGCAACAAGAGTGAAACTCTATCTCAAAAAATAAACAAACAAACAAATAAATAAATTTTTTAAAAACCAAGTTCTTGGCCAGGCGTGGTGCCTCACACTGTAATCCCAGCACTTTGGGAGGCCGGGGCAGGGGTGGCGGGCGTGGATCCTGAGGTCAGGAGTTCAACACCAACCTGGCCTACACAGTGAAACCCCATCTCTTCTAAAAAATTAGCCAGGCATGGTGGCGCACGCATGTAGTCCCATCTACTCAGGAGGCTGAGGCAGGAGAAACACTTGAACCCAGGAGGCGAAAGTTGTGGTGAGCCATGATCGTGCCACTGCACTCCAGCCTGGGCAACAGAGCAAGACTCTATCTCAAAAAAAAACAAAAAAACAAAAAAACAAAAAACAAAAACCAAGTTCTTACTATATTGTGTTTATATTCCTGAGCTGACCAACCAACAGAAGCCTGTTTGAAATCTTTTTTTTTTTTTTTTTTAAGAGATAGGGTCTCACTCTGTCACCCAGGCTGGAGTGGAATGGTGTGACCCTAGCTCACTGCAACCTCAAACTCCTGGCTCAAGGGATCCTCCAGCCCCAGCCTCCTGAGTAGCTGGCACTACAGGCACATGCCACCATGCCCAGCTAATTTATTTATTTATTGTAGTGACGGGGTATTGCTATGTTGCTCAGGCTGGTCTTGAACTCTTGGCCTCAAGCATCCTCCCACCTTGGCCTCCCAAAGTGCTGGGATATAGGTGTAAGCCACCACACCCAGCCTGAAATCCTTTAGCTTTACAAAGAAAAATGGCAGAAATAAAATGGTGGGAGTGGTCTTTTCCAGTTTGGAGATGAAGTTCTGGTAAGCAACACTTCTTTGAATAAGAGTGACTATTTTAATGCCCACAACCATCATATGACAAGGAAAAACTCTTTTTCATGCTAAATTGTTAAAAGAAAGGAGGAGGCAAAGCTGGAAAGGAGGATGGTAGGCTTTCCTGCTCACCTGTGCACATGCCTCTCAGGGCCTCTCCCCCAGCAAGTGTCCAGGGATCTGGGCCCCATGCTGCTTCTCCTTGCTCCAGCTGGAATATCAGATCTGGTTTGGAGAATGGAAATGCTGCTAGAGGAGAAAGAAAAACAGGAAGCTGAGGAGAATCACCACTGACCTCCCTCTGACTACTCTCTGCTTTGCCAGGTGAAAATAGAAGAGAATGGCCCAGGAGACTAAGTGAAGTCAGGGAGGAGTGAATCTGCAGAATCTAATGAAGGGCTTGAAGCTTACTCTGGCCTCTAAGAGGACAGAAAGCTCCTACAGTCACTGGGGGGTGTATACACAAGGACCCTAGGGGACTCACACATAGGCAATAGGGCCAAGATCACCTCCAGGGAACTGGAAGATGGAAGGAATGAAGGCAGTGCACCAGGAACCTTCTCAGTTCTCTCTGTGCTCAGAGGAAAGCCCCCTGCAGTTGGGTCTCCATTAGGAATCAGGGAAGAGAAAAGTCCTGTTAAACATCAAAGTGGGCCGGGCACGGTGGCTCACGCCTGTAATCCCAGCACTTTGGGAGGCCGAGATGGGCGGATCACGAGGTCAGGAGATCGAGACCATCCTGGCTAACACGGTGAAACCCCGTCTCTACTAAAAATACAAAAATTAGCCGGGCGTGGTTGCGGGCGCCTGTAGTCCCAGCTACTCGGGAGGCTGAGGCAGGAGAATGGCGTAAACCTGGGAGGCAGAGCTTGCAGTGAGTGGAGATGGCGCCACTGCACTCCAGCCTGGGTGACAGAGCGAGACTCCGTCTCAAAAAAAAAAAAAAAAACATCAAAGTGAACCCAGCTCTTTCTCCATCCAGCTACTCCTGGCACTGGGGATTAGGGAGCTCAGCCCATAGGGCATCAATTCTGATGTTATTAAGACATCCTAGATCTGCTAAGGAGGAATTTAAGAGCCCCCAAGGGCAGAAGCTGAGTTTCAGAGAGGAAGGACTTACACAAGGAAGTCACATTTGCATAATTCTCCAGCATCACCTCCCTGTACAGGGCCCGCTGCATAGGGTGCAGGCTGGCCCATTCATTCTGGGTGAAGTACACAGCCACATCCTCAAAGGTCACTGGCTCCTGAAACAACAGGTTCCTGCTCAAACCCTGCACAAGAACAGAGGGAGAGGCCTGAATTCTAGGAAAGGGATACATTTACTGGAATTCATGGCACTGAGCCCCATGGAAGGTTTGTACTGGCAAGGAGAGCCACACAGGACCCCAGCAGGGGCAGCCCCAGACCAGCATTCCAACTTTCCATGTGCATACCTCTGGGGCCCTAATATTACCATCCTAAGCACAGAGCCCAGCACCTGCTGTT
Source organism: Macaca thibetana thibetana (assembly GCF_024542745.1). Taxonomy (NCBI): domain Eukaryota; kingdom Metazoa; phylum Chordata; class Mammalia; order Primates; family Cercopithecidae; genus Macaca; species Macaca thibetana. The sequence goes on along the minus strand of NC_065579.1, from coordinate 94,637,933 downwards.
TTCTGCCTGGTGATCATGTCAACCTATGTCTGGTTCCACAGGCCAGGTATATTTTTCTGGCATGCTTTCTAAATCGACCACAGCAGGTAATCGTCTTTCACAGTGCCTCCATCCATCCTGAAGCACCTATCAGGGTCCTCCACTCAGCTTTTTGGTCTTCCTCCTCTAGATTTTCTGCTACAGACAGAGGAGTGATTTCATGGGGATAAAGTTCCTTTCATCCTGGATATTTCTCCCCTTTCTATCATCTTGCCTTATCAGAAGCTATTAATAGTTCTCCCTTGAAAGTGATGTGCAATGTTACTTCTTTGTCTCCTAACATTCTTCACTCCAGGACAGGATGGCAATCTCCCATCCTTCTGCAGAGATCTGCCCACTGATCACCTAAGCTCTGTCTGACCTGCCAATGCTATCCGCTTCACTATGTGTCTCTCTATTTCTGCTTCCCACTAAAACCACTTCCAGCTTCTCAGGGAAGAAGGAAACCATCACAGGTTGTTTAGAGCTTTGTGTCAGCTACTTTTAAATCAATTTGCTCAATCATTATAGCACATCTGTGAAATAAGAATTATTATGTCCATTTTCAGATGATGGGAATCAGCAATATTAAACACTTTGAAATAGACTAAAAGGAGTCCTCTTTGAGTATTTATAACAAGGTTGTATAAGGAAGCAAAAAGTTCAAAATGAACTGACCACTTTTATATGAATTAGTCCCACTATAACATCTCTCTCTGACTCACACTGTAGTCTTTCTCAGTTCATCATGTCAACAACTTTCTCTTTGTACTTAAGTCTCTTCTGAGTGAAGAAATATAACATATAAGTACTAGAAGATTTGAACTGGTCGCGTGGCTCACGCTTGTAATTCCAGCACTTTGGGAGGCCGAGGCGGGCATATATTGTAAGGTCAGGAGATCGAGACCCTCCTGGCTAACACAGTGAAACCCCGTCTCTACTAAAAATACACAAAAAATTAGCCGGGCGTGGTGGCAGGTGCCTGTAGTCCCAACTACTCGGGAGGCTGAGGCAGGAGAAAGCCCTGAACTCAGGGGACGGAGCTTGCAGTGAGCCAAGATCGCACCACTCACTCCAGCCTGGGCGACAGACAGAGCAAGACTCCATCTCAACAAAAAAAAAAAAAAAAAAAGAAGAAGTACTAGAAGATTTGTATTCATCATTGTAAAGATTGGTTTGGTCAAGAATCATCATGGATGCTATATCTAGGAGGAAATTTTGATGAGAAGCAGAATATTCGCACGACCTTAAATGTCTCCTCATAGATTGCTTATTAGTTACAAGATGAAAACAGTAACTATACAGTAATCAGATTACCCTTTAGCGAGAAAGTTCAAATGTGGCTGGCATGACTGAGGAAATTTAATTGATTTTAATTTAAATAGGCACATGTAGCTAGGGGGTACCTTCCTGGACAGTGCAGAATAAATACATCTGTTAATACTCTTGTCTTACTTCCTTCAGAGTCAACAGCTGGGAATATGGATCTCCCTTTTTCTTCACATTATGTTCTACCTCTCCATACCTCTGAAACATCACTCTAATTATCAGCACATTCTTTGGTTCCTTGTTTTCGGAAACACTTAGCTTCTCCAGATCTTCTCTATCTGTGATCATCCTTCTTCTGTCCTTTACTTGCACTTACTCTTTCTCCATTAAGTGGGGCTATTGACTCCCTTCTATAGGAAGTGGGTTACAGGGGCAGCACAACATAGTGGCAAATGGCACAGATGTTAAAGCTGTGGCTCTTAACATGGGGGCAATTTTGTCCCCCAGGGAGTATGTGGCAATGCCTGGAGACATTTTTAGTTGTCAAAACTGCAGTGTGGTGGTAATGGTAGGGCTACTGGCATCTAGTAGATAGTGGGCCAGGGCTATTTCTGAACATCCTATAATGAACAGGACATCCTCCAAACAAAGAATTATCTGGCCCAAGGCCGGGCGCGGTGGCTCAAGCCTGTAATCCCAGCACTTTGGGAGGCCGAGACGGGTGGATCACGAGGTCAGGAGATCAAGACCATCCTGGCGAACACCGTGAAACCCCGTCTCTACTAAAAAATACAAAAAACTAGCCGGGCGAGGTGGCGGCGCCTGTAGTCCCAGCTACTCGGGAGGCTGAGGCAGGAGAATGGCGTAAACCTGGGAGGCGGAGCTTGCAGTGAGCTGAGATCCAGCCACTGCACTCCACCCGGGCTACAGAGCGAGAATCTGTCTCAAAAAAAAAAAAAAAAAAAAAAAAAAAAAAGAATTATCTGGCCCAAATGTAAATGATGCCAAGGTTGAAAAACCTTGCTCTAAGCTGGACTCCCTAGGTTCAAATAGTATCTCTAATACTCACTAGCTGTTAACCTTGGATGAGACAGTTAAACTTTCTGTGCCTCAGTTGCCCCCATTTGTAAAACCGGGATAATAATAGTAATTATCTGATATGACTCTTACAAGGATGGCATAAGTTATTATCTGTAAGGCACTAAGATATCACCTGGCACATGATATCATATAAATCTCAGCACTTACTACAACCACAGATGTGATTGGGGGAACTTCCTAGAAGATTCTAAATGACAAATGTTCCTCTTAGAGATTGTAGCAAAGACTGACAGGTGTGTGTGTGTAGCCCCTTTCTTTCTTAGTATTGGAATCCTAATTTTACTTGAGGTTGCACTCAGCCCTGGCAACCCAGTGGGGCCAATGAAATGCAAGTATAAATATTGTTGGGGACTTATGGGAAGGTTCCTAAAAGAGAGAGGTTCACCTTTTTTTTTTTTTTTTTTTTTTTTTTTTTGGCAGCTCCTCTTCTAGCTGGAATGCACACATGATGGCCAGCGATCAAGCAGCCACCTTGGACAAGAAAGTGGCCTACAGCAGGTGAGACACTACTAGGATGGTAGAACAGAAAGACAGAGTCTGAGAGCAGGATAATAGAGGAGCTGCCACACTAGCCCTGGATTGACTCTCGACACTTTTGTATGAGAGGGAAGCCTTTACCTTGTTTAATCCACTGTCATTTGGGGTCCTCTTTGTGGAATCTAATCCTAAGTGATTACTGCACTTCAGGCAAAGCACCAGGAGAGCACAGCATACCCCCACAGAACACTTCCTGACTTGTAGGAATGGATTTTCTCTGAAGTGCTCCAACAGAAGTGGATGGTCCAATATCCACCAAAAGAAGGACACACACATTGTTTTTAAGTCCTTGGGATGGAGCTTTCTTGTTACAAGATACATCCATTACATGATAAACTCAGTTTTCTCATTACATGATCTAGGACACTGGGGAAAAATCCAGTAAAACTATCATCTACCACCAAGAAAACTGGAGGGAAAAGTGCTCCCAATGCTACATGAATTTGTAGCCAGGAAAGGATATAGACTCTCACAGAGGTTAGCCTGATGTCTTTGCATTGAGCTAAAGGCACTGGCTTCAGCTCCAAACTCATCATTCCTCCAAAAATACACTTCCCTCATCAATCTATATTTTCCAAATGCTTCCAGTTCTGGCTTCACTGTACCCTAACTAAGTAGTCTGAAGGGTAAACTACTCCCTTGGAAGTGTCTATTTAACCTCAGAAATGGCTTTTGTGTACTGTTATGCAGACTAGCACTCCTCAAATTTCAATCTGCCCTTTAATTTTCCAGATCTTGTAAAAATGTAGACTCTGATTCAGGAGATCTGGGGAAGAGGCCTGACATTTTACCTAACAAGCGACCTCTGTGATGCAAAAGCTGCTCATCTCCAGGCCACACTTTCAGTTCTCATGAATGCAGATTCCCATTTTCTAGGATAATTCTTTCCTTTTTTTCCAACCCACCTAACCCTCCAAAGTTCACCTACTCTAGTTCTTCAACTCCCCTGGCATACTGTTTTTACATAGTCTATTGAAGGATGTAAAACTAAGCATGGGACTGGTCAAGTCAGGCTACTGGGCCTGTACTGACCTTCCATATCTGTTCTGAGTACGGAAAGCTGAAAGAAAGCTCTGCTCACCTGGAACCACACTGTCTGGAGCATGGCTGATGACTCCTGGCTTCATGCACTGCCCTCTAGGTTTGGAAAAGTAAGAACCTGCTGAGCTAAGAGAGAACCACAATGAGACTGATCCTGTCTGTCTCCTACACTTGCCGCCTCTTCCCCTGTCTCCTGCCACTAGCACTGCAGATATTCTTGGCACACTAGCTGTTCTCATTCACCCTCTCCACTGATTCATGGGATGCTGCAAATGCTCCCTCTGCATATTCTCCTATAGATCTGCTCGGTGACACTGGAGACTCTAGAAAGAATATCGGTAAAGCAAGAATCAAGAACTGCAGTGGATGCGTGGCTGTTTAAAAAAAAAGAAAGAAAACTTCTTGGCCCCACTATGAATACATTACTAAGTAGTTTGTATTGACTGAATGCTTCTAGTGATCGTGGCAAAAACCCAAAACAAGTCTCTGGAGAGAAAGTAGGATATAACGGAGACCCCTAAACAAACCACAGGCTGCAGGACAAAATGCAAGTGGTGACCTAGCCCCGGGTGACAAGGGTAAGACGCTCAATGTCCAGCGGGTGATGCTGACCGAAGACCTAACCGGGATCTGAACACTCCACCCCGGGAACAGGAGACCCTATAGTCACGGCTCCCATCCTTCCCATGAATACCGCGACCCGAGGACATCAGGCCAGCTCTTCGGAGCAGGAAGGTCGAGTGCGTCTCTGAGGACTGGGGACTGGGCCCAGGCTCGGGCGGCCGCGCGGGCCCCTCGGCGATCTCTGCAAGGGCCCAACGCCCGACCTCCAGAACAGGCAGCCGAGTCGGAGAAGCCCAGGAAACTCAACCCAAGCGCTCGCAAGGCGGCCAAAACGGAAGCACTAGCTAGCCGGCCGTCGGTCCCTACAGCCTCTCTAGGAAGCCGGGAGGCTGGCCCTTCTCTATGGTTCCCCCGAAACCAAACTCCCACCCTTTGCTTCCCTTCTCCACAACCGCTCTGCGCCTGGTTGGTTTGTTTTTTAATTTTAATTTTTTTTTTTTTTTGCTTTTGTTTTTGAAACAGGGTTCTTGCTGTGTTGTGCAGGCTGTTCTCGAACTCCTGAGCTCAAGCTGTCCGCCCGCCTCGGCCTCCCAAAGTTCTGGGAATGCAGGCGTGAGCCACCGCGCCCGGCCGCGCCTGGTTTATTATTATTTTCTCTTATGTCTTAGTACCCCAACTACATGATAAATTCCTCCATATTTAACAATTAATTCGTAACTTAATTCCTAACTCCTTACCTAATTTACTTAATTCCTAACTTAACATTCTAATGAACGTATAGCCCCTGTCTCCCACTTAATGACTGTGACCTAAGACCATGGGGTATGGGGTCTCATTGTCTGCGTTCCTGGCTCCACTCTGTATGGACTTGCTCAAGTTATACTTAAATTGTTGCCTCAATTTATCAATTGAGAATGGTAAAAGTTTGTAATTTATAAATTCAGTGGATTAACTGAGTCAATTCATGCGACAGTTCTGTAAACCAAAGATAAAATTCTAAGTCCCCCAACCAACTGAATGGACCACTCCTCTCCGCCAAAACTTTCCAAAGAAAACCTGGCCATCTAGTTCAGGCCATGATGGGAAGCAGGGGATCGGACTTGCCTCATTCTGCTCTTGGAATTCAGGCACTACGAACCAGCATGAACATAAAAACAGAGATCTGGAGACTGATTCCAACTCCCCCCCCCCACCCCCCCCGAGACGCAGTCTTGCTCTGTCGCCCAGGCTGGAGTACAGTGGTGCGATCTTGGCTCACTGGAACCTCCGCCTCCCGGGTTCAAGCAGTTCTCCTGCCACAACCCCTGAGTAGCTGGGATTACAGACGCCTGCCAACACGCCCAGCTAATGTTTATATTCTTAGTAGAGAGGGGGTTACACCATGTTGGCCAGGCTGGTCTTGAACTCGACCTCGTGATCCGCCCGCCTCAGCCTCCCAAAGTGCTGGGATTACAGGCGTGAGCCACCGCGCCCAGCCCAAAACAAATTCTTTATAGCAATAAGACACCAAATTCTAACCTGACTAGTATAGTCTCACGTGACAGATAACAGGTCCTGAAATAAACTGAAGTATTTTACCCTAAAATGTATTTATTTGACATATTTTGAAATGGCCCTGTAAAGCAGTCTCTTGTGGCGAAAATCCACATCCTTTTGTAAAGAATCCCCTTCACTTTCGAGGTCTTTTCCTTGATCCAGGAGATAATTAACTAAGAGAGTTTGGCACCTTTTGAAGTCTGATAAGAAACATTTACAATCGTTTCTCTCTGAAGCCTGCTACCCCGAGGTTTCATCTGCATAATAAGAACATTGGTCTCCAAAACCTCTTATCTTAACCCAGAACGTTGGTCTCCAAAACCTCTTATCTTAAACCAGACATTCCCTTCAATTGATTCCAGGTCTTTAGGTAATAACTCTTTCAACTAATTGCCAGTTAGAAATCTTCAAAAAAAACAAAAAACAAAAAACAAAAAAAAAGAAAAGAAGAGGAAAAGGAAAGGAAAGAAAAGGAAAGAAAAAAGAAATCTTTGAATCCACCCTACGGAAGGTACCCCCACACTCCCCACTTCGAGTTGTCCCTCCTTTCCGGATGGAGCTAATGTACATCTTACATTTATTGATTGATATCTTTTATCTTCCTAAAACATATAAAACCAAGCTGTAGCCCGACCACCTTGAGCACAAGATCTCAGGACCCGCTGGGGCTGTGTCGTGGGTCACTGGTCCTCACATTAACTCAGAATAAATCTCTTTAACTATTTTACAGAGTTTGACTCTTTTTATGGACAGAGTGCAGTTCTGTACCAAACTAAGTCAAAATAAGTGCTGTATTATTGCTGACATTATTCTTCTTCTTGTGTATCTCACCACTCTCCTGTAAGACACTCCCATATCTCTTCCTGCAGTCCAGATGTAATAATACTCATGGCAATAGTGCTTCCTATTGGCCAGGCAGTGTGCATTTGAAACTGCCTGTTGATTTCTAATTATTCCACAAGAGCCTAAAATCCAAAATGTTCCAAACTAATCTCATCATCCCTCATCCCCCAGTTCCTCCTCCAGGGTTCCCCCACCTCAGTGAATGCACCAGTTTGCAGCCAACCAAGAAACTCATCACACTACTGAACTCCAGCCTGGGCAACAGAGTGACACCATGTCTATAGTAGGTATATATACAGTTTCATATTATTTAGGAAAGCATAACTTAGGGCCAAAATGTTCTATAAAGGTGTGAAAATTTCACCTATTAAAGTCATTCTGGACCCAACACTATTTTATGAGTATATTTGACAACTTTTCTGTCTTTTGTGTGGTTATTAGTCCATTCAGGTTTTTAATGCCTTTAACCAATTATGGTACTTTATTCTTCCATAGAAAATAATTTGTCATAGGCTGTCAAATTTACTGATACAAAATCATCTTACTTTTTTTATGTCCACGTCTGAAGGGATTTGTCTTTTTTCTTGTATCAATTACTGTTTACCTATACTTTTTTTAATTGAATTTTTCACAGAACCAACTTTTAGTTTTATTGTCTTCTTTTTCTCATATTTCACTGCTCTTTTTCTGTATCATTGTTTGATTTTTTTTTTTTTTTTTTTTTTTTTTTTGAGACGAGTCTCGCTCTGTCGCCCAGGCTGGAGTGCAGTGGCCGGATCTCAGCTCACTGCAAACTCCGCCTCCCGGGTTTACACCATTCTCCTGCCTCAGCCTCCTGAGTAGCTGGGACTACAGGTGCCCGCCACCGCGCCCGGCTAGTTTTTTGTATTCTTTAGTAGAGACGGGGTTTCACCGTGTTAGCCAGGATGGTCTCGATCTCCTGACCTCGTGATCCGCCTGTCTCGGCCTCCAAAGTGCTGGGATTACAGGCTCGAGCCACCGCGCCCGGCCCATTGTTTGATTTTTAATATCATTTTTCTTTATTTTTCATGAACACTTCTAATACCCATATCATTGTGTTTCATTTTATCATTATTGATTTATTTCTTAAAATGTGGGAGACGTATATTCTTTTTCTAGCTTTTTTTGAATAGCATGCCTAATTTTTTATAGCTTTTTTGTTCTCTCATACTTGTATTTATGCCTATAAGCTTTCTTCTGAGTCTGTTTTAATCATATCTCACGTTTGATTATTCTTATTTTTCTCTAATTTTTTTTTTTTTTTTTTTTTTGGAGACATAATATCCCTCTGTCACCCAGGCTGGAGTAGAGTGGTGCGATCTTGGCTCACTGCAACCTCCCCCTCCCAGGGGAGGCATGAGCCATCATGCCCAACCAGAATGGATATTATCAAAAAGACAACAGATGGCTGGGTGCGGTGGTTCAAGCCTGTAATCCCAGCACTTTGGGAGGCCGAGACAGGTGGATTGCTTGAGCTCAGGAGTTGAGACCAGCCTGGCCAACATGGCAAAAACCCATCTCTACTAAAATACAAAAATCAGACAACGGGTGTGGTGGTGGGCACCCATAATCCCAGCTACTCGGGAGGCTGAGGCAGGAGAATCACTTGAACCAGGGAGGTGGAGGTTGGAGTGAGCTGAGATCATGCCACCGCATTCCAGTCTGGGCGACAGAGCGAGACTTCGTCTCAAAAAAAAAAGACAACAGATAACATGTAGGTTGTGGAGAAAATGGAACCCTTGTACACTGTTGATGGGAATGTAAGTTTGTCCAACCATCATGGAAAACAGTATGGAAGTTTCTTTAAAAAAATTAAAAATAAAAATACCATATGATTCAGCTGATTCAGCAATCCTGTTACATGGATATATTTCCAAAGAAAATAAAATCAGTATGTCAAAGAGATATCTGTACTTCTGTGTTCATTGCAGCATTATTCAGAACCGCTGAGACATGGAACAACCTATGTGTCCATCAATGGATGAATGGTAAAGAAAATGTGTATACACACACACACACACACACACACACACACACAATGAATTCCTCCTTTAAAAGAAAAAAATCCTGTCATTGTGACAACATGGATAAACCTGGAGGATATTAAGCTTAGTCAATAAGGCATAGAAAGACAAATACTGTATGATCTCACTTATATGTAGAACCTAAAATAGTTGGCCGGGCGCAGTGGCTCACACCTGTAATCTCAGCACTTTGGGAGGCCAAGGCAGGCAGATCACTAGGTCAAGAGATCGAGACCATCCTGGCCAACGTGGTGAAAACCCGTCTCTACTAAAAATAGCAAATAAAAAAAATAATTAGCTAGGCGCAGCGGTGCATGCCTGTAATCCCAGCTAGTCGGGAGGCTGAGGCAGGAGAATCACTTGAACCCAGGAGGCAGAGGTTGTAGTGAGCCAAGGTTGCGCCACTGCACTCCAGCTTGGGCAACAAAGCGAGACTCTCTCTCTCAAAAAAGTTAACTTTATAGAAACAGAGTGAAATGGTGGTTGCCAGCAGCTGAGATGGGTAAATGGGGACATTCTGGTCAAAGGGTACAGAGTTTCAGTTGGACAGGATGAAGAAATCAGAAAAAAATGCAAAAATAAAAATAAATAAAAAATATGTAGCAGATACAGGAAACAATTATCATTATTTGTAGATCACAGAATTATTGTTATAGAAAAGACCACAGACTCAGAATTTAACGATAAGACTTCATCATTATAAAATGTCCACTGGAGGAAAGGATGAATTTTCACTAACCAGGGGCTGGGTAAATTACACTTCTATTCCTTGGCACATCACAGTTACAGGATTTGTTTTATAAAAATATAAAAACAGGGAGTCATTTTCTAAGAATTGCCTTGGGGCCTTGTGACATGAAGGAATGGGAGATAAGACAGTGTGGTACTCATCCGGGAGGGCAGTGTTCCAAACAGTTATTTGAAAGGAGTGGCAATAATACAGATTTGAAAAGAGTTGCATGCTTATCCATTAAAATGTCTAAGAATATATCATTTTATTGAGATTTTCTATACCTACTGACATGTAATACGATTTTTTAATGGATAAGTTGTTTTCATCATCATCCTCATAGAAAATCCAAGACATCCAGCCGGGCATGGTAGCTCACACCTGTAATCCTAGCACCTTGGGAGGCCAAGGCAGGTCTGTATGCATTCAGAAGTTCGAAATCAGCCTAGGCAACATAGTGAGACTCTGTCTCTACAAAACATAAAACTCATGCCTGTAATCCTAGCACTCTGGGAGGCCAAGGCAGGTGGATTACCTGAGGTCAGGAGTTCAAGAACAACCTGGCCAACATGGTGAAACCCTATCTCTACTAAAGATGCAAAAAAATTAGCAGGCATGGTGGTGGCGGCGGGGGTGGCGCCTCTACTCCCAGCTACTCGGGAGGCTGAGGCAGAAGAATCGCTTGAACCTGGGAGGTGGAGGTTGCAATGAGCCAAGATCGCACCATTGCACTCCAGCCTGGGCAACAAAAGCAAAACTCCATCTCAAAAATAAATTAATAAATACATAAAATAAAAATAAAAATAAATTAGCCGGGCATAGTGGCACATATCTGTAGTCCCAGCTACTTGGGAGGCTGAGGCAGGAGGATCACTTGAGCCTGGGAGGTCAAGGATGCAGTGAGCCATGATCATACCACTGCACTCAGCCTGGGTGACAGAGCAAGACACTGTCTCAAGGGGGGGAAGAAAAGGAAAAAAAGAAAATAAAAAAAAATCAACTAAAAATTATATTAGAACAAAAAGAGAGTTCAGCAATGTGGACACACACAAGATGTTAAATACAAAAATCCTCAGCCCCTTTACATCCGTCAACGTCCAGTTAGAAAAGATACTAGGAGCCAGGCACGGTGGCTTATGACTTTAATCCCAGACTTTGGGAGGCTCAGGTGGGTGGATCACTTGAGGTCGGGAGTTCAAGGCCAACCTGGTCAACACAGTGAAACCCAATCTCTACTAAAAATACAAAAATTAGCTGGGCATGGTGGTGGGCACCTGTAATCCCAGCTACTCGGGAGACTGAGGGACGAGAATTGCTTGAACCTGGGAGGTGGAGGTTGCAGTGAGCCAAGATCTCGCCACTGCACTCCAGCCTGGGCAATGGAGTGAGACTTGGTCTCAAAAAAATAAAAATAAAAAATAAAAATAAAATACTAGGAACTGATACTAGTTCAAAATCACTAGGAATATGGCCTGCGTGGAGGCTCATACCTGTAATTTCAGCATTTTGGGAGGTTCAGGCAGGTGCATCATGTGAGGTCAGGAGTTCAAGACCAGCCTGGCCAACATAGTGAAACCCCATCTCTACTAAAAATGCAAAAATTAGCCAGTGTGGTGGTGCACGCCTGTAATCCCAGCTACTTGGGAGGATGGGGTGGGAGAATCACTTGAACCCAGGAGGCAGATGTTGCAATGGGCCGAGATCATACCACTACACTCCAGCCTGGGGAACAGGGTGAGACTCATCTCAAAAACAAAGGCCAGACGTGGTGGCTCACACCTGTAATCCCAGCACTTTGGGAGGCCGAGGTGGGCGGATTACTAGGTCAGGAGATCGAGACCATCCTGGCTAATATGGTGAAACCCCATCTCTACTAAAAATACACACACACACAAATTAGCCAGGCGTGGTGGAGGGTGCCTGTAGTCCCAGCTACTCAGGAGGCTGAGGCAGGAGAATGGTGTGAACCCAGGAGGCGGAGCCTACAGTGAGCCGAGATCATGCCACTGCACTCCAGCCTGGGCAACTAAACGAGACTCCATCTCAAACAAACAATCGCCAGGAATAAGCCAATATATAGTTTGTTTGTTTGTTTGTTTATTTTGAAAAGAATGACGGCCCAAGTAACTGGAAATATACCATGCTCCTGAATGGAAAAGTTGGTATGAAGATGGTGAGTTTGTTCTATCTAACACATCTATAAATTCAATGCAATCTCAAAAATCACAATATGATTTAACTTACTTGACAAGCTAATTCTAAATTTTATTTGAAAATGTGGGAGAAAACTAAAGGAAAACATTTAAAGTAACTCTATGAGTGGACTTAATGGCTATCTAATGGCTATCCAAATAGAATAAATACAGAACTCAGCCATTTAGTGCACTATTGGACCAGGAAAATGCAAGTTAAAGTAAGATACTACTTTTCACACATTGGCAAAAATTTAAGAGATAACAGTAGGAGTTCAAGACTGCCAGGCAGGAATGTCTTTGTTTACTGCTGATGGAAATCTAAATTGGTAGAGCAAGTCTAAATTGGTACAGCCTACTGAAAGAGTGGTAAAAACACTCATATTCTTCAATCCAGCAAGTGCACTGATTGGCGATGTGCGCCAGATAAACACCATTGAGTACAGAAGGAGGTACATACAAGGACATTCATGGAAGCACTGTTTAAATAGAAAAAGAGGGCCTGTTGGGGTGGCTCATGCCTATAATCCCAGCACTTTGGGAGACAGAGAGGGATGGATCATGAGGTCAGGAGATGGAGACCATCCTGGTTAACATGGTGAAAACTTGTCTCTACTAAAAATACAAACATTAGCCAGGTGTGGTGATGTGCTCCTGTAATCCCAGCTACTCAGGAGGTTGAGGCAGGAGAATTGCTTGAACCGGGGAGGCAGAGGTTGCAGTGAGCCGAGATCGCACCACTGCACTCCAGCCTGGGCAACAGAGCAAGACCTCGTGTCAAAAAAAAACAAAAAACAAAAAATAAAAAACAAAAAACCAGAAAAAGAAATTGGCATCATCCTAAATGTCTATCAATAGAGTCAAACGTGAACATTCATGTTGTGGATTATTATGCAGAAGATACAAAAGAATGAGGTAGATTAATAAGCAAAACATTTCTAGATCTGTGAGATTACTTCTGGAAGAGATTGGCATTTGAATGGGTAGACTGAGTAAAGATGACCTTCACCAATGCAGGTGGGCATCATCCTATCCACGGAAGGTTCAAATAGAACAAAATGGGGGAGGAAGTGTGAATTTGCTTTTTTTTTTTTTTTTTTTTTGAGATGGAGTTTCACTCTTGTTGCCCAGGCTGGAGTGCAACTGTGCAATCTCGGCTCACCGCAACCTCCGCTTCCCGAGTTCAAGCAATTCTCCTGTCTCAGCCTCCTGAGTAGCTGGGATTACAGGCATGTACCACCACACCCGGCTAATGTTGTATTTTTAGTAGAGACAGGGTTTCTCCATGTTGGTCAGGCTGGTCTTGAACTCCTGACCTCAGGTGATCTGCCTGCCTCGGCCTCCCAAAGTGCTGGGATTACAGGCAAGAGCCACCGAGCCCAGCCGAATCTGCTTTTTTAATCTGGGAAACCCATCCTCTCCTGCCCTCAGTTGTTGATGCTCTTGAATCTTGATCAAGCCTTTGGTCTCAGACCAGGACTTACACCACTGGCACTTCCAGTTCTCAGGCCTCTGGATCCAGCTTGAATTATCCCAATCAGCTTTCCTGGTTCTCCAGCTTGCAGATGGTATTTTGTGGGACTTCTTGGTTTCCATAATCTCTTGAGCCCATTCATCCATCCCACTGGTTGTTTTTCTGAAGAACTCTAATTTAGAGGCTGACTAGATAAGATCTCCAGAACATATTAAGAAAAAAAAAACAAGTTGCAGAGTATGAAATTTGCTTAAAACAAGCACATATATTTTTATGTCCTATACTACAAATACATTAAAAAATGTCTGCAAGATGTGTTTATTTTCCTTTATACAGGGTACTGGAATTGGAAGTGGAGATAATGAAAGGACCGTTTACTTTCTTTCTTTTTTTTTTTTTTTTTTGTTGAGATGGAGTCTTGCTCTGTCGCCCAGGCTGGAGTGCTGTGGCTGGATCTCAGCTCACTGCAAGCTCCGCCTCCTGGGTTTATGCCATTCTCCTGCCTCAGCCTCCCAAGTAGCTGGGACTACAGGCGCCCGCCACCTTGCCCGGCTAGTTTTTTGTATTTTTTTTAGTAGAGACAGGGTTTCACTGTGTTTGCCAGGATGGTCTCGATCTCCTGACCTCGTGATCCGCCCGTCTCGGCCTCCCAAAGTGCTGGGATTACAGGCTTGAGCCACCGCACCCGGCCGACCGTTTACTTTCAACTGTAATATTTTATTTAAATGTAAATGACTTATGGTTTAGTCTAGATTTTTAAAAATCAGCTAACTAGAAGAATGAGGTAGCCTTTAATTTTAGTACTAAGGGATAAACAGTATTTCACCCAACAGATGAGAGGGGAAAAATATGAATTAGAGGACATGCCAATTACTTAGAGATTAGAGGAAGTCAAGACTTTCTGAAAAACAAACTTCCAAATTTTGCCTATACCGCCAGGTTAGTTCAACACAATTCAACCCAAATTAGTAAGTACCTAATGTGTAAAAAGAATTGTGCCAGGTGTTGAGGATAGATCCTGTCCTCACTTTCACAAGCATCTTATTTGACTCATTTGATCCTTGCCATAATATGAGGCAGGTATCAGGATCTTTGCTTTTTAGATGAGACTCACATAAGTAACGTAATGAGTTTGGGCTGAATGACGGAATTTAAACCTGAATATGACTCAAATCAGCATTTTTTTTTTTTTATTTTTAATAGAGACTGGGTTTCATTGGCCAGGCTGGTCTCGAACCCGTGATCCACCTCCCTCGGCCTCCCAAAGTGCTAGGATTAAAGGCGTGAGCCACCGTGCCCAGCCCAAAATCAGCATTCTTTTCGTATGCCATCCCCTATCTCCAATGAGGGTGACTGAACAAGTGTGTAGTTCTCCATAATCAAAGTAGACTTTTATGTACCGGGATATTTCGACAATTTTCTGCTCTCCTTCCCCATCCCCCAATCCAATCCAACTATACTACTAAACTTCCTGAAGAGTACTCCCTTGCTCAAGTCTTTTTTTCTTTTGAGACAGTTTCCCTCTGTCGCACAAGCTGGAGTGCAATGGTGTGATGTCAGCTCACTGCAACCTCCACCTCCTGGTTTCAAGTGATACTCCTGCCTGTCTCCCAGGTAGCTGGGATTACAGGCATGCTCCATGCCTGTCTAATTTTTGTATTTTCAGTAGAGACGGGGTTTCACCATGTTGACCAAGCTGGTCTTGGACTCCTGACCTCAGGTGATCTGCCTGCCTCAGCCTCCCAAAGTGCTGGGATTACAGGTGTGAGCCACAGTGCCAGGCCTGGAATCTTTTATCATATGGCCCCACCTTATTAATTTTATTTTCTACTCCTTTTCAGGCATCATATGCCTCAGTTACTTTCCTAGAGATTCCAAGATTGGAATTTCCAATTTCCACTGTTTTATATCGCACTATTTTCTAGGTGCAGCTTGAATACTGCTTCTACCCTGAAGCTTTTATCCTCTGAGCACCTCATGGACTGTAGCCAAAGGGCCCTCAAGGCCGCTGGCAGTCTGACAGAAGTGCTCTCCCCTTTCCTCCATAAGCAATTACAACCTGTATGTCTGCAAATCTACATTCCCTCATCCCTCCTTCTCAGTATATGACCTTGCCTTGCTAACTCCAGAAAAACTTCAGAGACCAAGGTGAAAAGTCTTCATTTCCTAACAGCAAACCTACAGATTTACCATCTAAACCCACCTTTTCTTCCTTTTCCTCATGTAAAGAGGGCATCTTTCTTCTAAAGCTAATCCTTCCTCCTCTCCCCTAGGATCCCTCCCTTCCTGTTTTTCGAAGGGCCAAGCTTCTCTACTATTAGCTCCTTTCCCAGAAGTATTTGAACATGCCCATCACTCCAGATTTACAAAAACAAAACCTCCGAACCCCATACATTTCTCCTTCACTTACTGCCCTTTTCCCCTCACTTTGACAATCTCAAGCAAAATTCTTTCCCTGGCTTCTATGTGCCCTGCTAGTTTCCCACCCCTCATGACTCCTTTCCAACCTCTCTACTCATCTCTTGATTGTTGTCATTCTACCCCTGGGCAGTGACTACGTATATATTCATGAATCCCAAGTTTGTCCTGAAACCTCTCCTCCTTGTGTCCTTATCACAGCTCTTACCAGGGGAACCAGTCACTGGACTACATATCACGATTTATTAACTGCTCTGAAGCTTACCACATAGATGAGGAAACTGGGTTTTGGCTATGTGCCTAAACTACATAGCTTTCAAGAGGCAGAGCCAGGATTTTAGTTATGATTGTCTGCAGTCTGCATATACACCCATATAGTCTACATATCTAACTCATTTTACCTGGATAAACTTTACCCTGCCTCATGTTCCCTCACAACCAATGAGCCAGAGGTACAAACCAGAAACCCCATCACATTGTTTCCTCACTTATTTCTGCAGTCCAATGCATGATCAAGACCACGTAAATGGCATTACCACTGCCACTTCCTTGGATTATACTGCCAACTCCGGCATTCCCAGTCTTGATCCCGAAAGTTTCAGTCTTACCAGTTCAATGATCTAAATCTGAGATATCACTCCATTTAAAAAAACCCTCAGTAGCTTCCTGTGTTCCCCTACAGGATCTAACCACTAACCTACTTCCTTGTGGTCCCAAGCCAGTCTACATTATCAATTCGTTTATTTCCTATCTGATGTCATTCTTCCCTTTACGCCACCTTCTCATTTTAGCTGTAGATTCCACTTTCTCTAAACAATTCTCTACCTCCCAGAGTAGAACAGCTAATCCAAAATTGTCCCTATTTTCCTCATCACACCATACCACTTACCTATTATCAAGCAAATCAATGTGCTTTTTCCTTTACCTCAGTGAAGCTTGAAGCTAGCTTTTGGTTAAAAAATGAGCTTCATTTAAAATGTATTCCTGGCCAGAAGCAGTGGCTCACACCTATAATCCCAGCACTTTGGAAGACCAAGGCAGACAGACCACCTGAGGTCAGGATTGCCCCCAAATTACCTAAATATTGTGGCAGAGAGAACCAGAAGTCCAACTTACTATATACAAGGTAAGTATCTTATCTGAAACACTTGGGACCTAGGTCTATACAGGAAATTCATTTATGCTTCATATCCACATACCCTGAAGGTTAACTACTTGTTCCTCAGGGACAATGAAGTGTTGTGTACCTGCATTTTGACTATAAACCACCATGAGGGTAGGCTAGCGATTTTATAATTGTTATGTCACAGCTCAGTTTCAGAGGTTGGAGCTTCTTGGATTAGAAATATGCTCAACCTGTAATTTTTATACCTGCCCTATTTTCCTACTTTTTGTAAGAAAATTTGCAGGCCGGGTACAGCAGCTCACACCTGTAATCCCAGCACTTTGGGAGGCCAAGGTAGGTGTTACCACCTGAGGTCAGGAGTTCGAGTCCAGCATGGCCAACACAGGCAAACCCCATCTCTACTAAAAACACAAAAACTAGTCAGGCATGATGGCACATGCCTGTAGTCCCAACTACTCAGGCTGAGGCAGGAGAATCGCTTGAACGCAGGAGGCAGAGGTTGCACTGAGCCAAGATCGTTCCACTGCACTCCTGCCTGGGTGACAAGAGCAAGACTGTCTCAACAACAAAAAAGGCCAAATGCAGTGGCTCATGCCTGTAATCCCAGCACTTTGGGAGGCTGAGACAGGCGGATCACAAGGTCAGGAGTTCAAAACCAGCCTGGCCAACATAGTGAATCCCCATCTCTACAAAAAATACTAAAAAATTTAGCTGGGCGTGGTGGCAGGCGCCTGTAGGCCCAGCTACCTGGGAAGCCAAGGCAGGAGACTCACTTGAACCCAGAAGGTAGAGGTGGCAGAGAGCTGAGATCACGCCACTGCACTCCAGCCTGGGTGACACAGCAAGACTGTCTCAAAAACAAAAAACAAAAAAACTGCTAGACTCTTGAGCATCAAGAAGCTGTCACTTTACCTATTTATGGCAAACATATTTGTACAAGGAAAAAAAAATGATGTGAAGCCAAGGTGACCATAAGAAAAAATGTCACTTGTGTCACTTGGTGTTCTAAGTTATCATGATTTCTCATGACATGATCAGTTATGACTTTGCAATGATTTTGCACTATCTATCCAAGTATGGGCAGAGAATGAGATTAAGGAACTGATTATTTAATGTTTATTGTAATCCTACTATCAATCTGCCTCCTAACTCCAGTCTCAACAGGCTTTATATCCAAAGGCGTAAATACATTTGCCAACATGTCAAAAAGAACCTTTATTACTTTTTTTGATTGCCACTTATGCTTTCTTGCCAGATGCCTTTGGAGCAGGTGCTTTCTGGGCTGGAGCTTTTTGACCCTTCTGAGCTTTTGGAGCAGGCGCAGCCTTCTGGCCTGTGGCTTTCTGGGCAGGAACCTTCTGGGCTGGAGCCTTTTTACTCGCGGTGGTCATCTTTTTTGCTGGAACTTTAGCAGCAGCAGCAGCAGCAGCAGCAGTACCCTTAGTACCAGGTGCTTTTTTGGGAGAAGCTTTCAGGAGAGCTGCCTTTTGAAGCTTCTTAACTTCATTCTTGATTATTCTGTTCCTCTGAAAATTATCAATGTAAGAAAGCATTTATTGTGTATACATACAATAAACTCCAATTTATGCTGGTTTCAGAAAGGGTATTAAGTGATCTGTTCCCCTGCATCTGAAGAAAAGTAACAATTCCATAAGGACATCATGAAATATAAATGAGGATAAATTCTCCCTTTTTACAGAAAACTCCCAAGAAGCTGGCAGCTTGAAATGGGGTTTGGCTACTGCTCCCTCATTATTCTAAAGCTGTTACACAAAAACACAGATCTTAAATCTTACCATTTTCTTTGCCTTCATAACTTTAAAACGATCAAAATCTGTCATCTTGGCTTTCTGTTAAAAAAAATATATAAAAATTATCCCTCTCACACTACCCTGAACTCTCCAACAAAAGGACCAGAATTCAAATGACCCCAAGTTATTACCCTTTCTCTGGCTTCAATCTTCTTGGCCCATCGTGTGGCTGCCCATTTTGTATTGATGTCTGCCTTCTGCCACGCTTGTCGGACATACTTCTGGCGGGCACTAGAACGAGCCAAGACCACAGATCAGCTTTGAAGTCACTCATTATCAAGGACACTTTCTTTGTTCCTTGAAAAGCACTCTTCCTGTTACACTTTTTTCTCTACATAAGACACAACGGCTGGCACACTATGTATTTTACTCATTTTTGTGTTCAGTAAGCCAGAAAAGGTTGTAACTTCAAGCATATTTTAATCAAAACTGTAATCCAGTTCCATTTTTTTTTAGAGAGGATCTTGCTTGCCACCCAGGCTGGAATGCAGTGGTACGATCACAGCTCACTGCAGCCTCGACCTTCTTGGCTCAAGGCATTCTCCTGCCTCAGCCTTCCAAGTAGCTGGGACTACAGGTGCATACCAGCACACCCAGTTAATTTTTGTACTTTTTGTAGAGACAGGGTCTTGCTATGTTGCCCAGGCTGCTCTCCAACTCCTGGGCTCAAGCAATCCTCCACCTTGGCCTCCCAAACTGCTGGGATTACAGGTGTGAGCCACTGTACCCAGCCAAGTTCATTTTATGAATTTAAAAACTACCTCTCGGTCAGGCGCAGTGGCTCACATCTGTAATCCCAGCATTTTGGGAGGTCGAGGTGGGTGGATCACCTGAGGTCAGGAGTTCAAGACCAGCCTGGCCAACATAGTGAAACCCCGTCTCTACTAAAAACACAAACATTAGCCGAGCGTGGTTGCAGGTGCCTATAATCCCAGCTACTTGGGAGGCTGAGGTTGCAGTGAGCCGAGACTGCATCACTGCACTCTAGCCTGGGTGACAGAGACTCTGTGTCAAAAAAAAGAGAAAGAAAAAGAAAGAAAGACCCACCCGAAAACAAACAATACAAAAACCCCACCTCTGACTATATATAATTCCACTCGGGCACTGGGCGTGTTGAAAACTTTTTTTTTTCTTCTTCTTTTGAGACACGGTCTTGCTCTGTAACCCAGACTGGAGAATGCACTGGCGTAATGTTGGCTCACCGCGACTTCCACTTCCTAGGTTCTAGCAATTCTACTGTTTCATTCACTCAAATAGCTGGGACTACAGGAGTACACCACCACACCCGACTAATTTTTGGACTTTTAGTGGAGATGGGGTTGGCTAGGCTGGTCTCAAATTCCTGGCCTCAAGTTATCTTCCCACCTTGGCCTCACAGAATGCTGAGATTACAGGAAGGAGCCACTGCACCCATCCAAGCCATTCATTCTCATAACAAACAAAGTAATTAATGTTAACTCTTAGGCTCTTTAAAAAAAAATTTTATGGTAAAAATTTGTGGCCAAACATCCTAAAAATAAAATCCAAGGTGCTCCGGAATCCAAGGCAGAATTACAAGAGTACCTAGTGAAAAATCCAAGTTACCAAGTATTTTCTACTGCTTTGAACTTTGACAAGTATCCTCAAGCTTCACTCCTAATTGTGCTGCAAACAATGCGGTATGTCACAGTAGCAGCAGCACGGCTATGTTCACTCGAGGCTATTCAAGTGGCATGAGGGGACCACCAGTACTTCCATTATGTGTTAATACACGTACTGCAATGTCTGCAGCACTCAGCATACAGCAAGTTTTTGACTATTTTTTAAAGTATGCAAAATTACATTATTTAGATCTACTTTATCTGTAGTGGCCACGTGATAGTACATGTTCCACTGCAACCATCACTGTGAGTTGAATTAACTGTACAGCAACACACTAAAGTGTTTTAATTTTCATGTCAAAAAAGAACCGCTATTCACCGTCTCATTTAAATGTAAGCTAGGGATAAAACCTTTCATGTTAAATACTGTGTAACTGACACACACTAAGAGCTCGCCTAATGATAGCTAGTATCAAAAAACCTAAGACTTAGTATTTTTGTTACTTTAAGCTAAAAGTTGGGCAGAGACCAGAAGAAAAGAGGATGGCAAGTCTAAACAAAGGCAAAGCCCTAAACTACCAGGGTAGAAAAGTGACTTTAAGGCATTTATTTTATTTATTTTCAAGACAGGGTCTCACTCTGTCATCCAGGCTGGAGTGCAGTAGCATGATCATGGCTCTCTGCAGCCTCGACCTCGCTAAAGTGATCGTGCGAACTCAGCGCCCCCGCGGCCCCCCGACCTGGGATTACAGGCACGTGCCACCATGCCCAACAAATTTTTTTGTATTTTTTGTAGACAGGGGTTTCCGCCATGTTGCCCATGCTGGTCTCGAAACTCTTGGGCTCAAGAGACCCTCCCATTGTGGCCTCCAAAGTATTAGGATAACAGGCGTGAGCTATCACCCCCAGGACATTTTAAAAGTAAATAATCTCTGTCTACTTCTATAACCTAAATCCCTCTTCAGGATGGCTCGGAATCTTCCATATTGTTTACTCTAAAACAAACTTTTACTAGTATAAACAAATCTGGGGATGGGAGGGAGGAGTGATGATTAGTGGATAGTTACCTGTGTGGAAACTTGAGGATGAAATCAGTGAGCTGCATGCACTTGAAAGGCATGGCCTGTCTCCTCACTTGAGTGCAAGGTCCATCGACCAAAGCCTAGAACACAAACATCAAGAACTTCAGTGCAAAATCTAACAGCAATTAAAATGGTCAGATGGTTCTGTAAAATTACTTATCCGTTCAGGGCCATCAAACCCACACCACTATTTAAATAAAGTGCTCAGAAAAGACAAGGATTGTCCTATCTGGGTCACGTATGTTTACTTCTTTTGCTCAACACAAACATTTCTCCACACCGTTAAATGCTCCTTTTTAAACTATTAGTACCCAATAGAAACCAACCACATGTAATTTACAGGCAACTTTAGGACTCTGATCCCTTTTCATTTATAGCCAGTGGTCAACTTCTTAGTTTGCCTGTCTCAAATACACAGCACTAAATACAAAAGTGCTTTCTATGTGTTGGATCTGTTCTAAACTCACTTTATGTATAGTAACTCATTTAAAACTAACCAACTTTTCAGTCCATAACTGGCTCTACCTTAAGTGGCTAACACTTAAATTCAATACTAAGAGCTAATTTTAGACTGTGCTTACAACCCTTACCATTACCTGTTTCCTCAATGGTAAAATAAAGCTACCACCCACAGCAACCTCACCTTACACAGCCATCGAGACAATTCATTATTGTTAACTGCAAAGCACATGTCCACTGCCATGTTTAGTAAGAAGTTGTGACACTTACCCTGTTCTGATCAATAACATCTACAATCGCGACCAATTTTCCGGCATGAGGTCCAAAGGAGACATAGGCCACCCGGCCAACCTCCACGAAGCGCCTGAACACCTAAAAGTGGGGGAGAAAGGGCAGTGAAACTTACTTATAAATACTTACTAGATCTGTTACCTTCTACAGCTAAAGACGACATGGTTAAATTCAGCGAAAAGGAATGCTGCAGGGGAACACCCGCCCGAGCGCCAGGCGCCAACCTGGATGGACGAAATCGGCAGACGCCTCAGTAGCTAAAGCCCGCTCCCACCGCCACCGCCTGCCAGCTCTCAGCTCCGCAAGGCCCAGGCGGCGGGCGGGACAACGCTCTCGGACCCCGAGCCGCCTCAGCCGTCCAGCTCCAGCGGCGGAGGCGCGCAAGCGTGGCCCAAGGCGCGCCAGGCCTTGCCGGGCCCTCCACGCGCTCGCCAGCCGCGAGTCCGGGAAGGGTCAGTTTCCGGTGCACAGCCGGCCCGGGGACCCTCACCATGCGGTTCCCGGGACCCTCTGGGAGCCGTTCGGCGCCTCAGCTTCCCAGCAGAGGTGGAGGTCGAGCTGCATGGTCGCCAGCCCCTGAGCCCGCATCAGTAAGACTCACCATGTTGGCGGCGTTAGGCGAGAAGGAAGGAGGCCCGCCCAACCGTGCGCATGTGTAGAAGAACGCACCGCCCCTTCGGTAACGAGACGCCGACGTGGGCACCGATTGGTTGGTGCGTGAACCCGTGCGTGCGTAGGCGCAGCTCGCTGGAAAAACATGGCGGAGCCGGCTGGAGCCGAATTGCTTTCTGGCAAAGTTGGGCGGCGAGATTGTCTTTGGTGATTTGGATTGGAGAGCTGCAGGAAGATCATCGCTTAGTAATTTAGGGTTAAGAGTACGGAAGCTATGTCTTCCGTTGATCGCATGCCATTTGACTTCCTTTTTATTTCCCCCAGTTTTACTTGTTGGTTATTCATGGCTTAGTACTAAGTCTGTTCGCTCCTCACGTTCTCTCCCTAATCTCAGTAACTTTGTTAACCTTTCATTTTAAAGTAACTCACACTTACAGAAATATTGCTAAACTAGTACAAATAATTCCCATAAGCCCTTCTAGATTCCACAAATGTTACCGTTTTGCACGTGCTATATCATTCTGCCATTTGAGAGGACATTGCCGACATGATGTCCTTTTATCTCTACTTTTTCTTTTCTTTTTTTTTTTTTTTTAAGACGGAGTGTCGGTCTGTTGCCCAGGCTGGAGTGCGGTGGCGGGAACTCGGCTCACCGCAACCTCCGCCTTCCAGGTTCAAGCGATTCTCCAGCCTCAGACTCCCAAGTAGCTGGGACTACAGGCGCGCGCCACCATGGTGGGCTAAGTTTTTTGTATTTTCAGTAGAGACGGGGTTTCACTATGTTGGTCAGGCTGGTCTCTTAACTCCTGACCTCGTGATCTGCCCCTCTTGGCCTCCCAAAGTGTTGGGATTACAGGCGTGAGCCCCCGCGCCCAGTGTTACATTCTTTTATAGAGACAGGGTCTCCCTCAGTCGCCCAGGCTGGAGTGCAGTGGTGTGATCACGGTTCCCTGCGGCCTCTAACTTCTGGGTGAAGATGATCCTCTTGTCTTGGCCTTCCAAAGTGCTGGGATTACCAGCGGGAGCCACCATGCCCAGCCTATCTATACATTCTTAAAATGTGTATTTCCTAACAACAAAGAGATTCTCTTATGTCGTCGGTACACTTATCAAAATCAGGAAATTAATATTGCAATAGTACTGTTATCTAACCTGCAGTCCTTATTCAAATTTATAAGTTGTTGCTCCTATGTTCTTTGGAGCAAATGGGGAAAAAAAATTTTTTTCCAGGCTCTTGGTCTAATGGAGGATTACAAATTACATTTATTTATCAGGTCTCTAGTCTTTAACTGATAGTTTTAGATTTAACTCAAATTTGTAAAATGGGTTTGTTGGAGTTTTATTCAGATAGTGAATTTTTGGTAGAAATGCTATGTCCTTGGTGCATCACATCAGAATACATTCTCTCTCTCGCTCTCTCTCTCTCTCTCTATATATATCTATACACACACACATATATATATTTTTTCCTTTCTTTTTTTTGGAGACGGACTCTCCCTCTGTTGCCGGGGCTGGAGGAGTGCAGTGAGGAGATCTCGGCTCACTACCACCTCCGCCTCCCGAGTTCAAGCAGTTCTCTGCCTCATCCTCCCAAGTAGCTGGGATTACAGGTGCCTGCCACCATGCCTGGCTAATTTTTGTGTTTTTAGTAGAGACGGGGTTTCACCATCTTTGCCAGGCTGGTCTTGAACTCCTGACCTTGTGATTCACCCGCTTCAGCCTCCCAAAGTGCTGGGATTACAGACATGAGCCACCGCGCTCGGCCACACACATATGCTTTTTTAAAAGAGATGGGGTCTGGCTGTGTTGCCCAGGCTGGAATGCAATGGCTATTCACAGGTCTGATTGTAGCCTACTACAGCCTTGAACTTATGGGCTCAAGCAGTTCTGCCTCAGCCTCTAGAATAGTTGGAACTACAGGAACACACCACCACACATGGGTTCCCAATATTGTGGTGTTATTTTATTTTTTAGATTTTTACCCATGCCAGTGGAGAGAGGTGTTACCTTTTATTACTTGATTAAGGTGATCTTTGCCATGACAGTTCCCAGATGTGTTTCAAGTCTTTCCTCTAAGCTCTATACCAGCATATCTTCCTGAGATTGCTCTAGCAGCCTCCTAAATTCTGTCTTTAATCTGTTTTCTGCTTAGCAGTTAGAGGGATCATTTAAAGAAATCAGATCCCATTATTTCCTGTTTTTAACACTTTTAAAATTGCTTTTCACTACATTTGGAATAAAATCTAAACTTCTTACTTTGGCCTTGTATCATATGCTTTAATACCCAGATACACCTTATGCCATCCCTCCTTGTGTTGCAGCCACACTGGTCTTGAATGGGCCAAGCTCTCTCTTCCTCCAGGACCATTATACATGGTGTCTCTCCTGCCAGGAATGCTCTTCCTTCTGTTAATACTCCTTGTGTAGCAGTGCCAACTTATGTCTTGTATTTTTTCCTAGATATTTTTCTGAGAGTTAACCAGGCTACCACATAAAAAATAGGTTAAGTCCCCACCCTTCTTTTTCTAGCTCACCTTCTTTCCCTCAGAGTTATCACAGTTGCAATTGTTTGACTTGTTTTTCTGCCCACTTAGGTGTCATTTTGTTTCAGTTAGAGTAAGTTCCATGAGGGCAGGACCTTTGCTGTCTTTTCTGTTTTATTTTCTGACCTTAGTCTGGTAAGGGGCTCAAAAAATAGGTAGTGAATGAATCAGTCTTTAGGTCTTGGTGTCTTGCTTTATAATTTACAAAGCAAACAATATGAATGAAGAAGAATGTTCATTTTAGCATTTTTTTTTTTTTTTTTTGTAATATCCCCAAACTCGAAATTACCCAAAGGCCCATAAACAAGAGACTGGATAAATTGTTATAATATATAGCAATGGAGTCTACAGCAACTACATGGAACAATGCATATGAATTTCATAAATAACACCAACAAATAAGCTGACATATGCTGTATGCTTTTATTTATATCAAATATATGCTGTATGCTTTTATTTATATCAAATTCAAAACAGTCAAGACTACGGTTCTTATTTTTTTTATTTTTTTTTTTTTTGAGATGGAGTCTTGCTCTGTCACCCAGGCTGGAGTGCAGTGGCCGGATCTCAGCTCACTGCAAGCTCCGCCTCCCGGGTTTACGCCATTCTCCTGCCTCAGCCTCCCGAGTAGCTGGGACTACAGGCGCCCGCCACCGCGCCCGGCTATTTTTTTGTATTTTTAGTAGAGACGGGGTTTCACCGTGTTAGCCAGGATGGTCTCGATCTCCTGACCTCGTGATCCGCCCGCCTCGGCCTCCCAAAGTGCTGGGATTACAGGCTTGAGCCACCGCGCCCGGCCTACGGTTCTTATAAGTAATGATCATGTTTACCTTTGGTGCAAGCAGCAGTGGCTAAAGGGGAAAAGGGAGCTTCTGAGCTGCTGGCCATGTTGTTTCTTCATCTGGTATTAACTACAGGAGTGTGTAGTTTTTGTTTTTAATTTTTTTAGAGACAGGGGTCTTGCTATCTTGCCCAGGCTGATCTGATACACCTGGCCTCAAGCCATTCTCCTGCCTAAGCCTCCTGAGTAGCTAGAATTACAGGCACGAGCCACCCTGCCCGGCTGAAGTGTTTAGCTTGTGAAAATTCAAAGCCCTATCCATATGGTTTATGCATTTTCTCACCAAATGTATGTTAACCTAAAAAAAAAATTTTTAATGCAGTTTCCTGGCTGCACAACCAGAGAACTTTATTTGCAGGTCTGGGGAGGGGTAAGAATCTGCATATAAAAACAAGCTCTCAAACACACTTTGAACTTCCTTGAACACATTTTGAGAAACACTTTGGGACTCCCCCTACAGTTGCAGAATTATTTTCTAAAGTATATTATCTTGTTATGTCACTCCTGTTTAAAGTTGATTTTTGTCCCCTATCTTACAGGGTAAAGTCCAAACTCCCTAGTCTGGCATTCAAGGCGCTCCAAAATCTTACTCCCAAACACCTTCCTAGCTTTTTTCTCCCACCGTTCTGCGTCTCCCATTTCTATTTCTCGCAGCATT
Organism: Macaca thibetana thibetana; assembly: GCF_024542745.1. Classification (NCBI taxonomy): domain Eukaryota; kingdom Metazoa; phylum Chordata; class Mammalia; order Primates; family Cercopithecidae; genus Macaca; species Macaca thibetana. The sequence continues at coordinate 94,611,162 of NC_065579.1, read as the reverse complement.
TTATGCAGCTTGAACCCCCTGCTTTCCTAATATGTGCTCCCCACAAGCATCTCAAGATCCCCATCCCAGGCAGCCCTAGGCAGTTTTTAAGTTTCTACCAAGCTCCACTATACTGGCAAGGCAACTTTCCCCAAGCAAGTCTTGTTTGCTTCGGAAAGTCGCAGGCGCCCAGGAATGAACAGGATAACCGCTAGTGGCTCCAGATGTCAGAAAACAGATGACCAGATCGAGCACGCGCAGATCTCTGGTTGGTCGGCTGTGTGCCTCCGGAAGGGCCGTGCTCGTCCAATCACCGAGAGGGAGGGCACGTTGAGGGTGATGCCAGGAATCAAGATGGCGCCCTCGGTCCGCTCTCAGCCACTTTGGTCTCTACGTGAAGAGCCACGCCCCGTCTGCTACACCCAACCGGTTGGTTCTTCAATCACAGAGAGGAAAGGCAACAGGAGGAAGACGTCAGGCGCAAATATGGCGTTCCGGACATGCTCTGCAGTTTGCTTGGCCTCTACTCATGGTGCACCGGACGTCCAATCACCAAGGTGCACAGTCCGCTCTTAGATGTGGAGGCAGGGGCTTAGGAACTCAGACTTAGGAGATGTCAGCTGGTACTGTGTACGAGCTGTCCTGTAAGCCGTCGCCCGTCCCCTGAAGCCGCACTCCTCCCGCTTATTGCAAGGGACGGATGTGAAGGGCTGGGCGGGCGTCGAGCTTCGGGTTCTTGCAGTGGGGCATAGACCTGAGGGCACTGGTCCCGCGGCCCAGATGGGGGATGCGGGGGACAGTTGTAGCACGTCCACTTGTCCCACAGTCTCTGCGGTGTTGACGTGGCCAGAACTGCCTGCCTGTAACCAGATTGATACCTGTATTTCTGTCAGCTTCAGCTAATTAGCTGTGTCTCGTTTTGTTTGTTCAGGCACTGGGAACGGGGGCGTCAGTTTAGCAGACAAAATATTTACCTGAAACCCCAAAGAAAAAGAAATATAAGCCAGTACAAGAATCGAGCCAAAAGCTGTGCAGAACCCTGACTTTCTTTCTTGTTCCTGTAACTAACCTTCCCGAGAAGTGAACTAACCCTAGTTATGACCAAATTGACGTGATAGCCATGTGCATAACTACCTGGCAACGTGGACAGGAGCATTTATATTTAGGAGTGAAAAAATGTTTGTTGTATCTGTTTTTGAAATTTGTAATCTTAGGAACCCTGAAGCTAAGCAAGACTGTTCAAGCCCAGTCAGCCTAAGACCACCAGGGACGAACCAGTAGTCAGCAAAACCAGGTCTATCGACCTTTTTTAATGAGGGAGATTGCACACCAGAGACACCATGGGACATTTTACCAAAGGAAGGAAAAGATAAAGTTGCGGAATTTTGAGAAAGTTTAAAGTTTGAATGGAACTTAAATGAAACAGGGTTTTAATAGCCTCAAAGCAAATCAGGTCTGTGAAAAAGGGTCGACATCAGGCCTAGACTGCGGAGTGGACCCATGGTCCTATTTCTTTGAAAACCTCTTTTCTGAAGCTTTGCAACTGGCTTGTAAATTGAAGCTGTGTCTCTGTGTTAAAGTGACTTAGATCCTCCAAGCAAGATGTTTTATTCTTACTGACACAATTTCAAACAGCAAATTTGAGGGTCTTTGATTTTAGAGAACAAAGTTTCTTAGTGAGAAAGTGAGACAGCAGTAGTCACTCAAAGAGGGTTATTATGACACTAAAGATTAAGCATGTCCTTGGCAACAATAGTTTCTTGTTAACTTTGCAGCTGTCTTTATTTGTGTTTGTTTTTCCTGCCTGATGAATAACCACGCAGATTTTTCTTCTCAACTGAGCTTGTATTTACTTATTCCTTAGGAATGCTGATGGTATAGCAAGAAGGTATTCTGAGCATTATATCAATGGGGAGGTTCTAGATCTTTCGCAAAGCAGGAGGTAAGCTCACAAACCACAGGTAATGACACACTCTGGAATAAAAAATGTCCGTGATGAGGAGGAACATTGGCCTATTACAGAAATCTGAGTGAGAAGCAAATGAAGGTCATCTTAGCAACTCAGTGATTACCCACTTCCAACTTCCTGTTCCCAAAGTGGCTGATAGACTCTGGAATGGGTCAGGACACTTGGGATGCAGTGCCCAACTCCTCAGTAGTACAAGTTTGTTCAGCACTTCAAATGCCTAGATAGGTTTGTGTGTGTGTGTGTGTGGTCTGTCCCTTGTATGTAACAAACAAGGAGGTAGTGTTGGTTTCTGTACTTTTTTTTTTTTTTTTGAGGTAGAGTCTTGCTTTGTCACCCAGGCTGGAGTGCAGTGCTGCCATCAGAGCTCACTGCAGCCTTGACTTACTGGCTTGAGCCATCCTCCCACCTCAGTCTCACAAGTATCTGAGACTACAGGCACGTGCCACCATGCCCAGCTAATTTTTAAATTTTCTGTAGTGATGAGGGTTTCATTATGTTGTCCAAGGTGCTCTCAGACTCCTGGACTCAAGTGATCCTCTCGGCCTCTCATAGTGTTAGGATTACAGACGTGAACCTCTGTACCGCGCCCTGTTTCTTTGTTGTTGTTGTTTGTTTGTTTTTACTGTACATATTTCGCATCAGTGGGCTGCAAAGTCAGGAGCTAGAGATCAGTAAGCAAGATGAAGATCTTTGACACTCTTTACCACAACATAAACAATAGGTGGAGTAATTTATGATAATTCAACCCTGGGAACCCAGGGTGAATCACTGGTGAATGCTAAGTGACTAAAACAGTGCCTGGAGTATAACAGGCCCTTCATAAATATTTTGAGTGAATGAATGAAAAGGCAAAGCCTTAGAACATACTAAATGTCTATCAAAAGAGGTCTGCTTAAATAAGCCTGCCTACAGAACTGCCGAAAAGCACCAGGCAAATCACATAGCTAGCTATACTGATTGAGAATGCTTTCCAGGATAAGAATGGAAAGTTCTGTGTGTGTTGGAGTCTTAACAACACTAGAAATAGAACCATGGTGCAAAGAGCTTTCTGAGAGGCCTGCTAAGCAGGAGAAAAGCTCCTGTATCACCATGGAAACAACTCTCCCCCAAAGGAATGACTACAAGGACAGGTGCTAGATAATGCAGCATAATGAACATAGTGGTAAACAAGGATGCAGAACAAGTGACAGGGCATTCAGGGAGAAGAGATGCTGACATGGTGCCATCTAGAAGGAATGAACATGTATTAATTCATTTAGCAAATACTGAATGCCTTGTGTGTGCCAGAAACTATTCAAGGAATTGAAGACATAGTAGTGAACAAAACAGGCAAAAGTTCTACTCTCATGGAACTGTCATTTGAGTGGGTAGATACAGAAAATAAGCAAATAGTGTGTCATATGGTGGTAAGTGTCACAGAAAAATAAAAAGGAGGATGGAGAGTACTAGGGTGGAATTGCTTTAAGAGGAAAGAGTAGTTATTTTAAATAGGAAAGTGAGGGAAGGCCTTGAGGAAAAAAGTGACACTTGAATTGAGAACTTCAGGAGATGAGTGAGCACTTCGTGTGGCTGTCTGGGTGATGACAATTCCAGGCAGAGGGAACAGCAAGTTCTCTCTCAGCATGTGTGTGGAAGGGCAGGGAGACCAATGAGGCTGAAGTGGGGTGACTGAGGGAGAGAGAGTATGAGATGAAGGAGCCAGGGCATGTGGAACCTTGGAAGCCACTGGAAGGACTTGCTTTTACTCTCAAGATGGGAGCCAATGGATGCTTTAAATGGAGCAGTGACATGATCTGACATGTTTTTAAAGATTATACAGGCTTTATACAGGTTTTATAAAGATTATACAGGTTTTAAAGATTATAACATTGGGTTAAGAATGCCCTCCTCATCATAGACTGTAGGAGGCAAGGTTGCGGCTGGAGACAAGTTGGATGGGTGTTACATCTTGGCTTTTTTTTTTAAAGGATTAAATGCATTAACATTCATTAAAGGCAGTAGTAATATGTAAAAAGGACAATGCTGGGCCTGAAAACCTGAGTTTTGTGTATCTCTGTACCAGCAGGGACACTGTTTCGGAGGTCACTGTGGTCCTAATAAACAAATATTCGGAACCCAAGTTGTACCAAATATTTACCAAGGGAAGCAGTACTAGGGCTTAAGTTTCTCTTGGCATAGATCCTGGATCAAAAATGTTTCTATTATGAAGAATTTCCACATGTACAAAAATAGAATAGTATGTATAATAAACTCCCATGTACACATTATGCTTTCTCAAAAATTATCCACACAGGGCCAATCTTATTTCATTTCTACTCATTTACCACCCTCTCTTCTGTTTTATTTTAAAAGCCAATTCAAGAAATTTTAGCCATAAATACCTCAATATGTATCTAAAAGATGATTTCTTTAAAAGAAATATAACCCCAATAGTATTATCACACCTGAAAATTAACAAAAATTCCCTAATATGTTCAAGTATTTATTCCAATTTTGGAGGGATTCTTGCACCTTTGTCCATATTTTCTGAGAACCTGTAGTTAATCAAAAGCCTTCCGAGAGACAACATCAGTTTTGGGAAGACCAGTATTTAAATTTTTGTCAAATAACTCCAGAATTGTGGCTAAGAACCAGTCACACACACACATTCACATAGAACATTTGCATAGCTAATCCTTGTAGCACTTATAACAAACACTAGGCACCATTCTGAGTGCCTTACACATATTAAATCATTTAATCCTTGCAAAAGCCCAAGATGTAACCTCCAGAATAGAGGTGATATTATTATCCCTACGTTGCAGGTGAGGAAACGGATAGGGAGGCTAAATAACTTGTGCCCCCTCAGATGGCTAGTCAGTGCATCGTTCAGACCCAGAGTCCATCCTCTTAACCGTGCAGAATCCATTGAGGGTGTAAAGTTGTTAGCTGGATCCAATTAGATTGAGGAAAGTAGCGGCGATCCTAGTCAAGGAATAAAATTGCATCTACTCAAACCTAAGAGTTGAAAGAAGTTATGATAAAAATTAAAGGGAGCTTGAAGGACAGCTCAAGGACTTGTGATATACTTAGTTGTCAAATCGTGATCTCAGACTTTTTTTATTTTTAATTTTATTTTTAATTTTCGTGGTTACATAGTAGGTGTATATATTTGTGGGGTACATGAGATATTTTGGTACAGGTATGCAATGCATAATAATCACGTCATGGAAAATTGGGTATCCATCTCCTCAAGCATTTATCCTTTGTGTTACAAACAACCAAATTATACTCTTTTAGGTTTTTTTAAATTTAAATTTAAATTTATTTTTATTTTTATATTTTTTTGAGACCGAGTCTCTCTCTGTTGCCCAGGCTGGAGTGCAGTGGTGCAATCTCAGCTCACTGCAAGCTCCGTCTCCCGGGTTCAAGCCATTCTCCTGCCTCAGCCTCCTGAGTAGCTGGGAGAGGGGACAGTCAGTGTGGCGTAGTAGAGGCACTTGCAACCACACCTGGCTAATTTTTTGTATTTTTAGTAGAGATGGGGCTTCACCATGTTAGCCAGGATGGTCTCAATCTCCTCACCTTGTGATCCGCCTGCCTTGGCCTCCCAAAGTGCTGGGATTACAGGTGTGAGCCACCGTGCCCAGCCTCTTTTAGGTATTTTTAAATGTACAATTAAATTATTACTGATTATAGTCCCCCTGTTGTGCTATCAAATACTAGTCTTATTCATTCTTCCTAAATTTTTTGTGTATGCATTAACCATCCCCACCTCCCCTCACCACACCACTCACTATCTTTTCCAGCCTCTGGTAACCATCCTTCTATTCTCTATCCCTATGATTTCAATTGTTTTGACTTTTAGATCCCACAAGTAAGTGAGAACATGTGATGTTTGTCTTTCTGTACCTGGCTTATTTCACTTAACATGATGATCTCCAGCTCCATCCATGCTATTGCAAATGACAGAATCTCATTCTTTTGATGGCTGAATAGCAGTCCATTGTGTATAAGTACCACATTTTCTTTATCCATTCATCTGTTGGAGATCTCAAACTTAACACACCACACAGAGCTCCTGATCTTCAGCAACCCCTCCCTATTAATCCACTAAACCTTACTGTTTAGTTTTCCCCATCTGTGTCAATGGCAACTCCATCCTTCCAGTTGTTCAGAGCAGACACCCTGAAGTCACCCTCAATCCTTCGCTTTTTTTTTTTTTTGAGACGGAGTCTTACTCTGTTGCCCAGGCTGGAGTGCAGTGGTGCGATCTTGGCTCACTGCAACCTCCGCCTCCCTGGTTCAAGTGATTCTCCTGCCTCAGCCTCCTGAGTAGCTGGGATTACAGATGCCTGCCACCTCGCCTGGCTAATTTTTTTATATTTTTAGTAGAGATGGGGTTTCACCATGTTGGCCAGACTGGTTTTGAACTCCTGACCTCAAGTGATCCTCCCACCTTGGCCTCTCAAAGTGGTAGGATTACCGGTATGAGACACCTCACCCAGCTGATCTTCCACTTTCACACCCCATATCCATTCAGACAAAAACTCTTGTTGGCTGTACCTTTAAAATTTTATTGAGAACCTGACTACTCTCCTCTGTTACAACAAACCTTGTGCAAGTCACCACTATCTCTTGTTTGGATAACTGCAATAGCCTCTGTGGTGGACACTTCTAAAATGGCCCCTAATGATTTCTGCCCTCTGGTATTCAAACCTTTGCATAATCCCTTCCCCTTCAGAAAGAGCTGGACTTAGTGACTTTCTTCTAAGGCATAGACTATGACAGAAGTTTTGGGATATACTTCTGAGATTAGAGTATAAAAGACTGTGACCTCTATCTCTCTGTCTTTCTGTCTGTTTCTCTGCCTCCCTCTCTTTTCTGTTTGCTTGCTGTGATGAAGCAAGCTGCCCTGTTGTGAGCTCTCTGGTGGAGAGCCCCACATGGCAAGAAAATGAAAAGCCCCCTGGAGAGACAAGAGCTGAGGCCCAGGATACAATATCCTGAAAAAAACTGAATCCTGCTGACAACTGCCCAAGTGAAGCTGGAAGTGCATCTTTCCGCAGTGGAACCTTGAGATGACTGCAGCCCTGGCTGACAACTTGATTGCAGCCTGTGAAGGACCCTGAACTAGAGGACTCGGCGAAATTGTGCCTGGATTCCTGACCTACAGAGGCAGTGAGATAATAAATGCTGTTGTTTGAGGCCACAAAGTTTTGAGGTATTTGTTAATACAGCAATGGATACTTAATACAGCTTCCTACATGGTCTCCCTCCTTCACCCTTCACACTACAGTCTGTTGTCCACACAGCAGTCAGAGATCCTTTTGAAACGTAAGTCAGATCATCATGACACTTACTTCCTTGCTAAGTGGGCTGCAAGGCCTTTCACAGTCTGATCCCCTATCCTCTCTCTTTCCCCATCTCCTATCATTCTTCCCCTTGCAAATTTTCTTCCAGCACGTGGGCCTGCCTGCTGTTCTTCAGTATGGCAAGCAACCTGCTGCCCGGAGCCCACACACTGACTGTCCCCTCTCCTAGGACACTCTTCCCTCAAGGGCTCCCACATCTTGCCTGCTGGCTCCCGCATCTTCTTCAAGTCTGCTCAAATGTCACCTTCTCAGTGAGGCCCATCCTGGCTATCCTCTTTCAGTTCTGACACAAAATAATTTATCCCTTTATTACATCATTATTTTGTTGTCTTCCCTCCTTCTGTTCCTACTAAAATTTAATCTCTAGGAAAGCAGAAAACGTCTTGTTCTTTGCTGTAACCCAAGTGCCTCGAACATTGCCTCATTAATTGCTTGCACTCAATAGTATGTGTTGAATAAATGGGTTAAGTAGTTTATTAATTGTGAAGCTAAATCCCGTCTGAAAGGTTTGGAGCAGCTTGTTGAAATAGCAAATAGAGATTCTGTGTTTTAAGTTGTGGTTTAGGTAGAATCATCCATGATGTACGTGGAGCCAGATCCTGCGTCCTGGAATCAAATATCTGTATCTGACCTGTGGGTAATTATATTGCTATCCTATACCTTTGACCCATTCATCTCGGCTCACCTGTGATCCAGGCTATACTCCTAAACTTGGGTGAGAGAGTCTGCAACACAAGGAAAACACAGAGCCATCATTTAGTAAATCACACCCATAATAATACATTTTGTTGTTAAATGTAGCCAATCTCTGAGTATTTTTTATTAAAGTATCTCTAATGTTTAAGAGCATCTAACACATTCATCATGTTTCACCTGTCCTCAGCCCCCGCTTGGCTTCCCTCCCGTATGCGTCAGTGCCCAAAGTCCAGAAGGGGCCAAGGTGGCAGGGAGCTGGCGTGTCAGTGCTACCCTGAGTGTGTGCCCACCTGGCTGGGCTGTGACAGTGCCCGGGTTCAGCCCCAACCTTGCTCCATAATTGGAACGGGCACTGGGAGCAGGGAGAGGCCAGGCAGTGGGAGCAGACACTTCGCAGGGGGGCCTTCCTGGGCCCCCAAGAACACAGAGATGCCTGGGTTTGCAGCCGGGCTTGGGCAGCTGCAGCGGCACCTGGGGAGGGCGGGGCTTCTGCCTGTTCCGTGGAGTGTATAACCCCAGCAGTGCCTCCCTGCTGCAGCCGATGTCCTGGCAGTGGCCACTCTAGATCGGCCACTGATGCCACCAGTATGACATTAATGTAGTAGATTTAAAATTTTCAGGGGATTTAATTAATCATGATTTTAAGTGGTACTAATGTTTCTGGAAATTTAATCTCTTAGACTTGACTTATTTGAACATTCATCATAGAGCAATCTAAAGTTATTGTTTCTAATTTACATAAAAATTACTACCTATAAAACAGAATAATAACTTTATAAGTTGAAATAAAAGCCTTAAGAAAATCTAGGTTTTTAAACATAAGACTTTAAAAATTAAATATTATTTTAATGGCTAGTAACTGTTGATAGTCCATTCTGTGCACAACAACCCCCCTTGGGCATTTGAAAATAAAAATCTCTACTGACCATTTTGAAAGAATGAGTTCGAGGATACATCCACAGATTGGAGCTTCAGCAGGAGCAGGACATGCAGAGCCCAGGAAACTTGAACAAAATCATAGAGGTCACGTCTGAACAAGAATTGATTACGTTCAATTCTGGTCATTAGAGGTAGCATCAGACCCAGAAAAGGCATCTGGAAAGCAACTATAGAGGGGAGTTAGTGTGCATCAATTTTAGCAATGAGTTATAGAGTCAATAACTATGACTTAAACATTTATTTTCCTCTTTTGTGGAGGTCCTGGGCTGGCCTGGTCCCTCAGCTCAGGGATCCAGCTCACTCTTCCTACATCACTAACATCCATGAGGTGGCTCTTATTCTCATTACTTCAGGCCTACAGATCTTGCCCTTACACTTTGCAGCAGGATAAAGGAAAAGGGCAAAAGATGTGTGTCCACTGTTCTCTCAGGAAGAGTCTTGGTTGCCACGTCAGGACACTTCTGCTTCCTTCCCATTGGCCAGAACTCAGCCTCATTACCACACCTGCAAGCAATGCTGGGAAATGGAGTCTCTGCTTCTGGTGGCTATGAGCCTTGCTAAAAATCAGATGTTGTAGAACTATTACTATGGAAAAAAGCAAAAGCAAATATCAGGAAATGGGTACTTACTACTTTACACATATTCTGTGGGCAGCAGCAAGCTGTAGGAGGTGAAATTGTAAATCTTAAGACTTTATGTGGAATGGCACAGTTAAAATAGGGTGGAAGTGATAGTCATAAGTAGTCACTGAAATGTATACAGGAAAACATGGGCTTGTTCCTGCAACGTCACAAAACACCAGCTGGGGATTATGTTGAAAACCCAAAAAATGTCATTTTAGGGCAGGTAAGTATTCTTTTAGAATCAGCATTTTAGAAACAATAAAAAAAACCCCAAACTGAGGACAAATTAGCCTATGAGGAGGTATACATGGAAAGTATAAATTGGGTCTAAAACTTTTTCTCTCCTTTTCTTTCTTTCTTTCTTTCTTTCTTTCTTTCTTTCTTTCTTTCTTTCTTTCTTTCTTTCTTTCTTTCTTTCTTTTTTTCTTTCTTCCTTCCTTTCTTTCCTTCCTTCCTTTCTTCCTTCCTTCCTTTCTTCCTTCCCTCCTTTCTTCTTTCTCTCTTTCTCTCTCTCTCTCTCTCTTTCTTTCTTTCTTTCTTTTCTTTCTTTCTTTCTTTCTTTCTTTCTTTCTTTTTCTTTCTTTCTTTCTTTCTTTCTTTCTTTTCTTGATAGAGTCTCTCTCTGTCACCCAGGCTGCAGTGCAGTGGCATGATCTTGGCTCACTGCAACCTCTGCCTCCTGGGTTCAAGTGATTCTCCTGCCTCAGCCTCTGGAGTAGCTGGGATTACAGGTGTGCACCACCATGCTTGGGTAATTTTTTTATTTTTAGTAGAGACGGGGTTTCACCATGTTGGCCAGGCTGTTCTCAAACTCCTGACCTCAAGTGATCTGCCCACCTCAGCCTCCCAAAGTGCTAGGATTACAAGCATGAGCCACTGCACCCAGCCAAGTATCTTTTTTTTTCTTTTTCTTTTCTTTTCTCTTTTCTTTTCTTTTTTTTTCTGATGGAGTCTCATTCTGTTGCCCAGGCTGGAGTACAGTGGCTTGATCTCAGCTCACTGCAACCTCCCCCTCCCAGGTTCAAGCGATTCACCTGCCTCAGCCTCCCAAGTAACTGGGATTACAGGAACCCACCACCATGCCCAGATAAGTTTTGGATTTTTAGTAGAGTCTGGGTTTTGCCATGTTGGCCAGGCTGGTCTTGAACTGCTGACCTCAGGCGATCTGCCCATCTCGACCTCCCAAAGTGCTGGGATTACAGGCATGAGCCACTGTGCCCAGCCTAAAACTTTTTCATAATTTCATCAATGGCATATTCCTAGGAGAAACCATAAAACGTTAAAAGAAACTGCTTTGCTTACACAGAAAACAGCCTTCTTATATAAAATCCTGGGCTGGAAGTTCTTGTCAACAA